>NW_011888976.1:3501879-3513793 GCF_000151845.1 Pteropus vampyrus | reverse complement strand
TAAATACCCAGAAGGAGAATTGCTGGGTTGTATGGTAGTTCTAATTTTATTTTTTTGAGGAACCTCTTTAATCTTTTCCATAGCGGCTGCACCAATGTGCAATCCCAACAACAGTGCACGAGGGTTCTCTTTTCTCCACATCCTCACCAACACTTGTTGTTTGTTGACTTTTTGATAATAGCCATTCTGATAGGTGTGAGGTAATATTTCATTGTTATTTTGGTTTGTATTTCCTTGATGATTAATGATATTGGGCATCTTTTCATGTATCTAGTGGCCATCTGCATGTCTTCTTCGAAGAAATGTCTGTTCAGGTCTTCTCCCTATTTTTTAATGGATTATTTGTTTTTGAGTTGTATGAGTTTTTATATATTTTAGATATTTACCACTTATTGGATATCTCATTTGCTAATATCTCCTCCCATTTGAGAGGTTATCTCTTAATTTTTGTTCATGTTTTTCTTCACTGAGCAAAAACTTTTTAGTTTGATGTAGTCCCATTTGACAGTTTTACTTCTTGCTTTCAATTTGCATTCGATTTCTTTCTTTCTTCCTTTCCTTTCCTTTCCCTTCCCTTCCTTTTCCTTTTCCTTTTCCTTTTCCTTTTCCTTTTCCTTTTCCTTTTTCTTTTTCTTTTCTTTCTTTCATCTGATTCCTATAACTAGGACTTCCAATACTATGCTGAATAAAAAGAATGAGAGTGGGCATCGTCTTGTTCCTGACCTTAAGGGAAAAGCTTTTAGCTTTTCACTGTTAAATAATGTTAAATGATGCTAGCTGTGGGTTTATCATACACGGCTTTTATTATGTTGAGATATATTTCCTTTATACCTATTTTGTTGAGGGTTTTTTTAAAAATCATGAATAGATGTATTTTGTCAATGCTTATTTTGTGTTTATTGATATAAGCTTATAATTATTATCCTTTGTTTTGTTAATGTGGTATTTTTACATTGATCGATGTGCAGATATTGAACCCTCATTGCATTCCTGGAAAAAATCCCACTCGATCATGGTGTATGATCCTTTTAATGTATTATTGAATTTGGTTTGCTAATATTTTATTGAGAAATTTTCATCTATGGTTATCCGGAATATTGGTCTGTAATGTTATTTGTAGTGTCTTTTTCTGATTTTGGTGTAAGGGTGATGCTGGCCTTATAGACTGTTTGAAAGCATTTCTTCCTCTTCAATTTTTGGGAATAGTTTGAGAAGAATAGGTATTAATTCTTCTTTAACATTCAGAATTTTTGAATTTTAACTTTTAGAGTCTAAATATCTCTTTTTGATAAAAAAAAAATTATGATTCTCTTTAGGGTTGGCAGTGGAGGGAGCTAAAGGAAAGAGAAGAATGATAGTAGCAACTGAAGTCTATTACTTCAGCATGGAGAAATTTAAGAGTCTTGTGCAATATGGAAACAATGGTATGAAAGCCAAGTATTTTAGAATCTTAGATTGAGAAAGGACCTTATAAATCACTTTTTCGAGATAGGAAAACTCAAGCTGAAATAGACAACAGAATACTTCCTAAGGTGGTTTGCCTATTAATTTCACACTGAGAGCTTGGTTCAGTTCCACGGACTTTTGAATGAGTCAAAAGTTTAGTACCCATTACTGCCCACCTCCTTTCCTTTTTTTCTTTCCTTTACTCCATATTGATATTTTCTGTGCAGATATGGGTAAATATTCTGATTTTTGTTACAGGAGACTTTTTCTGTTTTGGAGTATATTACCAATTATCCCCAAAATCTGTGAAGACTAATCTAAAACTGTGTCTTTGATACAGTGTTTCTGTAATATATTTGTCTCTCTTGAAATTCCTCTATGGTTGTAGGTCTCCACCTGAAAATGAATAATCATGCTGTTTTGTGATAAGAGACTATTTAATAGGGGTAGGAATTATTAACATTGTTGGGTTCAGAAGTCAGATCCCAAAATATAGCAAACTACATGATTTGTCTTACTCCCTGGGAGCAATCAAATCTACAAGATATATTATTTGGAAAGCTTAGAGTCAAATTAGAAATGCATGGATTCAGCCCTTATTTTAATCAGTGAAAACTGTATTGAATATCAACTATAGACCAGACAGTGTAAAAGCTGATATTATAGTAGGGCTCAGAGAGGGTTCCTTAAGGGGACTCACCCCAATAGAATAGAAAGTTATTATTACATGGTTCTTGGTTCTTATTAAAATGTAATTCCTAGTCATTGTAGAAAATTTAACAACAGATAGATGTATAAAGAAAAAAGTAAAAATCACATGCAGTCTCAAGACTAAGGCCGAGAATTTACATGCTTAGGCTCTAAAGCCAGATGACCTGTATTTGAATCCCCGCTCCAGGTCTTATTAGCTTGATAACTTTGGATAAGCAACCTAGTTTCTGCATCTGTAAAATGGGGGATAAGTAGAAGTATTTAAATAGTGCCACATTTCCTTCCAGTCTTTTTCTCTATGCAAAACTGGCCTCATACTTAGCCTGATTGTTTCCTTGCTCTTAACATAGTAGGCTGGACAATTTTTTTTTTTTTTAATGTAATGCAAGATGTGCAACCTTTTAGAAAGCAATTTCAGAATCTAATTTCATCAGATCATTTAAAATTAGAATTTTAATTCCCCAGCGAATTCTTTTACTTTAAAGTCTGTTCAGTCCTCCTAATAGTTTGTTGTGATGCCATTCTATTTTGATAAATCAACCTGGCAATTCAGATGGGAACTGTGGAAGACAATGCAACACACTAGAAAGTGGGAGATTGTAACTGAGTCAAAGGCAATGTCGATTTTCCTCCTTCAATCTAGGAGTAGATTCTTTGGTCTCATGTGATCAGTGAATTGTTGCAATACTACTGCCCAAACACTTTTCCACATGAAATTTTATTGTTTAATGGATAAGATGGCAGGCTGTAAAATCTGACAGCTTAAATCCAGACTATGGTTCTGATATCTATTACATATGTGATCTTAAATCAAGATGGGACCAAATTATTTAAGTTCTTTAGGACTTGGGTGTTTCTTTCATAAATTAAGGATAATATTACCTACCTCCTCGAGTTGTGAAATGAGTCAGTTATAGGTAAAAGACTTTCTTTCATATAATTACTGCTTATGGTAAATGTTCAGGAAGTGGTAGATGGTGATGACCGTGATGATAGGGATGATGATGGTGGCGATTAGTTATAGTGTAATGGTTAAAACAAAGGCTTTGATTCAAAAAGCCTGGTTTTATAGAGTTTTGATACTTTGATTCTTGATGGGTTTTAGGATTTGGAAAAGTTATTTAACTTCTCAATGCTTGAATGTTTTCATCTGTACAACAAAGATGATAATTTTTTGAATTGGTGTGGAGATTAAAGGAGAACCGCTCAGGAAAGTGCTTGGCAATAAGTAAACACTCCATAAATGTTAGCTCTTATTCTCATTATTTATAAGAAAAGACACTAATAGTTCCAGTGAAAATATTTAACAAATTCTTTACTTTTCTTAAGGGCTTAGAAGAAAATGGTTCATGTCATAATTAAGAGGATTTACTGAAGACACTAGTACAAAAAAAAAAACTTTGAAAAGCTAAAATAATAGTCCAGTTTTGAAAATATCTTTTGTTGTCAGCTCTTTTAAGATTTTCTTCTTTTGAGATGAGAAAGAAAACTGGGTCCCTACTGCTTTTCATTTTATGCTACCCAACCCCCCATATTTCAAACACAAAATACCATTCCTTGCCACCTGCCTTGGGCTAATATGCCAAAGAACTTCCTGCCCAGGTTGTTTTCAGGCTCTGGGTCAGCACTATGAATCTCAACAAATCCTTGGTGGGGCTGAAGATGAGTCATTATTATGGCTTTTTTTGATTCTTTCTGTCTGCAATATAATAAATACCACCTCAGGACACTGTGCCCTGCAGACAAAGCATCATTTGTACAGTTTGTGTGCCCTCCCAATCTGTAAGTCACAGATGGTACACCATAATGTGTCCATTGTATGCATTTTTGAATAAATAGGTATAACAAAGACAATATGCTCTCCCATTTAATCTCAGCTCTTAACCATTAAAACACAGCAATTTCTCATGCTAGTGAAGTAGAGCAGGTGAAGCCTGCAGCAGTCTGGTTCTTGGCAAGCCATCCAAAGTATACCTGGTAGGAGCTGCACTGATGGTTTCTGGGCCTCAGCTCCCTAAAGCCTGTTTTCCAACTGCAATTTGATCAGGTAACATGACGGCCATCATAAGGAATCTAGGAGCACATCAACTAGTATCTGTTCATTGCAAATAACAGAAGGCTCAACTCAAGAAAGGTTAAACAATAAAGTGAAAAGTTGTGATGCAGGCTGCAGGTACGGTTTACTCTGGTTTCCTAAAGATTAGGACCAAGACTTAAGTTTTCTATTTGCATGTTCCAGCAGGCATTTCCATTCACGAGCACAGGAAAGTTGCCAGTGGCTCTTAAGGCTGAAGCTTCCTTGTTCTTATGTGTTGGGAGTAGAGAGAAGAGTTCTGGGTTTCAGTCAGATTAGAATAATTTAGGTCTAATGCCCATCTCTAAACCATTTGTTGTCTTTAGGGGAAAGAATCGTACCAATCATTTATGCTCAGGTACCATGCCCGTGCATAGCTAGGGCTTTAGAAGCACCTGGGCTGCCTGGAGGAATGATGGATTCTTGAACAAAGGGTAGGATATTGGTACCAAAAAGAGGGAGACTGGATATCAAAGAACACTGCTGTAGAGAGAAGGGCCCTCTTTTTTCTGAAGTCAACCAGAAGCAGAGAAGTTTCAATCTTGAAAAGTGGTCAGAATAAACAATTCTGGGCTGCTTAAACCTTGTACTACATTCTATACAATTCATTTTCCAGGGAGGTTCTGCTACTTTGAATTATATTTATATCTTTCACTCCTTTTCCACTGTTATTAAATACGCTTTAGTTCTGAGCTGATTCATTTATGTGCACATATATATACATATACACATATATATATGATAAAGGTCTGTGCCTTGCTCTCAGAAGCCTAGTAGGAGACAAAATGATCTGAATTTAAAAACTAAATAGCTCTCTGCCTGGTTATCTGGAGAGAGAGCCAGAGTGGGGGATAAGGGAAGAGAAAGAGAAGGAGAAAGAGAGGGCAGAATAAAAGGGAGGAAGGGAAGGAGAGAAGACACTAGCTGGCTTACTCACTGTATTGTATTGTTGAGTAAATCAGTCTCTACCACCACCAACCTTAGAATAAGTTATTTCACGGGGCCCATAGGGAAGCAGCAGCTTGGTGGCCAACCAGCTTCTGAAATTCAAAGTATCTGCCCTCGTGACTTTTATTAGAGCTCATACTGGGAAACCACTACATGTTTGTTTTCATCTTTGTTTTGTTCATGGTGTCTTAATGTGTGTGACCTGTGCCTCCTACCTGATACCCAGAAGGACCTTTGTTGAACCTCGTCTTTACTACTTAGAGATTAACTGTTCTATGTATTTTCCTGTGATACCAAAAGGGAATTTTCTACAGGTTCCATAGCTTACAGTTTTCAGACCATTCCAAATGTAGCTGAGAGTATTGGTTTCTATCCTTCCATCATTTGCTGGTGTGTAGTACAAGGGAGGTAAAATGGTTGTGAGCATTTCATTCCAAGTGCATTTAGGAGTGTATGTATTTTCTATGGGTGACACAGATACCTACAACATGCCATAAGAGAACAAAGGAGGACATGTTTTCTTATGTGAGGGTGCATTTCATGAAAGAGTAACATTCAGTATGTCTTTTAGAACTGAATCAGAGTTCTCCAAAGGGTGGGGAAAAGGTGATTGCAACATTCAGAGCCTTGCCGATCGATCTCTGAACCAGCAGCATCAGCATCATTACCTGGGAGCAAGTGAGAAAGGCAGAATCATGGGCCCCACCCTAGACCCACTAAACAGAAGCTGCATTTCAACAAGCTCTTCAGGTCATTCGTGAGCATATTAAGTCTGAAGAGCACTCTTCTAGACCAGTAGGTCTCAGCCTTTGCAGCACATTGGAATCACTTGAGTAGCTTAAAAGAATATAGAAGGCTTGGCCCTATATCCAGGGATTCTAATATAATTTGTTTTAGGTGTGGCCCAGCAGATATGTTAAAACAAAACAAAAAGCTCCATAGGTGATTACAATGAGCAGACCAGGCTAAGAAACAGAGTTCCATTTGGGTCTCAGCACTGAGAAAGAAGCCACATGATGCATTCAAGGGCCCATTGTAGGTCAGCATGCCTAGTTATTGGGAAGAGGTCAGGACAGTTGAATGCATCATGGTGGAGAGAGAGCCAGTTGGTTCACACAGGGCCTCCTTTGCTTCCCTCGGGTATAGACCATTGGGTAAATGCTAAGAAGGCCATGGAAAGGTGCAAAGAGGGGGATGGAGTAATCAGCCTTGCACTTGCGAAGGATTACACTACCTCGAGAATAAAGAGTAGGCTACAGCAGGGAAATAATTTGGAAGGTATGCCAAAAATTATTCAGGTCAGCAGGACAGTTGAACAATTTGCAGGCCCAATGCAAAATGAAAATGTGAGATGCTTGTTCAAAAAGAGGAAAAAGGTGCCATTAAAGGTACCTGATAAAACATTTGTCTTCTTTGTGTGGTCTTTCTGGACCTTTTATGATACACACACACACACACATACACACACACACTCATTTCTATTTAATATTGTGCTTTGTTAGACACAGGGACACTCATTGGGTAAGTGCAGACACTCAAAGTCACCCCCAGGTTCTGCTCCCATGACTCGGTGGGGTGTGCAGCCCGGTGGCTGCTGGGTTCTCCCTTCTACTAGTCACTGAACTGAGGTGCCATGTCCTGTTTGGGAAAAGGGACTCAATCTTCCCTTATCACTGGCTCTCCACCCCAAGTCATGGTGGACAGCCAGTCAACAAAGGATTTTCATCTTAGCATCAGGAGATACTTGGTACCAGGTCAGGGGCGGATGAAAGGTTCACTTCTGCTAAGTCATAGGCTGAATGTGTTGTGGTGCTGCCAGTTCTGCCATGCCTCCACCTGTCTGTCTCATGGCTCCACTGCAGCCTCTGCCAGGGCTGGAGGGTGATGGGATTTCTGGGCTGAGACAGGAGCCAGGCACCTAAAAACTTCCCACCTCCCTTTATCCCTATGCATGCTCCATTGTCCCTTGGACTTCACTTATAAAACACGAATGCAAAGATAAAATTAGAAATTTCAAGCAGTAAACCCCAAATGACAAGTCCTTCTGAGTGAAGGTTTCTGTATGACTGCATTAATCCCTTGCCCATAAACCTGACTCAGAGGAATGGGAGACGGAAGGATGGACTGGAGAGGTATTAGGAGATGGTCAAATCAGCATGTGGTGATGTTCAAAAAGGAACATGTTGATAATTACTTTAAACTCTCTGGCTTGTATGACTCAGTGGATGGTGGTACCATTAAGAGATACAGGGAAATGAGAAATAATTATTGGGATTGGGGGCAGGAACAAGTTTTAGGTACTTGTGAATTCTTCCTTTATTCCAACATTTAATCATCCCTCTTTTCTCTGGTTTAATTGCATAGGCTGGCACTTTCAGAACAATGATGAATAATAGAGGAGGGAGTGAGCCTACACTTCTGACTCTAATTAACTCTTGAGTGTTTTATCCTGAAGCCAATGCTAAATTTGTTTCACAATCAAGGGCCTCTTTCTGTCCTCTTAGGGACTGTTTTCAGGGATGGGATTTTTGTCAAAAGTCTTTTAGGCACCTATTGAACAGATCCCACAGCACTGGCTCTTTTCCAACTCTGTATAGGGTATCTTACATGAATAGATTTACTGAGAGGATGTGAACAGAATGTCAAGTGGGGGTTTCCTTGTAGTCCCAGATTGAGGTGAGGACAAAATGACACTAAGCACCACAGGTTCTAAAGAGAACAGTCTTTAGCCTGTACTAATTTATAGTTGGAAACCCTTCTCTCCAACCCCTACACCCAGGCTCATTTGAAGGTAGACAACTGGTCCACCTTTAGTCTGCCGTGTGAAGACTGGTGAGAGGCCTAACAAAAAAGAGATCAGGGTTCCTGAACAGAGGTGTTATTTTTTTTCCTCCAGAGTTGCTTTTTCCTAGCAAGAGCGAGATGGGCAGGGGACAAATGCTCTAAGACTTTTCTATATTTTGGGGTGCTTGAAATAAGAGAAGTCCTACACTGGTCAAAGATCTGCTAGGTGGTGGATGTACTGATATATTCTTGAGCCTATCTGAGCAGGGGAAAGGCACCTGGAGGGAGAGGGCAAGGTTTGGAGAAGGGGCAGCACTGAAGTGGCCCATGGTCAGACCAGCAAAGGTGCACGTTTCTCACGGTCAGGTGGACAGTGTGGAAGATAGCTATCATCTTGCTTAAACCTAAAAAGAGGGCTGCTCCCCAGGTGAGGTCCACACCGAGGGCAAGGGGTTGTGAAGTACCTGCAGATGGCAGGAGCCGCGTGGGTGGTCAAGTTGGGGCCATGTTGAGGAGCTCAATGTCCTCTGAAGAATCCATGATAACCTCACAGGAAAACCAGTATTTGGTTGCTGGGCCACAGAGAGGGCACCAAAGGTCAATCTATGTTGAAAGAAAACAAGCCATAGTGAGAGGACTGCACCAGGGCCTGGTGAGTAGAAAATTCTGCCTTTCTGCTGCTCCATTTTTCCCACCCGAAACTACTGAAAAAGCAAGAACCTAAAAGTTTGAAGGAAAAATAGCGAGTGTAGAGCTTTGAACTAGATACGAAATTAGAGTGTTAAACTAGACTAATTTTATTAACCTAAAATTGTCAGAAAGTTATAAATTTATATATCACTTAAAGATGAGAAGGTAGGAATTCAATATAGTAGGGTGGAAAACGGAGTCTTAAAAAAGAATCACTTCATGTTTTTATTGAGACAACTCAATAATCTCGTTCCTTTGAATTCTTGGGTTATTCCTCACTGGGGCTGTTTTGCTACTGCTGTATTCAATGTCCTGTTGAAGTCTAATTGCTGCATGTCATTTAAGATCTTTGCATCAGTATTCATTAAAAAAGATATTCCATAGTTGTTTAAAATTATTATATAAAAAATATAATCTTGGTCAGGTTTTATATCAGGGTCTTTCATAAAAAAATTTTTGAAAAATTTTCTTCTTTCCCTGTGTTCTGGAATAGTTTAAATATTTCAGAATTGCATGTGCCTCGACATGCTATCACGATTCACCTGTGACATTTCCCAGGCCTACCACTTTTAGGGTGAGCTGGTGAGGCGCTGCTGTTTCTTCTTTCACACTGTTTGGACTGAACAAGAGTAGGTGCTGGTGTGCCCCTCTCCCCTCCCCCATGCTGGTCAGTAGCATGGCTACAGAGTCATGCTAGAACACATCCTCAATATTTAATTTCTAGCTTGAATTTAAACATCCAGTCACCAAATGTTTGCTCTCCACAACACATAGGCCTGGGTCAGTGTGGGCATTTAGGGGCATGTTGCAGGAAGACAGGCATCTCTCCACCTTCACAGGGAATAGGATCTTGTTGGAGACTCAGCTGCCCTGGAGAGTAGTACAACATAGAACAGGATCAATGCCAAATTCAAATAAATTCCCTGTGACTTACTCATGGTCTTTTATCTTTGGATAAAATCTGGAAAATTTGCGAATGCTAAAAACCTATAGCGAAAGACTTCAAAATGTTTTAAGATTCTATCCTGGTCCTATTTTTTTTTTTCAAGCCACAGTTTTGTACCCTGTTAATAAAGGCAAGCCAACCAAATTCTCTGAATGTACATCGCGGGATGTTCTGGGAATTTTATCCTTGGGTCCCACACATTACGCATGTTTGTTCAGGGGCAGCTTTAGGGAAGCCATATACTCGCTTTCTTCATCTGGTCAGCAAAGCCCCTCTTAGTAGATAGCATGCAGCAAGTATTCTGTCTTGTCAGGGGAGGCTGTCTTGAAATTCCATCATTCTTACCCCTCTAGTCTTAGTCTGTAGTGAATGGAAAAGGGAGGACTGGGTTATTTCAGTTGCAGCAATGGACACATCAAAATTGCTTCCCTCTTCCTTACTCATCTTTCCCTTGAGGACCTAATTTATTTCACGCGTTTTGACCTATCCTTGCTTAGAAATGACTGCTGTGATTCTCTGTTAAGGCATTTCCCTCTTGCCTTTTTTGGCCCCCAGGCAAACCTACCATGCCACAGTTCTCTGCATAGTGATGTCAGTCTGGCTGCTGGGCCCAGCTGGATGGAGGTGTGTTTTATGAAGTTCAACCCTGCACCCTGGGCCATAAATACACATTGTGCACATAAGCGTACAGCTAACATTGCCCAGACCCCTCCGAAGCACCATGTTAATAAGCAGACAGTAAGTCTTTAAAATATGGAAAAGCAGTTAATCTTTCCGCTGGCAAATCCTTTGTAGGGGGTTGTTTTCCTTGCTTCAGTATCGCTGCAGGCTGGACTTTTCATCTTCTAGGATTTGGGGGAAAAAGAGAAGTTGCTGTGGGGCTTCATTGAGAACACTTGGGGAGCCTTCCGCTAAGAGGGTACATGTGTTAAAAACAATAATATCTTGCACTTGTCATTAAGCATCTGTATGAAGTAATGACTCTGGATCTGCTCTCAAGGAGCTTGAGCACTAATAATTCCAGTACAAGACAGAGGGCTGCTGCCTATGGTAGTGAACCCACAATGCACCTGGGCTCCAGAGGCTTGAGCTCTGCCCCTGTTACTCTAGGAAGTTACTTAGCCTCTTGTTTCCCATCTCGAAAACGGGCACAATTATATATTTTTTTATATAGCTTCTGTGAGCATTTACTTACCTCTCTGAGTCCCAGCTTTCTCTTTTGTAAAATGAGAAAATCAGTACTCTTTGCCCTTATCATAAAGTTCCACTTTACAAATGCTTTAAGAATACATGAACACATTCTCCTTATAAAGACTTCAGTGTTACAGATTAAGTTCAAGCCTCCCTTGACAATTATTTCATCAATCTTCTCCTTTCTCCTCCACTGCTCTCCTCTTCTGTCCCCACCCCTGCTGTTTCCTCCTCCCTTGCTCTCTCTCCCACTGATGATGTGGTAAAAGGATCAGACTTGAGGGTGGGGACGTGAGCTCAGTAGATAGGAGATGCCTGAAGCCAATAAAGGCTTGAGTCATTGGAGAGATGCTAGGGCAAGTTTGTGGCTTTCCTCTATCCTGCTGAGCAGCCATGAATATTACTTGTGTGTCTCAGGCAGAGAACAGGAGTTGCCAGTGGTCGGATTGAAGGATGACATAGGTCAGAACTGTCAGTCTGGAGATGACATGGTCTGTGCCTTTTAAATATTTAATTTCACTTGGTCCTTCCATTCCTTCTTATATTTCTTATATTTCTGTTCTTTTATATTTGTGTTCAACTAACATATGTTCTACTTTTTCAGTCCATTTATTCTTTCTATGTCTAACATGAGTCATGGAATCTTTACCGATTTGCTATTTATTCCCAATATATCTAATAATTCTTATCCATTCCATTTGTTTTTCTTGTTCGCTAGCAGACTTAAATATTCTTAAATAGTCATACTTTTGTATAGTTTTACAACATTATTTTCCCCACTTACTATGTTTTGGATATCTTTTCATGACAGTAAATAGAGATGGTGCAACTTTATGTTATTTTTCCAGCTTCTCAATTCAACATTTTAGTTCATTTATTTGCAGACTTTTTTCTTTTTCCAATAAAAGTACTTAAGATCATACTACACCAGATTTGAGTCTTGACTGTTCTCAAATTATCGAGGATTCATTTAATATGTTTTTTAACCTCCTTTCAAGTGGTGCCAAGTAGACCATAGAATCACACACTGCTGCTTTGTCCTCACTGATGCACCCTCAGTTGGGTTTCATTTTTTTTCTCCTCTCAGTGAACAATGCTACCAAGAGCACCTTTCTACATGACTT
>NW_011888976.1:3491847-3501829 GCF_000151845.1 Pteropus vampyrus | reverse complement strand
CCAATAAAGGCTTGAGTCATTGGAGAGATGCTAGGGCAAGTTTGTGGCTTTCCTCTATCCTGCTGAGCAGCCATGAATATTACTTGTGTGTCTCAGGCAGAGAACAGGAGTTGCCAGTGGTCGGATTGAAGGATGACATAGGTCAGAACTGTCAGTCTGGAGATGACATGGTCTGTGCCTTTTAAATATTTAATTTCACTTGGTCCTTCCATTCCTTCTTATATTTCTTATATTTCTGTTCTTTTATATTTGTGTTCAACTAACATATGTTCTACTTTTTCAGTCCATTTATTCTTTCTATGTCTAACATGAGTCATGGAATCTTTACCGATTTGCTATTTATTCCCAATATATCTAATAATTCTTATCCATTCCATTTGTTTTTCTTGTTCTCTAGCAGACTTAAATATTCTTAAATAGTCATACTTTTGTATAGTTTTACAACATTATTTTCCCCACTTACTATGTTTTGGATATCTTTTCATGACAGTAAATAGAGATGGTGCAACTTTATGTTATTTTTCCAGCTTCTCAATTCAACATTTTAGTTCATTTATTTGCAGACTTTTTTCTTTTTCCAATAAAAGTACTTAAGATCATACTACACCAGATTTGAGTCTTGACTGTTCTCAAATTATCGAGGATTCATTTAATATGTTTTTTAACCTCCTTTCAAGTGGTGCCAAGTAGACCATAGAATCACACACTGCTGCTTTGTCCTCACTGATGCACCCTCAGTTGGGTTTCATTTTTTTTCTCCTCTCAGTGAACAATGCTACCAAGAGCACCTTTCTACATGACTTGTTGGGATCTAAAGCAAGAGTTTCTCTTACTGAGAAGTAAAAGTGCTGAAAAATTTGTGTCTAAATGACTTCCATTGTAATAATAACAAATGGCTGTAAAAGTTCACCTTCCTGCCAGCAGTGTAGAATAATATTCAGTTCTTCAGACCCTCCACCATTTGATATTACCACAGATTTAAATTTTTGCCAATCTGCTAGCAAAAAGTACATTTCATTACTTTAATTTCACTTTAAGTTATATTTCTCCGATTTTCAGTAGGATTAAACACACACACACACACACACACACACACACATCAGTTGTTCCTTTGTGTTTCCTCTTTAGTAAATTGTCTCATGGGTTTCGATATTGGTTAAGGCAAGAACTTTCTCTTCCCTTTTATAAATTGTCCACACTATTCTTTATATTTACTCTTTTGAATGAACCTTAAGATCCTCACTTCAAATTTCATCAAAAATTCTATTGGGATTTTGATTGAGATTGCTTTGAATTAAAAGGTTAATTGAAGGAGAAACAACATCTTTAATATTGTGTCCCTTTCCACAACCATTGTACTTCTCTCCGATTTTTAGTTTGTCTGTTTATGTTCAGTAAATTTTGGTGATTTTCTTCATAAAGAAATGTCTTTTACTAGATACTATCAATGGTTCTTTATTTCATAAATATTTTTTATTGGTTATTGCTAGTGTCAGGGAACGGTTGTGGTTTTACATGCTGATTATGTGACTGGTCAGCTTGCTGAATTTTTTATTAGTTCTAATAGTTAGTCAGTGGGTTTTCTGTGAACACAGTGATATCTGTTCCTTGGATGATTTGGTAGTATTCACTTAGGAGTAGATTTTTAATGAGCATTTCAGGTTTTTCTTGGCAATTGGTCTGCTCCTGTTTTTTATACCTGTTCGAATGTTGGTAATGTATACTTTATCCTCAAAAGTGTATTTGCTTTAAGTTTTAAAATTGTTTGCAATAATATACATAATAATGTCACTTAAAATATTTTAAATGTTTCTTGATCGTCCAAGTTTTAATGTGATTTTGTGACTTCTTTCTTGATCAGGAATGCCAAAAGTTGATTTATGTCAATGTTCTTTTAAACCAGAGTTTGGTTCTTTCCGTTATCTTCACATTTTTATTTGCGTTTTATTCTTCTGCTTTTATCTTTATTAATTAATTCCATTACTGATTCTATAAAAATTTATGGAGACTCTGTTCTGTCCAAGGCACAGCTCTAGGTGCTGGGGATAACAGATAACCATAGACAGATAGGTACAGCCTTCCTCCGCAACCAGACTTCCATGGCAACCAGTCTGTTGTGGGAAGCAGACAGTGAGCAAGAAGGAAGGAAGTGGAGGCAAAGGAGACTGAGAAGAAAGGTGGCATCGTTGACAAGAACTGACTGATTCAGTGGTGTTGGTAAGGACTCCAACCTTATTGGAGTGGATTTGTGAAAGAAGGAGAAAAGTGAGAAGGTAGAAAGAGAAATTGTGGATAATTCTTTTTAGGAATTGTGTTATAAAGGAGGATAGAGAAACAGGGCAGTAGGTGGAGGTAAGGTTAAGGGAAAGTTTTGTTTTTCCTGAGATGAGAGATGTGACAGCATGTCTTTGTAAACCGAAGGGAATGGCTAATAGACAAGGGAGACTATTTGTTCAATAATCACCTCTCTTCTCTTCCATCAGTTACATCCTTGCAGAAGCCTGAGAGCTGGGCTTTCGAGAGGGCCATCAATACTCAGTCCAGTGTACCGGAGGGAAGGCCAAGTTTTATGGGCTCTCGTGCAACTTTATATTCTTATTTTTTCAGCTTCTCAAAATTCAAATTTTAATTCAAAATTTTAGGAATTCAAAATTTTAGTTCATTTATTTGCAAACATTTTTCTTCTTCCAATAAAAGTATTTAAGATCATACTACACGAGATTTGGGTCTGGGCTGTTCTCAAATTCTCAAGGATTAATTGAATATGTCTTTTAACCTTTAATTTCCACTGTTTATACCTTTTTGCTATTAATTTCTAATTGTGCCCCGCCATAAAGAAGAACATGTAATTGATGCTTTCTACTCTTTGGACACGTTGCAGTTCCCTGTATTTGAAAATAACTTATATTCTACATCGATTAGATCTGAAGAGTTTTTGCTCTATATTTTAATAGATCATGCATTTGTCAATCACTTTTGATATTTCTGTCACTTTGTACGCTATGATCATAAAACTTTATATCATTCCTTTTTATACTATTATACTATTTTTAATATGAAAAATTATTCAGATTATACTATTTTCAGCATGAAGTATTTTCTTTATTAAATATTAATGATCTTCACTTAGAATATTTGCATAATAATATTAACCTATTTCTGTTCCTCACTTTTGTTGATAGCATTTTTCTACATTTTTTCCTCTCATCTGACATCTCTCATCCGACATCTTTTTCCTGTCACGCTGTTTTAGGAGTGTCTGTTGCAAATATCATAATGCTGGTATTTTTATAAACCAAATTTAAGAATGTCTGCCTTTTAACATATGAATCTAATCATCTCACATTTATTGTGATTGGTAATAATTTCAGTCTTATATTGCCAGTCTGTGTGTGTGTGTGTGCGTGTGCGTGCGTGCGTGCGTGCGTGTGTGTGTGTGTGTGTGTGTGTTGTTTACCATACTATCTTGGATTGATCAGGTTTTCATTTTTCAGGGATTTTTTTTTTAGCAATTACCATTGAATTTTAAACCATAATTTTCTGTCATTATCTACAATTACTTAGAATTAGTTTTTCTCTGGATCTAGCATACTTTTTACTTCCTTCTATTCCCTTAACACTTTAAGTATATTGCTCTGTTTTCTTCATTTTAAGAATTTCCATTGAGAAGTTGGTGCCATTCTCATTTCTCTTTAAGTAATTTGTTTCTAGAGAAAATTTTAGGATTTGTCTGTATCTTTGATGATCTGCAGTTTCATTCATGCTTAAATGGACTCTTTTAATGAAAAAAATAGGATTTTCCTTCAATTGGAAAATATTCTTTCCTTTCAGAGCTTCTATTTCATATTTTAATTTCTTTATCCTTTATTGTGTATCTGGAGACTCATTTTACTTAATTTTCAAGTCAACCATTTGTTTTTAATGAGTTGTGTGACTTTGGTTTTGCATTTTTTTTTTTTTTTGAGACTCTGTTAATTTGCCTCCAACATGGAAATCATTGGTTCTCTAATGAAAGCCATTTCAGACAGATTATTTTTATTCAGATAGGCTTACCATTACAGAGGCCAACTGCTAAAGCAACGTACTTACATAGATGAGAAGGCACCTAGAGCTAAAAGGGGGAGGTAAAGCAGAGATTTTTAAAGTTTTATTGGGACAATTAGCAAGTTTGAATTTTTTTCTCAAGCCAAAGGTAGGAAGGACAGAGAGCAAGTTTCCCAGATAGTAGTTTCGGCAGTGTGGAAATATTGGTGAACAGTGGCATGCCCTGTTCCCTGTTATGGAGGGAAAAAAAAATAAACATTATTACAGGATATTAGATGAACAAGCACTGCGCATTTGTAGAAAGGCAGCCAGTTGTGTTGTAATCTCAGAGGCATTCTTGGATAATTCAACATATGAGGTGGTAACAGGTAAAAATAAAATGGGGCTCCTTTCCCCTTCTTTATAATTTCTCACAAAACAGAAGGATGATTTTAGTAAAGCATGGTGATACACTCTAGAGAATAGAACAAATTTGTTGAGAGAAAGATGAATGAAGATAAAATTTATGGAGAAAGTAAACATTTTGTTAGGTTATAGTCTATTTCATCCAACTAAATTGATTTTAATGAAATATCATGGAAAGTTATGTGACAAGGGTTCTAGCCCTGAGGCTAAATATTTAGCTAATCTGTTGCCTCTGGAAGAATATGGGATTTCAGCCTCTCGTTTTTTCCTCCAAAAAATTAGTAGTAGTTCTTGTTAAATGAGTATTTTACTTTGTCATTTCACTGTGTTGGGTAATGTGAAAAGCAGGTGTCATAAGCTTACTTCAGTTGGATAACTGTACTAATGGACACAGAATGTCAGAGCCGCTATACAGCCTTATACCAGCACAATCTGGATTCTGAAAAGAGTGGTACTTCTTAAAGGACTAACATTAATTTTATTAAAACATCGTACCTCTATTTTGGACAGATATGCAGAGTGGTATAGGGAAGAGTTTAGGAAATTCACTTCATTTTTTGTCATCACTATGATCCAGCTTCAGTCAATCTTTGAGGAAAGGAGGAGAGGAAAATCTACTTAGAGGAACATCAAATACAACTTTTGATAATGTTTAGGCAGGAAATCAGTCTTGGAAAAACCTTACCTCTTAGACTTTGGAAATTAGGTGATTTAGCCAAATCTGACTCTACTGTGTTGTACATATAAAAGTCCAGTTTTCCCAAGGTTTTATGGGCTGTATATGGCTCTAGATGTAGGTTAAAAGCTATTGTCTTCTTAGTGAAGCTTGATAATTGAAAGTAAAGAGCCTCATGGGAGGAGGCAACTTTAAGTAGCCTCTGAAACTTGTTTTCCAAAGTATTACAGTAGTTAGTTAGCCACTCAAGGGGAAGTTTTTCTAATGGCTCATTACTTGAGGAATGGTAAACGACCACTCACGGAGTCTGTACCTCTTGTCCCAACAGGTCCTTTGTCATCCAGCAAATCCCAAGCAGCAATCTGTTCATGGTGGTGGTGGACAGCAGCTGCCTCTGTGAGTCTGTGGCCCCCATCACGATGGCACCCATTGAAATCAGGTATATCCTTTGGTGTGTAAGTCCAGCCAGTATTACTAAAGCCGGTAAGAGAGATCAACAGTAAGGAATCCTGGGGGAGAAACATTAGAAAGGGGAAAATGATATCCTTTGCACTGTTGGAGAAGAGTAGTTGTTAAGGGAGTTTAGCGCCATGTTTTGACCTCTGAAATGCAGAGTAAGGGAAAGTAACATTTTGGAAATATGCCTTAACTACGGTCAACATAATGAATCTCTTAAGTGTGAACGTTTAAAGGCCCAGAAAATCAGAAGGCGTCCGGAATCTTGTCACGGCTTCCATCCTGAGGTAAGTCTGAAAACTCTTCCTGTTTTTTTTTTTTTTTCTCATCAGATTTACCATGAGTATCTCACAACGGTTAAAGAACTATAACTAATATATTTACTTGTGAGAAAATAATCTCTTTCAGGCAAACCAAAGCAAAATATACGGGAAGGCTAATGGTACCCTCTTTTCAGCCCCTCAATTCCTTCTTAGTCTGTGCTAATTGTCTTTTCTTATAATATCCATGTATATATTTTGAAAGCATCTTTACTATCTTCCCTACTATGGATGTGCTGTCATTTTATCACTTTCCACTAATACACGCAAAGTGGCTCTGATCATCTTGGTTTACTTATTTCAAATTGTAGTCAAAAATTATTTTCCCCTGCTTACTTTTAGACAGCCTTTTATTTATAAGAAGTTCATCTAAAGCAAAAGTAGCAATATTAATATCAGATAAAATTCACAATTTATGAAGGTGAAATGAGAAGCCTCTAAACATTCTAACCACATGAAGTCACAACTACAAAGGAACTCCATTTATACTGAAATTGATGATCAGAGAAAAATTAAGCTTAGTACTGAGAAAGGTAAGTTTACCATAGATTTAGGTGAATTATAAGAGAATACCTTCTACAATACTATGGACGAAAAATTTTTAAGTATAGCAAAAAATATATTTTTTTAATTAACTCCACACCCACCTCAAAAAATAGAAAGCTTGCCTAGACAAATACTGTAGGGAAACTGGGAAGATATCTATTTTTTTTAAAATGCAACCAGAGCCAGCCGAATGTTAATCTCACTTTCAAATAGCAAATGATTTTAATGTTATTTAAACTATCCAAGTCTTAGAAAAGATTTTTCAAGTCAGTATAGCAATAATAAGAACTTGGAATTTATTGAGAATGTTTGCTTCTATATCTAAAGGGAGTTCAAGAGCAACATATTATGTAAATATATACTGAAAAAGCTTTTGATAAAATTCAATGATCACCCCTCATAAAAGCTCTACATAAAATGCAAATATAAATAATAGTCCCCAAAACACTAAAATGACTTCAGTTAAAACCAGAAGTGCATACTTAGGCAACTAAAGTCATTACAGTAAAAATCTTCTACAGTTAATAAGATAATTTGCTTTGGTATCTTGATACAAGATAAACATTTTAAATATCAGTGTTTTTTTTATAAGTTTCTAGACCTAGTAAGATGAGGTCATTGGAACAGAATAGAAACTCTTATATTTGACAAAGCTTCAATTCAAACAGAAGAATATAAATAAGACTTAAATAGTAAAATAACAGTCTCACAAGAAATCCTAGGGATTAGAGAGAACTTCCTATCCAAGACCAGAAGCTATGGAAGAAAAACAGATTTATTTAACTATATAAAAATTATAACTTTCCTATGGAAAAAGATAAAGTCAGTAGCCAATTTATAGAACTTGAAAAAAATTTATAAATCAAATTATAAAGAGCTCTTTTAAATTGATAAGTCGAACAACTGCATATAAAAATAAACCGTGGACATGAAAGATACAAGCCTCTGGGTGATCAGAATATACAGGTAACAATAACATGCCCTGCAGATCTGTACCGCCACGTCTGGGCATCTTTACCATAGGCAGGGGCAGAGGCAAATATCTTTGTCTGGTAGGGAGCTACATTCAGCATTCATTGTAGTAGTAAATAACAGATGAGAAAATGAATGCCCCTCAATAAGAAAATAGCCAAATAAAATAGAGCTAGACTATAATGGAGTTGGAGAAACTTTCATCAGTCAGTGGGTAAAAAGCATGCTGCAGAAAGTAATGAATACTACAATTTCATTTTTATTTTGCAATTTAAAGGATTTATTTAAATTTCTTTAAATCAAATTTATTGAGGTGACACTGGTTAATAAAATTATATGTTTCAAGTGTGCAATTCAATAATACATTATCTGTATATTGTACTGTTCATGATTTTATTTTTATAAAACAGAGCCCTCCTTCCCTCAAATGAAAAGAAAGAAGAAACAAAACCTTTCATAGCCAAGTCACTGAAATGATCAGACCCCTTTAATGTGATCTTTTATTTACATTCTGACAGGAAAAAATTAGAAGGCCAATATTATCCTTTTACAGTATGATCACAACAGACATTTCCACCAATAGTCCTTTTCCTCTTGAATATTCTACATGATGGTATGCAAAGAGTGATTTTGAATATGTTATACAATGACAACTGATATCAGAGATCCTCATACTAACTTGATGACATTTACACAAGTTCATTTCCTGGAATTATGTAGTCACAAAAGACTTTGTTTATACAATTGAAGAGTAGGGATAGGTCTGGGGACTTGATATAGTTTAGAAAGTTTAAGGCATCTTGGAGTTTATCTCTACTCTAATTACCTCTACCTTTCCCTGTAGGAGAATGCAAGGGAGTGTGGGGGTGCACCGAGTCTTCAGGCCAAGATGGTCCTTATCCTGTTCCCTCTGCTTTTGATGCTCTTCTCAAGGTGACACTGACTGAGATGTTCTCTTGGCATGCTAAATTATGGATAAACTGTGAACCAAAATATGGTGCAACATAGAAGACATGAAATATAGTCCAACCATCAGCATCTCATGATTTTGAACTGTGCGTGATATAAACTCTTAAAGATATGTTGACAAAAAAATGTTATCTTTTTACTTTGCCAGTCATGTAAATGTGAGTTTGCTACATGATAATCACCCTTCATCAGAAACGGGACTGCGAGTGGGCAATGTCCCTTCTGCTTGAAACCCATTGAAACCAATTTAAAACTGTGTACTTTTTAAATAAAGTATATTAAAATCATAATCTCCTTGTTTGGGTTTTATCATCACTTTATCGGTGAGGATGCAGACTAAAAAGTGCATGAAAATGTTACCCATTCCAGACACCAGAAAAGGATGATTGTTGGCAGAGCCGTTGCTCCAAAGCAGACTCTAGACAGATATTTAACAATTGTTTTGATGCTCCTCTATCAGTTATAAAAATATTTACAGAAGGAAATAAAAATATCATCTACATGGCAAGGATTTATTATGTAGAATCCTGAATTTTATTGAACTAACCTTCAATAGAAATCATAATATGGATGAAAACACATGCTCCCATCATATTCAAGTTTTGAACTATTTGGCAATAGAAATGAAGAAGTCATAAATCCTAGGAATTCATTGTGAGAAGACTTGAAGAAGGAGAAGAACAATGAGCATTTGGCTTCTGGCTTTCCCCATAAACAAGAGATGAAATTAGATCTCAACTATTACAAGTTGTGAAACTACCCAGACCTGTAAGCATTCCTAAAACACTGGATCCTGAACCAAAGAAAACAGATTCCATTGTATCATGGTTACCAAATAAAATGAAATGATTTCCATGCCTAGGTACAATTAAGAAGGAGTTGCTTTATAGGACAGATGTCTAAAAGCCGTGTGGAGAATGCCACTTAAACTTAAAAAAAAAAAAAAAAAGCCCAAATTATGCTGTTAATATTTTAGAAAACCTGATATTATCGTACTACTTTATGCTAAAATAATTTTAGTATTTATAGGAATAATAATACTTCATTGCTGTTCTTTAAATTAATATGCCCCTAGTGTTGTTAATAATGTAACAATACTATAACCTACCTAGCTGTCAAAATTTTAACAACAATGGGGCTGTAGTATTGTGACCACTGTGGTCATTGATATTGTTCACTTCTGCTCACTAAGTAAGGGAACGAATTCATTTGTTGCTTACACAAGTATTAAAATTTGTTATTTTTACACTAAGCAATCATAATGTAACGTTTTTACAAAAATAACATCACATAACTGGCCATTCTTCATTAAAATGATAAAGAACTGGTCCAGCATAATGCTTTATAATGCCCATAATTTCATGTTAACAATGTAAAATATATTAAATATAAATGTTTATGTTTTAATTCCCTATCACATTCCAAACAGTGGAGTGGCATCATTTTTAGTATATTGTTTGTGACGTAAAGACAGTATAAGTCACACTAGTGACCCATGACATTGTTAGGCATCACCTTCTTGTGAATGACCCACCCACCTACAACCTCAAATTCTGTCCCCTCAAATGTCTTCAACCAACTGGCCACTCCATTT
>NW_011888976.1:3483911-3491797 GCF_000151845.1 Pteropus vampyrus | reverse complement strand
CATTGTTAGGCATCACCTTCTTGTGAATGACCCACCCACCTACAACCTCAAATTCTGTCCCCTCAAATGTCTTCAACCAACTGGCCACTCCATTTATCTACTTGGATATCTAATAAATTTCTCCAACTTAATGTGTCCAGTGAGGAAACCTTGATCCCTCTCTACCATACTCTTTGCTTCCGACTGACTCAGCTCCTCAAACCACCCTTGTTTGTGTCTTCCCCCTCAGCCCGTAGTTCAGCAAGTACCATGAGCTCTCCCCTCCATTTCTCACTGTCCTCTTGCAGCTGCCATCTTCTTTCAAGCCATTACCAGCCCCCTCACCCTGCATTCTTATTGTTCTCCTCTCCTCTGCTCTACCCCGGATCCCCCAACCCGGAGTCCATTCTCCGTGCAGCAACCAGAGCAAGTTTTCTAAGACAAATTACCAGATCACACTTCTGCCCAGTGCAATTATAAAATATACAGACCCCTCATCAAGTCCACTCTCCTGTACATTAGAGTCACCTGGGGAACTTTCAAAAAATCTTGGCAGGACCCAGGCATTCATATTATTTAAAAAACTCCCCATGATGCAAACATGGAGCCAAGTTTGAGAACCACTGACCTGTGGGCCATACAGGGTCTCAGCTCTGGGCTCTGTCTCCATTTCTCGTCCTGTCATGTGCTACTCTGTCCCACATTCACTGTTCTCTGCTGGCTGGCCTTCTATCCTTGAAAACCCAGGGCTCTGTCTGCTATTGCTGTACCCTCTACCTGGAAGGTTCCCGATTCTGGTCTTTATGTGTCTGCTTCTTCTTACTGTTCATGATGAGCTCAAATATCTCTTCCTCAGAGACACCTTGTTAAAGCAGCCTTCTCACACAGTTGCTCTACCCTGCTTTTATTTTTTCTTTACATATGCATCTGGAATAGTTTTCTGTTCAGTTTCTTCTATTGTATTGTAGCTCCATGTGGACGAAGACTTCTCTGATACCTAAGGTGGCTTTGTCTCCAGCTCCTAGAGCAGTGTATGGCATATAATAAAAAATAAACCACCACCAACTATCTATCACAAACTTGATGGTAAATGTTTATTGAGATCTGACTCTCCACCTGGCACTATTTGAAATACTTACTTGTTTAATTAACCCATGTGATTCTCACAATAAGCCTAGAGAGTAGATGTCATTACTATCTTCATTTTATAGATGAAAAAACAAGGGCACAAGAAGGCAAAGTAACTTTCTTGAGGTCATGCAGCTAGAAATGGCAAAGCTGGAGTTTGAACCTAGGCAATTTGGCTCCAATGTCTGGGTACTCAACCAATCAAATACTGAATAAATGACCAATAACCTAGTACTAACTAAAACACTGGATCCTGAACCAAAGAAAACAGATTCCATTGTATCATGGTTACCAAATAAAATGAAATGCTTTCCATGTCTAGATACAATTGAGCATGTCCCACCCACTGACATTATTGTCACCTCCCCAAACTGCTGGGTCTCTACTACCTGCTCTCCAATGCAAGTGTCAGCTTACCTTCCTAACCACTGCTACTATTCCTATCCTCCCATCTCCAGGGCATTCTCTGCTGTATCCTAGCTCTGTCCTATCTTCACGTCTCCCTTAATCTAGCTTAGAATCCACAATCCACAACTGCACTCTTGTGGGTACCTGGGCTGCTGAGCCCATCTGGGTAGACCCATAGAAATGGGTCTTGTTACTAACATAGATGTCAATTGATAGAATTTAGGGCAGTGTATACAATGACAAGAATAACAACTTATGGCTGAGTATAAAATATTAGTATGCTAACTAGCATTAGTGTTGTTAGTATTAAAAAGGATATCATATATGTTATTATTGGTCAAATGTAGATAGTCCTGGCATAAGAGAATGAAAAAGTAAGGTGTGCTACAGCATAAAATCATCTAATAGCAGCAATTTTACTATTCAAATTGGAGAGAATTGTGCATGGTGTTTCAACTAGCTTCCATTGGTATCCTTGTTGCCACCATTGTAAATAGCATTCTGTAGTGTACTAGCAAAGCAGCATCTGAATAAAGTGCTAGGCAACAGAGCAGAAAATGAGAATGTTGTTATCTTTAAATACTTTTGAGAAAACAGGCTATAACCAAATTTAATTTACTGTGACCCACAGGGCTCTATGCAGTCTACCCTCTCCCCATCAATTCCCTGATCTTGTCATATGCCCCCTCTCCCTCTACTAGGTCTTCCTGCTCCTCAAATATGCTAGGTGGGCACCTGCCCCAGGACCTTTGCACTTGCCATTCCCTTTTGTCAGAGGTACTCTTGCCCCCAGATGTCTGTGTGCCTTATTCCCTCCCCTGCTTGAGTTCTCTCCTTCTTCAGCTCCTCTCTTTGCCGTCTCTGTTTACAGTTATAACCTTCACGCCCCTCTATCCTACCCCTGGCTATGCTTGATATTCCTCCATAGCACTGAGCACCATTGGATTTGCTTATTGTTTGCCTCTTCTGAGAGAACATAAACACAAAGGAGGCAAGGATTTGTTTGTTTGTTTGTTTGTTTGTTTGTTTGTTAGTTTTCCACTGCTTTATTCACATCTCCGAAGATGAGTGTCTGGCTCAGAGCAGATCCTCAAGAAACTTTTAATCAAGTAAGCAAGTAGTAGTAGTAGTAAGAGCCGTGCTGCCAACATAGGGAGTGATCATGTGCACCCCTATGGAATAGTGCCGTATGGGGTACCCTCATGACTGAAGACAGCAAGGAGTAATAGAATAGTCTATATTATTCTGCCATTGCTACACTTTGAAGATCTCCATATACAGTATTTACATGATACCAATTATATTCAAAGGTATCCTATCAGAGAACTCTTTATTAAAATGTATGGTTTGCCACTTATAATTAAGAAAATGGACTATAATGTGATAGTTTAACATAGTATTATATAGTACAACTAGTTATTAAATGATAGGCTGTGACACTATAGAATTGGTTACAGATTCAGGAGGCACCTATAGCTAATCATAGTGTAATAGTATAGCAATATTCTTCCTAAAATGTGGAAAGCTTTCATATATATGTATGCATATACATATATAGTTATATAAGATATATTTTATATCTATATACTCAAAAATTTTTATAAAAATATAGCAGGACAATTGTAATATTATTGAGAGTATAATAATACAACACAGTACAGATGAGAATAATGATGTGATACCTGTGTTCTAAAATTGATGACAGGACCGTTCCATGTGCTGTACTTCCACCAGCAGTGTTGAAGGGAACACAGTATTAGGACAACGTAGTACACTGAAGTAAGATAGTAAGGGTGGTGGCAAAAACTACTATTTAATGTCCGAAGTAGTTTAGGGTAAGGAAATGTAACATCATTACTTAAATTACGAACAGTATAGCATGACAGAGGATAACAATATTCCTCTTTTTATAAGAGCTTGTACAATTTAGTAAGATATTAAAATTATAGGCAGAAGAGCACAGTTTTATTACTATCAATATTCCAATAATTTTATAAGAGTCATAATAATTTAACAAGACTCTTGAGGGCAATTTGCAGCATCTGCAATTTGGAAGCTGTGCACAGATGCCGCTAATTGGCACATATATGCCGGGGCGCCTGTCGGGTGCATTTTCGCTAATATGACTTTGACACATATAGCCATCTTGCAGCAGCCACAGTTCCTGCTGGGGACTTTGCAGGCATCATTTCTCTTAATCTAATGATTACAAAGCCTGGGCAACTTTGCTCCCCAGGGGACATTTGGCAAAGTCTGGAGACATTTTTTGGTTGGCGCAATTTGGGGCAAGGGGCAGTGTTGCTGGCATCAGTGGAGGAGAGGCCAGAGATGTTGTTAAACACCCTATAGTTCAGGACAGCCCCCACAGCAAAGAATTGTCAGCCGAATATTTCAATAGGCTAAATTTGAGAAATCTTGCTGTAATCCTTTAACAATCATTAAGGTTTTATCTTTATAAATTGATAGATGCCTTGGACCTTCTGGACTCCTGAGTGGCATCTAAATTGTGGATGTTCACGCCACCAATACTAGGAATCCTTACATAGAATACCATACTAAACAAAATTGAATTCACTAGCAATCCATCTATGTCATATCTTAAAGTATTCGGATGGTGGATTCCTGCTTGTCATCTAGACCTCTGCATCTTCCCTTGAATATCCATGAATACTCTCTCACTGCCTGCTGTTTGATTCAAAGCATGGTAGTCAGGAGGCCCTGACATTTCCCTGTTTACTGTTAGTCTCCACCCCCACAGCCTGTGAGGACAGGGCCTCTCTGGTTCACTGCCACATCCCAGTGCTTGGAATTGGTCCTCAACTTCATTGATACCCAGGAAGTGTTTGCCAAATGAATAAACAGAACAGCCCCACAATACCATTTACCAAAGCCTTCTATTTATGAGGTTCTATGCAGAGAACTTTACCTCATTATTTCATGTGCTGCTGTTATTCCCATTTCACTGATGAGGAAACTGACTCTCAACAAGCAAGTTACCCAAAGGTACTGGAGCCAGTAAGAGGCAGGGCCTTACTCCACACCTTTTACCCTTAACCATTACAATACTATGTCCATGGATCAATATGGATCAATGCAACATACCAAGGTTCTACATGCAGCAGACCCTGATCCCCTCGTATAGATAGTAAGTCAAGATGGCAATACTTTACAGTTTAGCATACTATCATTCAGCAGCATTTGGACACACTAAAGGCAATAGTAGATTATAGTAATATTTTTGTTAACTATGATTTGAAACAACTTATTATAACACTGTGGCTACATTTTTACTACATTCAGAATATAATACTTTCTACTCATAAACACCTTAAAAGTAATACAGGATGATTCCCCACACTTTTTCTGTAAAGGGCCAGAGTAAATATATTAAGCTTTGTGGGCCATATTGTCTCTGTTGCAACTATTTAACTCTGCCATTGTAGCAGAAAAGCAACTATGTTTCAATAAAATTTTCTTTAAGGACACTGAAATTTGAATTTCATACATTTTCACATATCTATGTTTTTTTCAAACATTTAAAAATGTGAACAACACTCTTAGCTTAAAAACTGTATAAAAGGGGCAGCGGGCCAGATTTAACATGTAGCGCGGTTTGTCAACTCCTTCATTTAGAATATTGCCGTTGCCAATTTTGAAGCTCTCATAATATGATGAATTAGAAATATGTTTGTAATTTACAGATGTGTACTCTAGAAGAGTGTCAGTGCTATAGATATTGGAGCTACTATACTATACTATACTATACTATACTAGAAATGTGATGCACAAATTTACTTTAGAAACATACAAACTAGCACTATTTAGAACACTAAATCTAATATCTTTACATTCATGTAACTATAAATATAAACAGCATAACTCACTGTAGTGTGCTAGCACTACTGCTACTTGAATTGTAAGGCAAAGGGTATAGGCTGACATAATGCAGTTCAGCGCAGTATCTTATCATTTCTGTTCCCATAATTATATGTAGTAAAGCAAATCATAAAATCCCATTGCTGCTGCCAGCATTGGTTGTCTTAAACCAGTTACTTCCCTCAGCCTATGTTGTGCTGTGTGGCCCTAAACTATATTCCAGCAACACCTCCCTTTGTTCCAAATTGTGAAAACCAAAAAGTGTCTCCAGACATTGCCCTAAACTATAATACTGTGTGTCATATTACTGCTATATCCCACTATGTTAGGCTGCCAAGAATTTTGTAAATGAAAATCCTACCACAAAATTCTATATCAAACAACCTCGTACAATAATTATCCTAGCTCCAAATGATTAACAATAAACTATTGATGAGAAGTAAATATTTCAGTGACATCTTTTAAATAAGATATTGTCTCCATGGCATGATATGTCACCACTAACTGTAGCATCAAGAAGACTACTAAATTATAATCATACCATCCTTATATTTATAAATAATTCTATATTGTCCTCGAATGTGCTAGTCAGTTATGCTGCCATATAATCTCCAAGCTATATCAATAAGCTTGGGTTAGAGATGGGGACATTTATGGAATGCTGACAGCAAAAAGCACTTCACAATAATTATTTCACATGATTCCTTCACTAATTATGGGCACAAGCTGTGAGAAGGCACGTGTTGCAAATTACAGGTCTAAGGTTCAGAGAGATTACACTACTTGACCAAGTCACACAGGCAGTGATGAACAAAGCCAGAATTTGAAGCTACCTTAATGGATAACAGCCTGTGTTCTGTCTACTTTGCCACCATGTCAACTTTCACCATGTCACTTTCTTTTCACTCCATGTGCTATCATTGAGGCTCAGTAAAGAGCAATTGCATTCGGCCATATTGCATTATATTGTCTGTAATGCTGGCACCAGCATCACTACTGTATTATTCCACATACTTTTTTAGCAGAAAAATTGACAAGATTATTATTCCACAGATGGTGTACCAGTGACACTCTATCATCAATTTCAGTAACAATGACACGATTACACTCTCTATAATTTTTCTAACAGTAATGTTGCCCTTCCTTGTACATAATCCTCCCTAGTTATGAGAATGACAGAACTGCTATGCTAATGTGACTTAACAGTTTTAATAGAAACAACAAAACTGCAAACATGGAGCGCACCGGTCTATACTAAAGTATATCCTGTGTCTGGAAAAGCACCATGGTGAATATAACTCCACAGTGAAATAGTTAATGAAGTGTCGCTGCTCCTCAAAGCAGGACTATGGGCTGTGAGTGTCTCATTTTTACATCACTGATACCTTGCAATTTGCCTGTCACACTAGGAAACACTTAGATTCTATGCCATCTCTGACATCGAAAGTAATACCTTTGCTGCACCACTCTATATTATGGTCCTATAATTTTAGCATTCATGATGACATTACTGCTAAGCAATGTCATACTTGCTTCTAAACTGGATGAGATCCTGCCACTATATTACCTAACATGTGATACCTATAATTTTAACAAAATATTAATGTAAGCATTCTAACACTTAAATAGCAAGTATTCCCTGAAGAGATATACTTTTCAAATATCTTCAGAATGATAAACCATAATGCATTTTGGTTTATTTAATGCAGTAATGAAACAATATTCTGATTAGCCACACATATTATGATTGTCTCAATATTTATAATTTATAATTTTATATAAGTATCATATACTATGCTTTTTATATTTACCATCAATCATGTTATTATTCTTTACAATAATAGCATGAATATAACAGATATAGTACAATAAAATATAGTGCATACAAATATAATTTAATAATGCATAAGCAGTGTGCCATACTGAGATCTACATTGTTTTTTCACTATTAGCAGGAATATTATAATGTTCTACTATAATGTACTTCCTCTAATACTAGAAAATAGTAATATACACTACATTTTTTAAAAATTACTTTAAGTTTAGAAATAATGATACTATGATAAATTTCTTCCTCCAATAGCAACACTTGTATTAGATGGGGGCTGTTTTGCAATTATTTAGCAACAATTTGCTACTAAGCTATATATACTTAAATGTAATAGGTACCATTTCTTAACTTGTAGCAATAACACCAAAGTACCGACCAGCCCGTAAATTTAGTATTACATTAGTTTTCATTAGTATTATTTTTTTAGTTTTAGTATTACTATAACTACAGTATGTCATATTTGGCATACTACTCTGACACCACCAAAAGGAATATAATGAATATTATATAAAGCATGATCTTTGAAGTTGGACTAAGTCACACATAAGATTTGAGTCGCAGCTTCACAACTTACTCCTTGGGTGATTTTGCTCAAAGTATGTGATAATTTTAAGCCTCAGTTTTTTCATATATATGATGGCACTCATCACAGAACTCATTTCAC
>NW_011888976.1:3478407-3483706 GCF_000151845.1 Pteropus vampyrus | reverse complement strand
AGTGAAATAGTTAATGAAGTGTCGCTGCTCCTCAAAGCAGGACTATGGGCTGTGAGTGTCTCATTTTTACATCACTGATACCTTGCAATTTGCCTGTCACACTAGGAAACACTTAGATTCTATGCCATCTCTGACATCGAAAGTAATACCTTTGCTGCACCACTCTATATTATGGTCCTATAATTTTAGCATTCATGATGACATTACTGCTAAGCAATGTCATACTTGCTTCTAAACTGGATGAGATCCTGCCACTATATTACCTAACATGTGATACCTATAATTTTAACAAAATATTAATGTAAGCACTCTAACACTTAAATAGCAAGTATTCCCTGAAGAGATATACTTTTCAAATATCTTCAGAATTGATAAACCATAATGCATTTTGGTTTATTTAATGCAGTAATGAAACAATATTCTGATTAGCCACACATATTATGATTGTCTCAATATTTATAATTTATAATTTTATATAAGTATCATATACTATGCTTTTTATATTTACCATCAATCATGTTATTATTCTTCACTATAATAGCATGAATATAACAGATACAGTGCAATAAAATATAGTGCATACAAATATAATTTAATAATGCATAAGCAGTGTGCCATACTGAGATCTACATTGTTTTTTCACTATTAGCAGGAATATTATAATGTTCTACTATAATGTACTTCCTCTAATACTAGAAAATAGTAATATACTACATTTTTTAAAAATTACTTTAAGTTTAGAAATAATGATACCATGATAAATTTCTTCCTCCAATAGCAACACTTGTATTAGATGAGGGCTGTTTTGCAATTATTTAGCAACAATTTGCTACTAAGCTATATATACTTAAATGTAATAGGTACCATTTCTTAACTTGTAGCAATAATACCAAAGTACCGACCAGCCCATAAATTTAGTATTAAATTAATTTTCATTAGTATTATTTTTTTAGTTTTAGTATTGCTATAACTACAATATGTCATATTTGGCATACTACTCTGACACCACCAAAAGAAATATAATGAATATTATATAAAGCATGATCTTTGAAGTTGGACTAAGTCACACATAAGATTTGAGTCACAGCTTCACATCTTACTCCTTGGGTGATTTTGCTCAAAGTATGTGATAATTTTAAGCCTCAGTTTTTTCATATATATGATGGCACTCATCACAGAACTCATTTCACGGTATGGTTCTGAGATTTAAATCTGACAATACAATCTAAATGAGGAATATTTCTAATTGCCCAAGATGTGATGATTTCAATAATTATTAGTTGCTACTGTATTAATTATTTTTACTATTATATTAATACCTCACTCTTTTTTTGGTAACAATAATACTACCAGGCTACTTAGAAATAATATTACTATATAATATGCCATTAACTATTAGAACCAATTTTGTAAAAGCAAAGCTACCATATCATCCTATGCTGCATTGCTCTCCTCTACTTTCTTTTGCTTTAATACTATTGATGGTATTTTTAACTCTTCTTTTAACACAACTTTAAACCACTCCATTCTAAATTATACCTTACCTCTAGCGATGGCAGTATGCAGACATTACGACATTATGCCAAGTTAATTATGTTTAGTCAATTTGTATTGACTGTCAAGCTGGAATAGAAAGGCATGTATATGTTACAACCTACAGATTGTTGTATTTTTAATTTTAAATTTAGTACAGAATAGTAACACTGATATAGCTCTACTATGCTATATTCTACTAACTTATACTACGTCCAATATGGGCTTGATGACAGAGATGGTAATATCATACCATTGTACATACTGGTAGGCTATAAAATACATTACTTTTCATAGCAATAGGTATAATAATTTTACCTCCTACTACGATTCATATTAGTCTCAATGTTATTAGTCAATTATGTCATACTATGTATACATTTCATCACAACTGCATCACACTGTGCTCTACTCTATTTCAATATATTATACCATCAATAACAATAATTGTTCATTGATATGCTACTTGTAATTATAATAGCAATAATATTAATATCACCATGGTTCGATGCTCTAATCTCAGTAATATTAATAAAGTGGCTATACTATGAACTACTATATTGCCCAATTGGTGACATTACTTTCAATACCATTAATGATAATGCCATGACATTGTACACTCCTGCCTATAGTTTAAATCGTTTATTAGTGGTGAGTCATTGTCAGTTGGTATCAGGCAACACTATTATTGCCATGTTATCATGCTGTTAGCAATCATACCAGTTGAGGAGATTAATTATTCTGTTTTTAATTTAGTATTAATATTAATTTTTATTGCTAATTTTGTAACAAAAGAGGTTCTATGCTATTTTTTACTATGTCTTATAATGATGAGATGCTCTGCTATATATTAAAATATTTTAGTTCTATGAAATCCCAACACAACTCAATTCATTTTATTTACATCAAACAATGGTCTTAAACATTTAATGGCCTTAAACATTTAAACATCTGATAACGTGATGAATCTCTTAAATTCTCCATGCAATTTTAAGAATTGTAAGAAATTTCTTAGGTTACTAAATTCTAGGGTAAGATTTTGAAGTTTAGTTACATATTTTGACCTGTATCATGTTAACATGTAAAATTCTTTACTACGCTATCTGTTGTTGAGAATTGTATACTCTTACTATATTTCAAAATTCTGTTCCCACATTTGTATCACCAAAGTCTGTGCTCATATCTGACTTTAGTTTTATGAATGGAAATCGAATCTGACAGAGTCTGGAGGGTGTGTATGTATGTGGAAAACAAATAAAGCTCAGATTTTGACCAAATAAGTCAATGGTCAATGTTTTAGGCTAGTTCTGGAAGGGACTTCATTATATTTGAAGTTTATAAAGGTTATTTTGGCCATGGAGAAGAGAAAGAATTGGAAGAGCCAAGAATAGAAGGAAAATAAATAATTATTAGGTATTGCAGTAAGCTAGCAGTGGGCACAAACAGAAATGGACACATTTATAATGTAGTTAGTAGAAGACTTGGTCATGGTCTAGTTGTAGAAATGAGGTAAAGACGATAGTCAAGAATGACATCTGAATTGGCAAATAGATTTATGGTGGTGCCATTCAGTAAAGTAAGGAATACAGAACTAAGGAATACAAATTTGGGGAGTAAGGGAGAAGGTAGGTAGAAAGATATGAGTTCTATCAGGGACATATCTGGTTTAGGATCTCTGCCAAATACCTAAGTGATGTCCAGCAAGCAAATGGATATATGAGTTCACAAGTAAGGAGTCAGGCCTGAAGTTAACATTTCAAGGGCATCTGTTCACATACCGTGGAAGCAGTGGGAGCCTGGGGAAGCCTATAGGATGAGAAGAGGAGGGTTTAGGACCATGATGGGCTCCAGCATCGAAGAACTAGGGAAGGGTGGACAAAGGGACCAGGAAGCAGTGGCCAAAACAACTGGAAGAAAATAAGGGAGTGTCTTGCTGCAGAAGTCATGAGATGTGTATGCTTTGAAAAGGAAAGGGAAATTAAAAGTGTGATTTGTGTCATGAAGTTAAAAGTATAAGGAATGAAACTTGTCCTTGGATTTAGTAATAGTCTCGGTAGAAAAAGAATTTAAGGAGGTAGAAGGTAGAAGGGAAGTTACAGAGGGTTAGGAGGTGAGGAAGAAATGAACTTGACTTATAAAGTTCTCAGTTAACTCATAACAGAATAGAAGTTGGACATATATCTTCCCCCTTTTCGTTTAATAAACTGTTGAATTCTTATTCTTAATATAATTGTTTTATTTTATCTGAATTATCCCAGATTTGGCATGTAATATCAACTTTTCTACATTTTCTTGATTTCTTTAATGACAGGTGAATAGGTCAAAATAAAGCACGTGCCAATAAATTAGGTAAAATAATATTTCTAAAAGTAAAATGGATGCTGTACTTCCCAGATGGATGGATATTTCTTTAAGACCACGCAATACGAACCACTACAAAATTGACCACAAAACTGATGTTCTACATCTGTGATTACATGAGTTGACACAATAAATTTGTGATACTGGCATTGCTCCATTTCACAGATTCAAAACAAAACAAAATAAAACCTGAGGCTCAAAGGATTTAATAACTTGAGAAGATAGCACAGATGGTGAGTGAAGAGCCCAGATGCTCCTTCCAGTCGCCTATGTTCTATATGGCATAAAGGATATATTTGAAACTATATCATGATGACATTCAAATGCAGGTAGCTTTGAAAGAAAGCACATTTCAGTGATCAAAAAACATGTCAGGAAAAGTTTTAAAGATTCTTTAAAAAGAAAAAAAAAGACTGATGCATAATGTTATACACAAGATTGAATTTCAGGCAAAAAGCATTGAGACAACTGGGCACAGCTCATTAGCAAGTGAAACCATTGAAATATCTGAAGTGGAACTATAGGGAGTACAATTAGTAATAGTTATGAAGATAATAGCAGGGGGAGACCTTAATTTACCTCTCTCAGAACATGACAATTACCTAGACAAAACTTAAGTAACAGTAGATAGAGACTAATGAACTCGATTATTAATAAAGATCTAATTAACGTATATTAAAGGCTATACTCTGACAATACTCTCATAGAGTGCCAATATATCATGAACACAACATGCTTCAGTTTCCTCATTTGGTTACCCAACCTATGAAGTGTAAAGAGTACCTGGGATAGGCACTGAGGAAAACCTCTTGTATTAGTCCACTCAGGCTGCAGTAACAGAACTCCATAGACTGGGGAGCTTGAACAACAGAAATTAATTTTCTCAGTTTTGAAGGCCAGAAGTCCCAGATCAAGGTTTGGCAGAGTCTGTTCCTGGCTGCCTTCCCGCTATGTCTTCACATGATGTAGAAAGAGTGATCTCTGTTGTCTCTTCCTCTTTTATAGGAACCCAAGTCCTATCAGATCCGATCTCCACCCTTATAATCACATTTAACCTTAATCACTTCTTAAAAGACCCTGTCTCCAATGCAATCACATGAGGGATTTGTGCTTCAACATATAAATTTTGGAGGACACAAACATTCAGTCCATAACACCTTCCACCAGCAAAAGCTATTCTCTGTCTGAGAATTCCATTCTCTCTATATCTTTAGAAATCTTCCCAAATCCTGTTCAGTAGGATCAGCCCCCTTGGTCAACATGTCCCTCAGCATAGTCATGTCTGTGCCTCTATTAAGTGTGCTCATATCAGTTACTTTGATATTAATGTACTAATAATTCAGTGACAATCGGAAGGAGGAGGAGGAGGAAGAAGAGGAGAAGGAGAAGATGAAACACTATTGAA
>NW_011888976.1:3473127-3478357 GCF_000151845.1 Pteropus vampyrus | reverse complement strand
GCCTATGTTCTGTATGGCATAAAGGATATATTTGAAACTATATCATGATGACATTCAAATGCAGGTAGCTTTGAAAGAAAGCACATTTCAGTGATCAAAAAACATGTCAGGAAAAGTTTTAAAGATTCTTTAAAAAGAAAAAAAAAGACTGATGCATAATGTTATACACAAGATTGAATTTCAGGCAAAAAGCATTGAGACAACTGGGCACAGCTCATTAGCAAGTGAAACCATTGAAATATCTGAAGCAGAACTATAGGGAGAACAATTAGTAATAGTTATGAAGATAATAGCAGGGGGAGACCTTAATTTACCTCTCTCAGAACATGACAATTACCTAGACAAAACTTAAGTAACAGTAGATAGAGACTAATGAACTTGATTATTAATAAAGATCTAATTAACGTATATTAAAGGCTATACTCTGACAATACTCTCATAGAGTGCCAATATATCATGAACACAACATGCTTCAGTTTCCTCATTTGGTTACCCAACCTATGAAGTGTAAAGAGTACCTGGGATAGGCACTGAGGAAAACCTCTTGTATTAGTCCACTCAGGCTGCAGTAACAGAACTCCATAGACTGGGGAGCTTGAACAACAGAAATTAATTTTCTCACAGTTTTGAAGGCCAGAAGTCCCAGATCAAGGTTTGGCAGGGTCTGTTTCTGGTAAGAGCTCTCTTCCTGGCTGCTTTCCCACTATGTCTTCACATGATGTAGAAAGAGTGATCTCTGGTGTCTCTTCCTTTTATAGGAACCCAAGTCCTATCAGATCCGATCTCCACCCTTATAATCACATTTAACCTTAATCACTTCTTAAAAGACCCTGTTTCCAATGCTATCACGTGAGAGATTTGTGCTTCAACATATAAATTTTGGAGGGACACAAACATTCAGTCCATAACACCTTCCACCAGCAAAAGCTATTCTCTGCCTGAGAATTCCATTCTCTCTATACCTTTAGAAATCTTCCCAAATCCTGTTCAGTAGGATCAGCCCCCTTGGTCAACATGTCCCTCAGCATAGTCATGTCTGTGCCTCTATTAAGTGTGCTCATATTAGTTACTTTGATATTAATGTACTAATAATTCAGTGACAATCGGAAGGAGGAGGAGGAGGAAGAAGAGGAGAAGGAGAAGATGAAACACTATTGAATGCTTTCTGCATGTCAAGACAGTACTAAATGCTTTACAGATATAATCATCACAACCCTCTAAAATTAACACAGCAATTGTCCCCATTTCACAAAGGAAATTAAGACATACAGACATCAAGCATACTGCCCTAGATGGCTTCACTCCAGGGCTCTGGATCTGAACCATGCATCTTATACCATATTAGAATACCATTATTCCTCCCCGCTGAGCCAGATTATTTCTCACTTTGGCAAGAGGTGCACAAATAAATAATTGATCAATCTAACTAGCTTCCTACATGATGGGCAATTAAAATAGTGTTGTATTCTTTAAATGCCAAATGAAGTTTCAGCCCTCCTATCACTAGGATGTGTACATTCCACAGTTTTCCTACTTGGAGTGTGGATAATTCCTGAGAAACTTTCTACCTTTTTACAAAGTTTACTAATTGCATGCTGGGTAGAGTACTGAGTGGGGCACTAAATTCTTTAATCTAGAAGAGAGACTGCCTGAGGCAGCAGAATCACTGAGTGGGTCTTGTGAAGACTTGGGAAGCTGCTGCGATCTTAAAATGAATGTCATGCTTTTCCTACTGAGAAGGCTACACCTTTCTTTCTGTGCAGGTGAGACAATGTGGTTTGCCCTAGATTGATCCTTCCCATCTTGTCTGGAAAAGAGAAAGCAGCTTTCTGGCAATAGCTACTTGGGCAACATGGTTTGGCAGGATTTCCAAGTGGCTGCCGATGTCTGTCGACAAGCCAGGGAGGTGATTTAAAAGGGTCAAGTTAGTGATCACCTTACATGTGATTTGTTCAGATAACAATGTAAGGAAGTGATGCTCCAATTATGTTTGCTTAACCCTCTTCTGTACTTAGGCGCCTAGCTACATGGAGTACCAGAACTTGCACTCTTGACTAGGACCATGCAATACCGCATCTTCCACTGCCCATCATTACAACATTAAAATCACACATAAAAAATTTCTTCCTTCCCTTAACCACCCCCATTTGACAAAGTCTCCATGTCTGGTTAAATCCAGCTTTTGTTTGTTCTCTGCCTTGCTCAAGTAACTGAACATGATTGTAGCAAAACACAGAAAGAGTTCACTAGTCACACTTTGAATTCATGACAACATATCTCAAACCAGCACTGACCACAACCGGATAATCTCACTACTCTTCCATTGTGTATTTGCCTCCTGATTTCCAAAACGTCTACATCACACTTTCTCCTCTCGCCACTTTATCAGCTCATGAGCTTGTCAGTCCCAGACCAAAACACAAGTGTCAAATGGAGATGCCGCCATCTTCCCTCAAATCCTACTGACCTGCTTAATCTGTATTCACTCTGTCTGCTCCACCGATGCCATTGTGAAGTGCCCCGTCCTGTCTAAGGCAGCGCTTCTACCTGTGCCCTGCCTTCCATGGTTCCTCACCCCTCCAGGGCTTTACTCCTGGGTTCATGCTCCCTCCTTTGCACCTGTAGTTCCCCCCTCACAAGATGGGGGAACTTAATGCTTCCACTTGGAAAGACCCTGTCTTGGCCCACCCCCTCCAGTCATTACCCACATTTGCTCCTCTCCTGCACGACTCTTTAACTTCTTAAGTTACTTGCCAGTGTTTCCGGTCTCCACTTTCTCATCTCTCATTTTTCCCTCAACACAAGCCTGAGTAGATTCCTTCTTCTCCACTGAGAAGGTTCTTCTTGAGGCCACCAAGAGCCTCCATGGGGCCAAGTCCAGCATTTATCTTCCTGTCCTCATCTTACATGTCCTCTCAGCTGCCAGTTCTTGAAACCTTGTCTTCTCTTGGCCCCTGGCCCCCTTCTTCCTGATTTTCCCCCTTCCTCATCAGATGCTCCTTCTCTTGTTGTAGATGATCATTCCATGTCTCCCTACCTTTCATATCGGCATGTCCTAGCTCTTGGTCTTGAGACCCCTTCTCTTCTCCATCTGCCTTCCCTCATCATCTCATTAAGCTCCCCAGCTTTAAGAGCCACTACTATGTGAATGACTCCTAGGTTCAGCTCTTCATCCATAACTCTTCCACTGAGCTCCAAACTCACGCATCCAGTTTTCACTTCATTCCCCTACTTTGGCCGTATTAGAGGCATCTCGACTTTGATATACCCCAAACACATCTCTGTATTGTCTTCTCCAATCCTGCTACTTCCTGTTTTCTTATCTCAGTAAACAGCTTTACCAGCTTCAACACCACCAGCCAGTCGCATACCCCAAATGTTATGAACTGCCTTCATTCCTCTCTTTCTTACTCACATCCAATCCCTCAGAAAGTCCTGCTGACCATCCTTCTAAAACATTAGAAAATTTCTTCCTATGTTCCGTCTCCACTGTTAATCTTGGTAGAAGCCATGAGAATCTTTCCACAGAACAACTGATGTAGCCACCCAAAGATCTCTGTGCTGTTCCTCACCACCCCACTTTCTACCCATGGATCCACTTTCCTCAAAGAAGACAAGTCAAATTGTGTCTCTTGATTATCTTTTCATTGGAGGTGGACTTATGTCTCCAACTTATTTCAAAATTCATAAAAAAATATAAAATGCCTTGAGGGTGAATAGAAACATGGCTGGATGGCTAGATGTAATAAAGAAAATACAATAAAATGCTTATTATGAATTTAAGTGGTAGATAGATAGGAGTTCAACTTAAAATTCTTTCAACTCCTTTGTATATGTGAAAATTTTCATAATAAAATTCTGGGAAAACAGTTAAAAGTGAAACTTCCCATTGTACTTAAGGGAAAAAAAATCCAAGCTCTGAAAATCTGTAAGTTCTTCACCTGCATTCTGCTTTTTTATTATTAAATTTATTGGTGTGACATTGGTTAATAAAATTATGTAGGTATCAAGCGTATAATTCAATAATACATCATATGTATATGACATTGTGTGTACACCACCCAAAGTCAAATTTCTTTCTGTCACCATATATTTGACCTCATTTACCCTTATCTACCTCCCTCTCCCCTTTCCCCCTGGTAACCACTAAACTGTTGTCTCTGTCTGAGTTTCTGCTTGTTTGTCTTACTCATTTGTTGCTTTCAGTTTTATATCCCATATGTAAATGAAATCATAAGTTCTCAACTTTTTCTTTCTGACTTATTTCATTTAGCATGATATTCTCAAAATCTATCCATGTCATTGCAATTGGCAGTATTTCATATTTTCTTATGATTGATGTGTACATATTTTCATATGACTGAGTAGTATATTATTGTATATATGTACCACATCTTCTTTACCCAATCATCTACCAAAGGGCACTATGTTTGTTTCCACATCTTGGCCATTGAATAATGCTGCAATGAACATTGGGGTGTATGCATCTTTACAGATAAATGTTTTCAAATTTTGGAGGTACATACCTAGAAGAGGGATTGCTGGGTATTATGATAATTCTATTCTTAATTTTTTGAGGTAATTTCATACTGTTTTCCATGGTGGCTATACCAATTTACATTTCCACCAGCAGTGTATGAATGAGGGCTCCTTTTCCCCTACAACCTCTCCAACACTTATTATTTGTGTTGTTCGCCTGCATTCTTATCCAACCTCTCAGGCTCCACCATCTTCCACCCACAAAAACATTCCTTCCCTTCCTTCCTTCCTTTCTTCCTTCCTTTCTTCCTTCCTTCTACACACTAGCCTTGTTTCTGCTTCAGGGCCTTGACACTGGCTGTTCTGCTGCCTAGAATGCTCTCCCCCAGGGTCTTATTATAGCTGGCATCCCTTTGTCATTCAAGTCTTCGTTGATATATCACCTCTTGAGGGAGACCTGTCTTGGCACTGAAACTAAGTATTCATCAAGTAACTTTCTATCATATGACTCTATTTTATTTTCACTGGAACCCTTATCATTAGCTTCATTGTCTATCTTCAACAATGAAAATATGTTCTACTAAAAACAGCATTTGACATGTCTTCTTCACTCTCATGCTCCAGTACTAGATGTCTGTCGTTAATGTATAACTGTCACAACCACCACCACTATGAGGTAGATACAAATATCCTCATTTTACATACAGAGCTTAACCTCCACAGCCTCAGTCTCCCTGTTTATAAAGCAAGA
>NW_011888976.1:3468336-3472976 GCF_000151845.1 Pteropus vampyrus | reverse complement strand
ACAACATGGATGAAACTTGAGGTCATATGCTAAGTGAAAAAAGTCAGACATAGAAAGACAAACACTGTATGATTTCACTTATCTGTCAAGTCTAAAAAAGTCTAACTCATAGTAACAGAGAGTAGACTGTGGTTGGCAGGGGCTGGGGCTGGAGGTGTGGGGAGGGTGAGATAGGGACATGTCGGTCAAAGGGTACAAATTTTCAGTTATAAGATGAATAAGTTCTGGGAATCTAATGTACAGCAAGGTGACTATATTAACAATACTGTATTCTGTACTTGCTAAGAGAGTAGATCTTAAATGTTCTCACTACACGCACACACAAAATGTTAACTGTGAGGTGATGGATGTGTTAACTAACCTTATCGTGGTCATCATTTCAATACATATATATGTATTTTTTTCCAACTTTATTCAGATATAATTGACAAATATACATATAGATATATATATCTATCTATCTTAAATCATTATATGTACACCTTAAAATTGCACAATGTCATTTGTCAATTATATCTGAATAAAGTTGGAAAAAAATAGAGAAACCAAAGATACTCTGAATATCTGCCAGTTTTTACACATTCATCATATTCTAGGTGCCAACATTTAATTGAACCTCAAAAGGCCCCTATGAGTTTGGTTTTAGTCCCATTCTACAAAAGGGACTACTAAGGTATCTTAGTGAAGAAGGTGAAGTCAGGTGGCCAAGGTCCCACCCAGGTCTACACCTTGGTAGCCTCAACGCTGTCCACTGTGCTCTACTGACCAGTGCACGAGAATGGATGAGCTACTTGAAATGGTTGCCTCCTCCCCTTGTTTCATCCATACCAGCCCAGCCTCTTTTGTCCCTTACCTGATATGTTTCTTCCTTTCTTGGACAATTCTCCTTGGATTCTGTTTTAACCCATCCATAGATAGTGGGAGTGAGTCTCCACACCATTGGGGCCCAGAAGAAAGAATCGTCCAAAACACCTTCCCCAAATCTCCAAGGTTTTGTTTAAAATGAAAGCTCTTTCTCAGTAAGGTTCAGTATCCAGTGATTCCAAAAATTTAGGACAGCTCTGGATTAAAGCAAGGAGAAGCAAACCTTTCCAGGCCTGGAAGGAAGAACAGTGACAGGAGCAATAAGAAAATTATATATCCATCTTACCCACCTCCTCCATTGACTTGTCAGGAGGAAATCTGACCTGTCCTTCCAGCTTTGATCATCTCTCGTAGCCATTTGTGCTCACCATGCAGCAAACTGTGTGGCTCTATGGCTCCCATCCCAGTACTAGAAAAGAAGTCCCTTGAAGGGAGGAGGACTCTTGGTTCTGCATCCCATTGTTCACACAGTGGTTGGAACAGAGTGAAAGATCTTAAGGCTCATTCAGTCAGTCACCTAATCCCACTCATCTCTCTGCCACATCTCTCAAATCTGGCCCCTCCTTTACCATCCCACCCCCACACCCATCTACTTCAAACCTTTGTCAGTCCTCACTGAAAGGACAGCCTCCAGCCCTGCTGCCTCAGCATCATCCTCTGGAGTAAGAAAATATGCAGAGTTAATCTTTGAGTTAGACGAAAATTTGAGTCCTGGCTTTGCAATTTACTGAGTAGCTTTGGATCAATTCCTTAACCTGTCCGAAATGTGATCGTTTTACCTGTAAACAAGCATAATAAAAGACCTCCTTACAGGATATTAGGGGAAGTAAATGCTTTCATGTAGGTCAAGTGTAAAGGTGGTGCCTGGCACAAAGGAAGCACTCACTAATATCCATTATTAGAAGTCATGATACAAATCTCATACAATCGAAATAATTTTACTAACAACCATCTTGGATTATTCCGTTTTTCTGTTTAAAAACCTCAAAGGGTTTTCTTATGACCATCAAACAAAGTTGAAAGATCTTAACTTGTAGTCATGCTCTGATTCACCTTATCTTCCCAAGATTCATACCAGTACTAGCTATTGTGCTTTCTATCCCTGCTGCCCACAGATACAGTATAAGCAGAGAGGTCCTTGTCTGACCCTCACATTGCTTTATTTCCAAATCTCATATAAAAATTCCCAACCACATGGTAGGCATCTTAAGTGAATGCAGACTATCGACCCGTGAAAGCGTATGAAACCCATTTTAGTGAAACTATGTGGCACGAGGTCTGACAAATGCCATGGAACCTCTCCTAATGAATTGCAGTTTGGAACAAGAACTGCTGTTTTGGTTTTAGAAAGAACGAAATTATTCTAAGATCTGATGATAGAAAATCAGCTTGGTTTGGAGAAGATAAAAGGTGCTGCTATTCTGGAAGGCCAAGGACTTTGGAAGAAAACTTTTAAACCCACCAGAATTAAAGTGCAACAACCTTTGTTTGTAAACTCATAACATTATAGGTTTAGATTAATTTGATTAATTAACTTTTCCAGTTACCAGCACCTACCACCTGGATCCATTATGCAACCATGACTCAGTAACACCACTTTCAAACAGGATGAGAATTAGACTTCATAAATATTTGAAATTTGCCCGTTTAACATTAATTCGACTCATTTGCTTGCTGGTTGCCAGCAGCTTATCAGAGTTGGAGCTTTTTCTGTAATCATAGATATCATTCGTGAGTCTTTTAAAGAATTCATTTAAAAAATAATTTATTCAAAAAATAAAGGGCAGAACTCGGTGTATTCAGTGCCACGAGTATTCGAATTTCTCCATATCCTTCTGAATACTTGTTATTACCTACTTTTTTATTATAGTCACCCTAGTGGGTGTGAAGGAGCATTTCATTGTGGTTTTGGTTTGCATTTTCCTAATGGCTAATGATGCTGAACATTATTTCATGTGTTTATTGGCTATTTGTATGTTTTCTTTGGAGAAATATCTATTCAAATCCTTTGCTATTTTTTTTTTTTAGTTGGACGATTTGTCTTTTTATTGTTGAATTGAAGCAGTACTTTATATATCCTGGATACAAGTTCTGTCTCAGATATATAATTTGCAAATATTTTGTTAAATTCTGTGGGTTGTCTTGTTTTTGTTTTTGTTTTTTAATGGTAAATTATGTTGCTTTCTCCCTAGAATTCCTGGCATGTATCTGGCTTACAAAAGTCTTTCACATTTCTCTGTGGATGTTTCCAAGGATTTTAGACCTCTTATGTCCCAAACTGAATTTTGTATTTTCTTTTCCCCCATCCCAGACCCAATTCAGCCAACTGGTCAACCAAGGCAGACACTAACTCTTCTTAAATCTTCTTTCTCCTCATCAGATCAAGGAATGTGAGCTAAAAAGAAACTCCTATTGTGACTACAAAATCCTTGCAGTTGTTTTATATCTTTACTTTTCAAAATGTGATAACTAGTTTAGAATTGTCAGGTGTAACTTTCAGGTACTGTTGCTGTACTACTAAAGAGAACGTGGATAATGAGCTTATTCCTGACGTGGCAGAATGCTAAGCACTTTCTATGCATTGTCTGCCTTAATTCTCACAACTGCCTTATAAGGGGATTGATATTGCTATGCTCAACTTCACAGCAGAGATAAATGAAGGAGTAAGTCTATTGTCCAAGATCATACAATTAGGAAACAGAAAAACCTGGATACAGTCCCAAGTCCCTCGGACACCAAGTCCTAAGCTTTTGGCTGTGCCTCAGGAAGTTTCTGAAGAGGTGTCCACAGACAGACATTTTCAAAGGCAGTGTGGGAAGGAATTTCAAGTACTTATTTCATATTTGTAATTCTTGAATAGAGTAGATCTTCCATCTGGGAAGTCTTTACACTGTTATCCAGACATCTGAAAATTTCTGGGACAAAGAAAATGTAATGTAGTTTCTGAAAAATATTGCTAATCAGAAACATTTCTCCTTGGGGACAAGTGTCTTCCTTTGCTGGCTGGACTATGACTGATTAACTCACTTGGTTGAAGCCAGTGGGTCTTAGACTCAGCTCTCTTCCTTTTCCAGACAGCTTCTCACACGTAGTGAAGGATCAGGGGAGAGTATGAATACTCAGGCGAGGCATCTCACTCTTTAAGACGTAATTCAAGGTACACGGGCATTGGTGAATGACTCAGAGCTGCCATCTTAATAAGCAGAGGCAGCACATTCCTAACTGTGTGCACAGGAGGTCTTCATTATCCAAAGATAATTGGTGCTGGAAAAATGCTACTTAACATGAACTGTCAAAAATAAGGACTATATTTTCAAAATAAACTGTAAAAAAAGTTACTTGGGGTTTAACTTAAAAGCAAAGCTAGCAATTATGAAAATAAGCTTATTTTACTTAATATTTAACAAAATAGGTCAAATCAAAAGACTAAATTAAAATTCTGCTCTTTTAGAAAATATTCACTATAGAGTGGGTTTTTTTTTTTCAGTTTTTCTGACAAAATTAACTTGCTTTGAACTTTGCAACATTACCATTAACTGTCTCTTTCTCTCTCTTTTTTCAAAATTATTCAAGGATTTCACATTTCCCAAGTGTCTCTTAATCTTTGATATCCAAATTTTCTCCTTTAAAGCTCCAGTTATATCCTCGATGAGGTTGATTTTCTCTTTTGTGTTAATTATGCCAAATCCTCCTTAGTCCATGGCTTTAGGTATGGCTAACTCAATTTTTCAACTTTCAGGGACTCCAAGAAGTTTTGCACTGTTTGTAAAGTTTGC
>NW_011888976.1:3423604-3466406 GCF_000151845.1 Pteropus vampyrus | reverse complement strand
TGAATTATAATCTGTTGCTTTTGTGAGGCTTCTTGAAGGAACAGCAAAGGGGGAACTCCACTTTGCAAAACACAGCAAAATGATGAATCCTCTTTGTGCATTCATCATCTCAGGTGCTCACACTTAAATCTTCCCCTCCAAAAATGTCTCTATTCTTTAGCCACGTCCTCTCAACTTTCCCCTGTTTTCTCTTCAAACTTCTCTCTTTTTTTTAAAGTTAATTTTACAAAAGTTAAATGAAAAATTCATTTAACAAAAATTTAGCTCATTTCTATTCTTCCAATTCTTTTCTCTATCATCTTTATCAGCACAATAAATCAAGCAGCAAAACTTAGAATGCAAGGTGGGGAAAAGGCTGTGAATGTTCACAAAAGTTGTTAAAATTCTGTTTTTAAGTGATTTTCATGACTTTGGGTATGTATATGGTACAATATTAAGTGGAAAAATAAAAACAAGGTAAAATCTGGGTAAATATTATCTTGTCAACTATCAATAACTATATGCATCTTTAAATAGGAAGAAAAGAAGAAAGAAATGATCCCAACATTTTAAGAGTGATCATCTTTAGAATATGGGATTATGAACATAATTTTTAATATTAAATTTTATTGTACTTTCCTTGATTTCAAATTTTTTCCATCATTTTTCTGGAAGTCCTTCTATGTGCCAGTACCACCCTAGGTGGTAGACATATAGCTATTAATATTCTGCATACAGTCTGTGCCCTTTTGCATAAAAACATTTTTAATGCAATAAACTTGACTAGTGTCTCTAACTTAATGTAGTGTGCACACAGGTTTATCATTTTGTCCTGTGTTCATTCACATTTGTTCTAATAAAACAATATTCTCATTTCTCTTTGAGAAACCACTTTTTTCCCACTGTCATACAAGTAGTTTGTATGAGTGGACTCAACTCCAAGCTCCAGGAGCAAGCCTTGATTGGCTTAAACCATCGATTTTCTGACTTGCCAAAAGTTGTACCAAAGACTGATTTAACAGGAAGCATGTGATCCCATCTAAGAGAATAATTTCTAAGATGTGCAGAAACTACACATAGAGACAGTTTCTATTCCTTTGAACCTGATGGTGCAAGAACAGGGATTTTTGCAGATACATGTGAACTCCCTAGAATGGCTAGAAGGGCCACTATGAGGCTTATGACAATATAAAGCAAGTGAGATCCTGAATTAAGTGTTGCCTGAAGCTATCCTTTGGATTTTTCCATTACCTGAGCCAATAAATTCCCTTTATTATTTAATCCACTTTAGGTTAGTCTTCTGTTGATTGTGTCCTAAGGAAATCTAACTGAGAGATCTATGTGAAAAAAACAAACTACTGGGTATAGTGCAGTGACAAGCTGAGAACTAAGAAGCAAGTGCAAGATCTTGATCCTCCCTTCAACGGCAGCCTCAATTTAGGCAAGTCCCAGCCCCCATCTGCACCCAGCATCTGCAGAACAAAGTAGCTAGAGTAGACCAGGAGTTTCCAAACTCTCATTAGGCTGTCCAGGTTGGTTAATGAAAACGTGTCTACCTGTCCCCAGCTTTTCAAAAGAAAAACAAACAAACATAAGTCTTCCTAAAGTTAAACGTATTTCACTTAAAAGGCTACCCTTCATTACGAGATGATAAAAGCGAAAGGATAGTAGTTTATTTGTATTTTAAGTCCTTAACTGGCAAAATTAAAAATCATAAACTTTCTATAGTTTCTTTAATTGCTAATTGTTTCTCACCTGTAAAATTTCTAAATCTGGAGATTACTACACAAATATTCTTTTAAGGAAACATTCAAATATACCCATTTAGTAAGTTTGTTATTTTATAGAAATATGCATTCAACGATGTGAATAATTTAACATGATTTAATATAATTTTTAAAGCATTTATAAAATCCTTAAAGTTAACAATAGTTATCAGGATGCTGAAGATGAAAATGTTAGAGAAACATGCATTTCTAAATGGTTTTTATTTGACTATTTTCCTTCATAGCGGAAATCCTCTACATGTCTACAAAACCAGAGTCTATTTCTCCAGGGGCTTCATTCCACAGTCTTGGGGTGAGTTATGATTGGTTTAGAAAGTTGTAAATCTCTTTTTTGTTTTCATGAGATAATTGTTGGGAAGTTAAGATTTAATAATATGTTTCTCAGCTTTTATCCATGGCATGTAATCCTCATCCTGACTTCATGTGGAATTTCTTTTTAAGTTTTAGCTTACTTTGGAGGTAAAGTGAATTTCATTTTATGGGTTAAGGCAAAAATCGTAGAGAGATTAGTTTAAAGGAGTTACTCCTGAAACAACAATTCTTCCATCAAAAAACAAATCACAGAAGCCTACAAATAAGGGAAAAGGCAACTGAAACTCTATAGTCGATCAGCATTTAAAATTCATCTTGTTTCTGGAATTGAGAAAGCAAGAACTACATTTTTAAAATTTATGTTTTTCTTATTTTATTTTTAAATTTTTTAATTAAAAATATTTTTTTATTTTTTAAAAATTAAGTATAGCTGGAATGCAATATTATATTAGTTTCAGGTGTACAATATAGTGATTCAAAATTTATATACCTTAAAAGGTTCTTTGTACCCTACTTGCAACTCTTTAATAAGTTGTGATGGTTTCAAAATTTTTGTAAGTAAGGAAAAACATTTTCACAGTGACAGTTTTTTTCCTTACTTTAAAAAAATTTGAAACCATCACAACTTACACAAGAACTGCAAGTAGGGTACAAAGAACATTTTCCCTGAACTATTTGAGAATAAATTTCCAACCAGATGTCCTATCACTCTGTAATGTCTTTCCTAGGATTAGGATCTCTGCATAACCACAGTAAAAGCATCAAAGTCAGGAAATTAACAAGGACACACCAGTGTCATCTAATCTTCAGATCTCATTTAAGTTTTACCAATAGTCACAGTAATATTGGTTATGCAATCAGATCCATTTCAGAATCACACATTAGATTTAATTGTTTCTTTCGTCTGGAAAGGTTGCTCAATCTTTTCTTAACTTTCATGACCCTGATATTTTTGCAGATTGCAGGCCAGTTGTACTGTAGAATGCCCTCAGTTTGGGTTTGTCTGGTGTTTCCTCAGGATCAAATTGAGATCATACACCCTTGGCAGGAGTATCGGAGAAGTGATGCTGCATTCTCATTATATCCTATTAGGTGGCACACAATTTGAGTTTGTTCCATTATGTTCATTTTGAATACTTGATTAAGGTAGTATCCTGTCCACTGTAAAATAATTTTCCCACTTGTAATTAATAAATGTTTTGAAAGGTGGTACATTGGATCTAAGTAAGCAGCTTATTTCTCATCATATTTTCAATTTATTCATTTATTTTTCTCAGTATGGATTAATAGTTTCTTATTTAATATAATGAGTTATAATAAATTATTCTTTATTTTGATATTCAAATTGCCCTCAATTTGGTCAGTTCAAGTGTCCATTTGGCCTTTCCATTCACTCTTTAAGCACTTACTTCTTGGCATAATAAGATGTTCTGGATTTACCTCGTGCTTTCTTGGTCTCATCCCAGGAATTGGTCATTTCTCCAAGGAGCTGTATTCCTTTTAGAGAAAAATGGTTTATAGAAGGCAAGATTCAAGTACTAGGCATGCTTTTTGGGTATTGTTACTAAGTCCTGTTAGTGGACAGAGCTAGGGAATAAATGTATGCATATAAATGTACACGAATATATTTATATATAGACACACATGTACACTCATGCATATATACATGCATACATGTATAATATGTGCACACATGCATGAACATGTATACATACACATGTGTACTATATACACATGCATGAATGTGCACATAATATATACACACATGTGTGAAAACCACATATACACATACAAACATATCCACGCATCTATATTTACTTCCATGTCTACATATATTGATATCTGAGTTTACATCTCTAATATCTCTAGTTGCTACTCACCACCTTAGAGTTCTTGGTTCTAGAAAACTAGAGTTTTCTCCCCTTCTATATTTGTGATTCCCTTTAACAGAGATTCCCTTTGACAGAGATTATACTAATATGTTTATTTATTTGACCTATCCTCTGTATGTAATCAATTCGTTACCTCCTACTTCATGCAGATGCTTTCTTTATCCCATCGGGTCTCTGACACCCTGCATCAGGCTAACCCATGGAGAGCCCCCTCACTCTGCTCAGGCTTAACCACCTAATCAGGCTGCCTTTCCAGGTGGATGCCCTCCTCACCCGGTCCAAACTTTGACATCTCACACTGTGCCACTCCTCTATGTGAATGCCTTCCTTATCATATTGGCATGCTGGTATTTCTCTGTGGGCAGCCCCAGCATAAGGACACACCATTCTTACCCTGTCCAGAGCCATCATCCTTGAAGAGATTAGGGTGATATCTTTAGAACAGGAGATAAATGCTCTACCAAAAACCTTGCAATGTTATCCCATTGCACAAGCACCTGATTGTAGGCCACAAGATCATGATCAGGCCCTGCTTGCCTTTCCAAGTATGTCTCTACCCACCAAGAGCTGCTCTTCATAGCAAGCCCGCAGACTTTCTTTTTGTTCCTGTCCCATCCTCAGAGCATCTGCATTTGATGGATTTTTTTTTTTTTTTCCCTGCAGAAATAGGATGGCTGACTTACCTTGCAGTATTAGATCTCTCTCTCCAAGGTAGCTTTGACCACTCTGGCTGAAGGAGCTGATCCATGCCCCCTCCCATTCTTTTCCATCAAATTGCCTCATTAGTAGGGCTTTGAAGTCCTTAACAACATCTGAAATTTCTGTATATATTATGTTTGTTCATTTCTACAGGAATCTACTGTATTTTGTTTAGCCTTATACTCCCAGGATGTGGAAGTGTGTCCAGCATATAGTGCTCAGTGTGTGTGAACTAAGTGAATAAATGCATGGCCCGACAACATTTGAGAGCAGTGCAAAGAATGTGGGCTGTGAGGCACTGCCAATTGGCTGTGATTTCTTAGCTGTGTGTCCTTAGGCAAGCTGCTTAACTTCTCTGGGCTTTAGGTTCCTCATCTCAAAAGTGAAACTGGGAATGCCCACTGGGTAGAGTTATTGCAAGATTACAAGCACACATCAGCATAGTTTGGCACATAGTAGAAAGATAATAAATCTTTTATCCAACATGAATCCAGAACGGTGAAATCAACATGGGGCTTTTCAGGTTCCCAGAATAATGAGCTTTACTGTCTTAGTTCAGGCACATTTGGTTTTCTTAATACAGTGCCACCAGAGGTTCCATGGCTGACCATCTCTTTGGATCAAATCCCATGTTTTCACTTGAGAGTGATGAGCAGTCCCATCAATGAATAAAAAGTTTTCTGTGAGCACACCACATGAAAAACAAAGCTTCAAAATGAGTTTTAAAGGCAAATGTGTTCCCTGGCCTGCACGGGGAAGAACACTTCAGGGCTAAGAGAGGTCCCTCTGTTTGAGGCTTAAAGGTCTTATCAACCCAGCCAAAGCAGAGATTGTAGCACAAGAGAACAGAACAGAGAAAAGGGAAAGAAACCCCAAAGCTGGCCTATCAGTCCTAGATGAAAGGCCATTTTATCTGTTAACATGCAGCCTGTGGTGAGAGCCTTGGTTAGCTAGATGTCAAAGCTGCAGACAGGGAGGATGACCTCACTGGAAAAGAGAATGGTGGGCCTCCCTTGGATTCGGTAATATGTGTACTAGACAAATGATCTCCATTCGGCTAAGCTAACTTATGGATGATATAAGCCCAATCAATTTCCCATTTTTCATGCTAATAGATGCAGAGTCAGCCTGGGGAGTAGAGGCGGATGAAGGTGGCTGCTGGCCAAGTCCCCTTCAGAAGATCCCATTAGCCAATGGAATCTCTCAGTAAAGATTTTCTTGTCCCAGCAGAGCAACCAGCTTTTATGAACTTGAGCAATTGTCGTTGCAACAAATCTTTCGGCCATCAAACAAGGCACGTCGTCCTAGGAAGAAGACTGATGTTTCCAAACAACAGGTGGGACTCAGGTTTACAATATACTTGGAGACACTTCTTGAAGGCTCTCAGCCTCAAATCTGAGCATCTCTTTGACTAATTCATGGCTACTCTTCTAGTTTCTGACACTTGATACGGGACTGCCTAAGGAGTTAGAGAAACAACAAAACTTTGCAGATAGTCAGAATATGTAGTTTTTCTACAGTTTGCAAAGTGTTTCCACATTCATGACCTCATTTCTTCCCACTCCGTGAGATAGGCTGGACAAGCATTATCATCCATCTCCCTTCCCTCAGAAATTGGGAAATTGAGGCTCAGAGAGGCTAAGTAACTTGTCCCAGAACACATAACTATGTAATATAATGTTGGGATTTGAACCCAGACCTATGACCAGAGCCCATGCCCTCTCTACTATGCCACAAGTGATGTACCGGCTGGTGAGGTTTATGCCATCAAATTTGTCTTTTAAAGAATCGACTCATGACTATCATCTGAAATCTCAGATGTAGCCGAAAAACAAAATGACAGAAGTCATCTTTGTTTAAGAATCAAATGTCAGGTCCCTGGAGCAAGCCGTTTGGGAATTTTGGGGCCATCGGTTACCATACACTCTTGTCTCACCAAAAGCAGCCTCAGCGTGGTCATTACTTAGAAAGTTAAAAGGAGGAAGATGAGCTCTCCTAGTAAAATGGAAATCTCGTGGGAGACAGACACCAGCTGGGTGCGCTCTTCCCCCAACGTCCTTTGTAGTTGGAATTACTCACTCTTCAACATGACGTCTAGCAAGACCCCCCAGGCAGTACATTCAACACATTCATTATCACAGGGAAAGATGCATGTTTGTTTAAAAAGTCGGGTTCTTTAGCTTCTATGACTCTTACAACTTCCTAAAGACCTCCGGGCTCTTTGTTGAGCTGAAGAACCAAATTAGGCTTAATATGATCTAATGCAAAGGTCTGAATTATGCCTTGAATATACTTTCTGGGAGATGAAAGGACCAATAAGCTTATAAAGTTCTATTACTCTTTAAAAAAAGACTTTTAAAATGTTGGAAGTACCTCCTGGCTAGAGAAAGGATTAGATGCCCTGCTTTCAGTTCATTACTTCTAATATAAACACTCAGTATCCCCAGTGTTCAGCATCAGTTGAATGTCTTTATACAAACTGAACAGATGAAGGGCCTTGGGCCTTTGTCTCTGAAGTCAGTTTAATGACTAGAGCAAAGTGAGATGTTTTGTCTGATTAAAGGCTCCACTCATCAAAGCCATACCTTCTTCCATTTGGGAAATGACAATGTTTATGGTGCCTATGCCCAGTTGGTGGATGGATGGAGTAAGTAGTAAGAAAATCTCTCTTTGTACCCCTAAATACCAGTCCCGGAGAAAAAGATGAAGCCCAAGTGGTCCATATGTTGGCATATGATGCAAGCCTAATGGTGTATAAATCTTTATTAGATACTATCTATCTCTATCAGATATAGGCTTCAGATACATTGGTGAAAATAAATATAAAGACATGTTGCTTACATATAAAAGATATTTCTAATTTTTAAAAGTAACATGTTTATTACAGAAATTTGGAAAATACAGAAGAGCAGAAACAAGAAAAGTCACCCATGATCTTTTAATCCAGAGATCAATACTATTATCATCTTGTTATATATGTTTCCATTATTCTCCAAATACTTAATACAAGCACTTTTTTAAAAGTTTGAGATCCTGAAGATTTTGTGGCTTTCTTTTTTTCACTCGTCAATATAGTGTGAACATCTTTCTACATTACTGGATATAGATTTATTTCACCACCATTGATAATTATATTTATCATGTGGATGTATCATTTATCATAACTTAACCAACATGCAGTTGATGGACTGTAAAGTTATTTTCAATATTTCAGTATTATTAAGGGCTGAGATAAAAAACAAAATCTCTGTGCAGAAATCTCTTATGATTATTTTCTCAGGATAAATTTCTGTAAGATTATAGGATCAAGGCAATGCACATTTCTGATTTGACATTTACTGTTAAATCACCCTTTACAATTGGTACCAGGGGCATATTTGGTTATTCACTCTTTTACATTCTGATCCATACAAGGTATCATTTTAACATATTTTTCTCAATTTTAGAGGCAAAAAAAAATTACAACTTATCTGAGTCCACATGAAAATGCATGTGTTTTGACTCTGTGAATTGGCCATCAATAGCCCCCTCTTTATTGTAAATTTCCTTTTCAAGTTCTTTGTTCACTTTTTATTGGTTAAAGAATTTGTTGGCAAGTTACAATCTTCACCTATCACATACATTTGTCATTATCATTTACTTCTGCTTATAGTGGTTTTTTAATGTGCAAAGTGTAAATACATATCTCTTTATAACTCTACATTTCTTTATGGTTTCCGTACTTGTCCCCATGCTGAGGAAAGCTTCTTCTATCCTAAAGTCAAAAGGTCACGTTTATTTCTTCCTTTTTTTTTATAGTTGCTTTTTATAGTTCAATTCACATAGCTCTTCTTTTTTTTTTTTTTTTTTTTTTTGCCACTAATACTTTTTAAAGTGCAAAAATAGCAAGCTGCTTTGAAATTCCATTATTGGTCAAAAAAGCAAGACAGAGTCCAACCATCTCTTTATCCAACAGCAGGAAGAGGAAATATGACCTTAATTGGAAAAAGACTGAACTGAATATGGCCTCCTACTATATTAAGATGTACTTTTCATGAATTAACTTTTAATCAATTCTTTTTGCTAAAAATCACATACACATTGGTGACTGATATATTTCCATCTATCTGCAAGAAAAGGTGCCTAATGTGAACATGAAGAGCTGAGAATTACAGTGTTTAGATCCCTTTTATACATCTGGGCAATCTCGACACCAAGACTTCAAAAGAGAAACAGGTCAGAGAAAAAACTGTGCATCTGTGGAACAGGCTGACTCACATCAGACACATCATGAGGCAGAGTAGTGAGGGCATCCTGAGAGAGCAGGACTTGGGCTGAACTTGGAAGTTTAGGTGAGTTTAATTTGGTGGAACAAGGGGAGAAGAAAAGCAAGGCAGGGGAAAAGTATAGAGAAGAGAAGAGGGCCTGGCAATGAAAAAGTTCATTTTTATGCAGGCAGTTTATATTTCACCATGTGTTTAGATACATGTCACTACTAATTCTCATGTCTGAATCTTGATTTCCTCATCTGTAAATGGGGGAACAATATGAAGAGTTTTCTTTTAAAAGTTCAACTAGCACTTTTAATTGAAAAGAGAAATTGATTGACTTAAATAATAGAAAAGTCAGGAGTGGCTTAATCTAGGAACTTAAGTGATGTCAGTGGGGCCTGGTGCTATTCATCTTCAGGTTCTCTGTCATCTCTGATTTCATGTCCAGGCTCCCTGTGATGGCAAAATAATAGAAAGCATCTCCTCACCTACAACCTTTTGGGTTTGAGTCCAGGATTCACTGTGATTATGTTTGGTCACATGCCTGTCTATGAAGCAATCACTTTGGAGTGTGTCGGGGTGATAAAGTTTCCTTACTGGCCAGGCCTGAATTGAATGGAAGCCAACCGGAAACCCATAGCCCAATTGTCAAGGAATAGTATTTCTCCAGAGGAAATGTGGTTCGCTGTTCTCTGGAGAAGAGGGAATTGATGCTGGTCAGGATAAGACAACACTTCTTTAGAGCAAGGACTTTAATATTTTACGATTCTGTAAATTAATCCTCAGAGGTTAATGGATTAGGTATCACCCATCCCGTATTACAAATGACAAAATGGAAGTTCAGAGGGATGAAGTAACTTTCTGCAAGGTCTCCCTGCTAGTAAAAAGCAGAGTTAAAACTCACACTTAATCTTTCGACTCGAAAGCCAAATCTCAGTGAAAGACTATTTTCTTTCGAGGCTGCTTTCCATAACAGGCCTTTTTAGGATCAAGCCTCAGCTGGGCAGCAGTTCAGTTGACTTTCAACTGGCCGACTGGGCCACACTGTGGCCATCTTCACCTTGTCCCCCACTGACTTTATCCTGAGAGCAGACTGCATGAGCAGCCAGCTCTGTGCCTGCCACGGGGTCGGCAGGGATTAATGACCCTGAGAAACTGACCTGACAGGTGTGAAAGGGAAATTTCTGAATGTAAACTGCCTTCTGCCACATGCAATCATTCATGAGTCAAAAAGAAGAAAGAGATGACAAATTGACCATTTTCTGCCCCCTGTGTCACAAAGGTAATAAATCTGGTTTATCTCAGTTGGTATTGCCTACCAAAAAAAAAAAAAAGAAGAAGAAGAAGAAGCATTTAAATGGCTGTGTAATGGTTGTCAGGCCAGCAGCAGTTCAAATCTCTTCTTTCATAACCAATTCTAATCCACAAATGGACCTAATATGAAAATGCCTGCTTCTGACCATGGGTCCTTCTTGTTGGGAAGTATGTAACCCTTGAAGTGCTGTGATAGTAGCAGGTACAGTAGCCAACAGCATAAGTTTTGTAATCAGACAGATTGAAGAGCTATCATTGACCAGCTCTAATCTCCCTGGGCCTAAATTTTGTCATCTGAAAATGGGAATATGTAGTAGTAACTTTTTCAAACGGTTGGCTCCGCATTATCCATCTTTTGAAATTTATTATGTACTTAGCACATGTTAGGGGGTACAGAGTAGGTAACATAGTCTAGTTGTTGCCATTTTTACTGTGTGGCTTATTTAAAATACTATTAATACATAAACATGCTGAAGATGCATAGTAATCAATGAAACTCCCATATAAATCTAAAATATATCATAGTGATAAGCATTTCAAAGGAGGGATAAAGTGGTGATATGAGAGTGAATAATAGGGAAATGTGACCCAGTTCTGAGATGAATGAGAATTAACCAAGCATGATTAGTTCACGCTCATTTTAGGAATTAGAAATTAATCCATGCAGCTGGATTGTACCTTTCCTGATCCTGTCCTTTATAAAGTGACTGCAGCTCCTCCCATCAGGCAATGGAGTCTATTTTTCTACTTCTTGAATCTGAGTTGGTCTCGTGACTTGGTCTGATTCTCCTTCCCAGGCAAGGAGACAGAAAAATAGAATAAAAAAACAAGAGAAATAACAGGTAATAGAAATAAATCCAGAAAGCATTAGATAATGGGATTCTCAAAGATGAATTTTCATTCAAAAAAATAATACTAAAAATTTCAGCAGGCAACAGAAAATTATGAAATGAAATAGAAACTAAAATTGAATCACAGAGTAACTGAAATGAACAGTTTAACATGTTGAACACAATCGAAAAGTGAAGTAGAAAATAGGCCCCGTGAAAAAACCAGAATGATGCTCAGAGACAAAACAATGAAATGCAAACACTTTGGGAGAATAGAAAGAGGAAATGCTTCCTAACCCATTTCAGAGGCCAGAATAACCTGATATCAATCCCTAACAAAGACATTACAGAAAGGAAAATTAGAAGCCAGTTTCTCTCATGAGCATAGATGCAAAAATCCTAAGCAAAATATCAACAAACTAGATCTATTGATTATGGAAAGGATAACACATCACAGCCAATCTGGGTTTGTTCCATGAATTCTAGGTTGTTTTAACATTTGAAATCAGTCAGCATAAGTCACTGTATTAATAGAATATATGGGGAAAAATGAGAATCTTAATAAATGTAGAAAAAATGTTTAATAAAATTTAATACCTATTTATGATTAAAAACTCTTAGCAAGCTTTAGGTAGGATGAAACTTCTGTCATCTAATAAAAGTGTCTACAAAAGTCACATAAGATATATTGCCATTAATAGTGAAATATTAAAAGCTTTTCTTCTGTGATGGAGAAAGAAACAGTGATGCCCATTAGTACCACTCTGTTCTATATTGTCTTTCACATCCCAGTCAGTGCAAAGAGGCAAGGTAAATAATTAATATGTATAATGAATGAAAAAAAAAGCTAATATTATTTCTAGATAAAATAAATATACATTTCTAGAATCCAAAAGGATCTACAAACTATTATAAATAATTTATCAAGATAGCTAGATACAAGGATAATATGAAATAAATATTTTTTCTATCTAAAATTACTGAAATATAGAAAAAATAATTTAGAGCTTAAAAAACTTACAAAAATAATTTTTAAAATTACAATAATAATTTAAAACTTTATAATTTATAATCGCAATGAGAAACATCCATTACCTGGGGTGGGGGGAGTCAAACAATATGCAAGACTTCTACATTGAAATCATAAAATGTTATTGAAGTTAAAGGATATCCAAATAACTTGAAGAATACACATGTTTTATAGATCTGAGGCTCAATCTTTACAGAGGTTAATTCAATTCTGTATAATCAATGCGACCCTGTCAAAATCTCAGCCATTTTTGTGGAAATCACAAGCTAATTCTAAAATTTCTGTGGAAATACAAAGGTCAAAGTTAAGTTAAGGCAATCCTAATGAAGAAGAAAAAAGTAGGAAGACTAGCTCTCCAAAATTAAATGTATGGTTCATAAGATAGGGTGGTAATAACACAAGAATAGCCAAATAGAACAAGGGAGCAGAATAAAAGAGCCTAGAAACAGACCTTTACATATATGGACACTTGATTTATGACAAATTTGCACCACAAATTAGTAGGGAAAAGATAGTTTCAATAAGTCCTGCTAGATCAATTTGCTTTTCATATTTAAAAAAAAAAAAGATTTTTACCCCTATATCACACTATACACAAAAATCTATTTTAGGTGGATTGAAGAAGTAAAAGTGATAAGTAAAACAATAAAGCTTGTAGAACCACAATATAGGAAAGTACCTCATGACCTTGGAGTAGGGAAAGTTTATTTAAACAGGGCACAAAAAGCACTAACCCTAAAAGCAAAGAGCGAGAAACTGTACTCCATCAAAAAGCACCCTTACAAGAATGAAAAATGTAGCAGAAAAGTGGGAGAAGATATTGACAACATATAATAGGCAAAGTTTGCATCGAAAATACATAAAGAAATCATAAATAAGATCACCCAACGGAAAAATGGGCAAGAGGCTCCACTTCATCAAAGAAGATATCCAAAAGGTCAATAAACATACAAAAAGGTGCTCAACTTTTTTAATAAACAAGGAACTATAAGTTAAAACCACAATAAGATACCGTGATATATCCATCAGAAAGGCTAAAATTGAGTTGTGTAAATAGCAAGTGTTAGAATGAATGAGAACTAATGGAAATTCTCAGATGTAAATTAATGTAAAAAACTGAAAGACTTCTTGGCATTGATTACTGAACCTGAATTTATACTTATCATAGTACTCAATAATTTCATCCTTAGGCATATCATCAACAGAAGTGTGAGCAAGTGTGCACCAGAGACATACACACAGGAATGCTCATATTACTCATATAAGCCCAGAGATAGAAACAATCCAAAAATCCTATCAGCATTAAGATGGATAAATAAATTTATAAATAAAGTATATTTATAAAGTTGAATATCTAGCCTAGAACCATGATAATGAACTAAATATAGCAATTAAAATGAAGCAACATGGATAAATAACCCAAACTCTTGAGTGAAAGAAGCTAGGCCCTAAAGAGTATATACTGCATGGATTTGCCTATCTAAAGCACAGGGGAAAAAAATGGCAAAACTATAATGTTTGGGAATGCATGCTTAAATGACAACACCATAAAAGAAGACAAGGAAATGATTTCCACAAAGATGAAGACTGGGGTTCCCTTTGGAATGGGATCAGGCATGGGGTAGACCTCTGGGGGCTTGGAATGTTCTGTTTCTTTATGTGGTGATGGTTACCTGGAATTTCACTTAGTGATAAATCATTGATCTATGTATTTCCAATTTATACACTCCTCTGTATGTATTACTTTTCACCATACAAAAGTTACATATATGCCACCAGTAGAGGATGGTGAGAACCATTAGCCTAAATGGAAACGAAGAAGACAAAAAGTATTAGAGATCAGGACAGTTCTAAACTTCTTTGCTCCTATACTGTTTCTTAAAAGAACTTTGAAAACTCATGTATGATCTTTCATATTTTAAATCTGACATATTTTAAATCTGTAATAAACACTTGCGATTTTTTAACTCACCATACTTTTCTCTCAAGACAGTCCTTCTCATGAGACCTCTGTGTTTCCCCATCAATAAGAATCAATATGTTCCTTTTCCATGTCCTCCAATGTGACAATATTGCCATTATTATTATTATTTTATTACTTTTCTGAGATAACTAGTGTACAATGGTATCACATCATGACAGGGCTAACTTCATTGTATAAGGTATAAATTGCATGTAATTGAAATGATCTTTGAAAATTTTATAGATCCCCAAGAAAGTACAGCACACATGATTTTGGGTACCAAACAGAAAACTGAAATTATTTGTAATTCATATCCCTATATATCTAGGTACTCACCATCTGCTTCTAAGAGAACATCACCTCCTTAGTGGTAAGTGGAAGATGGTGGAGAATTTCAAAGTGCTTTTATGTTCCTGTAATATTAACTCAATTTTGTTTTAATATTGAGCCTCAATCATTTTTAACACAATTATAGAATTCTATCTGTCACTCTGCCAGACACGTATAGGTGATGGAAAAATATTTAAGTTGAATTTATCTATGTAAATAACCAGGTCATTGAGTCTACCATTATTGATTTCTAATAATGACTCATTTTTTGAACTCATCCTTGAGAGGTAATAGATCAGAAAAAGATACTGAGAATAAACATAATTTACCTAGCTCCAGAATAAAATTTGTTCATGGACATGCAAAGGGCTAATATCTTTAATGTACCAAGAGCCCAAATAGAAGAATCTAAACCACCCAGTACAAAGAAAAAAGATGCGATTAATTCAGAGAAGATGAAATACTGATGTGAAAAAGAATTCATCTCATATTAAGTAATGAAATGTAAATTTAATCAGTAATATGCCATGTTTATCTATTAGATTGGTAACAATGCAAAATAATTGTTTCTCAAGGCAGATGTTTTCGTGGCATGTACTTACATACACTTCCTTATACTACTGGTAGGATTGTGAGGTGGAACCACCTTTCAGAAATGTCGTTACAAATACCTTAACACAGTCACTTTTTGATTCAACTAATGCACTTCCAATCTGTGGAAATAATTGAAGAAGAATATAAATATCAGTGCACAAGGATCCTGGTCACAAGTTCCACCCTGCTATGAACCCAATACTTTAGAAGATTCCTCTGGCCCTCCTGCAGCCAGCCTAGCCCTTCCCTTCAGGGTGAGGGAGCCTTGAACTAAGGTGGGGCATGCCTCCCCCGTGTCCCTCCCACTAGATCACACCTCATGTGCACAGGACCTGGAAAAGGCCCTGAGCTTACAAGTCCCTCTCCCAAGGGTAGCCTGGGCCACCAGTGTGCTCACCCTTAGGTCTAAGTGGTGGCCCTTTTCAGGCAGTGTGAACAGAATTTGAACATGTAGGCATGGAAAGCCCCTAAATGTATAGGATTAGCTGGGACTGGAAGAGGGGTACGAGGACCAGAGGCCAACTCACCTTGCATCTCTGTGTTCTAGCACGGAACCCAAGGAGGCCAAGTGTTCTAAATTTGAACCTGACCCTTCAGGTTCTTATAAAGTCATATTTATCGAGATTGGAGGATAAAATAATTTTTTTAACTGCTCATAGGTTGGCTTCACAACTTTAAAGTATTTAGATACATATCATATCAACCTTCATTTGTTCTCTTGGATAGATCAGGCTCTAGGTTCATAAATATAAAGGATGAAACCTGTTCATCCCCACCTCATTTAGACAGAAATAAGAAGCGAATCATTAGAAGCAAATTATACTAATTGACATGGAAAGACATTCTGAGCTATATTAAGAGGGAAGGGTCTAGAACATTTGATTCCATTTGTGTATGAAGAGGAGTGTGAGAGTATGTATTTCCTCCCCATTTAAAAGCAAAAAGACATAAAAGACATTCAGCGAATGCAGACGGAGGTTACCTCAGTAGAATGAGGGGGGAGGCAGGCAGGACTTCAGGTGGTATTTAGGTACTTCATTTTTGCTCATTTGAATTTTCTCATGTTTCATCAAGGAACATGTATTATTTGTGAAAGAAAGTAAATGGCCAATGAAAAAAGCAAGCCTCAGTAGTAGCTTCCTGCCAACTTTCTAACAGCTTCAGTGTGTCTGAGACCCTTGCACAAGGAAAGACAACTTTGTCTTTCCACCAAAGCATTGTCCCCAATTTTCAGGCGACATCATCAGAAAGGATATCTCTCTCCTCCCACACATGTCCCCTGGGCCGCCTATTGGAGTGAACACCTGAGCCGCAGGCTCCCAACTTTTCATATCCCTTCTCCAGCTCTTCTTTCCTTCAAACTTGAGCTTCAGGAGAGGCTCAGGGTGCCCCTGGGATTCTCAGGGGTGAAAGGCATGCCGGGCTGAGGTTCGCCACTCTGATCTGGAGCTGCTGACTTACCAGGTAATTTATGCCTGCTCATGCCTTGACCCATTATTGGGGCAGAACTTCTTTCAACAGAGTTGGTATGGAGGTGGCAAATGTGAGAGTAACACAAGAGACCTTAATTAATTTCTCCTGGAATGCAGGGTGTCTGAGAGCTGATGAAGGGGAATCGACCTCACCAGGCTGTTTTCTTTCCTGGGTGCTTACAGCCTTCATAATATCGTTTAAAGTTAAAACAATATACAGAAGCTTAGTTAATTTATGTCTACTTCCTACTCTGTTTAATACATTAACTGTTTCCTTAACTTATTGGGTGATTTTGAAGAGTGGCCAAAGAGTTTATTGTCCGGATGACATTTCAGCTTTTTATTACCAGTTTTACTTTGAAGAAAGAAAGAAAAAAAAACAATATTCAACTCATCACAGATGAAAATTTTATTAGTGAAAAAGGGTTAAAGAAATCCACACAAGCATCTTTGTGACTTTTTGGTACTTGTAGGCCAGTGCCCATCGCAAACGTTAATTGTATGTGAAAGATTGGAACAAAGTCATTTAAAGCTCCTTACAGTCTATAAAATTTAGCGTCCTGAGAAACAGTTGGGCTTAATTTATCTGCCAATTCAATAGACAAAATTTCGTGAGCAGATGGCTCAGAGTCAGCTGGCTTAATATCTGTAGGTGAGAAGGGTGATAGCAATCAAGACTAATGGGAGAGTAAGGAGCCATTTTTGTGAGTTTCAAAAAGGAAGGCAGCCAGGTAGGTGAGGGATGTATGAGAACACTAAGACTGCCTTAATCATATAGGATAATCCATGAAGTTCCGGGTTCCATTGTAAAGTCTTAGGAATTGCTGTTGTTTCAATAACACCAAAATACAACCCTACAAATTCTGTGATCCTGATCGAATCACTTTACCTTCTCATTACTTTCACTTCCTAATCTGCAAAATGGGTGCCTTCTAGTACACATGCCTCATAGGACTGTTGAGGAGCACAAACAGAAAGGTGAATATAACGTGTGTACACACAGATAGGGCAAGTCACAGCACTCCCTTAATAGAAGCTCTTTTTACTCTGATGATCGGAAATAATAAATTGGTGTAAAAATTAAGAAGATTTAAAGCTTAAGCATAGATGACATATACCCTAATTAGATCCAGATTATATCAGCATGTGCCAGACACTACTGACAGTGTCTCATTAATTCATTCCTAAAGCATGCTCTTTCTTTATCAGGTAGCAAGTAAAAGTTCATACGAAAGAAATTGTTCAGATTAGAGTCAGGCCCAGAGCAGATGGCTACATGTGAGTCACATTCTTGGGGAAGAGTGAGTGTACTCTCACCAAGCAGTAATGATTGATCTGTCCCATGGAAATAGGCAGGTTGGGTCCAATAATGCTACACAATGCAGAAGCTCAGTTGATTAATGATCTACCAAAGCGCATGAAGAGACCAATGATTAATCTTTATTGTTTTCATTGACGATAAGAACATTGCCAATTCAGTTGGAAAACACTACTGCAAAGGGGTGTGAAACCTTGAAATGGAGACAGATGCTACATGCCCAGAAGCCAGCTTCCTTCAGCAAAAGGAAGATATTCACATAGGATTACCGTCACCCAAAGAAAAAACCTCCAAAATAAAGGTTAAGAGAAAACCAGCTTTCTCACAAGTTTATAAAGCAATGTCCAGAGAGACAATGGAAGCAACACTTTCTCTGAAAAGAGAGGGCCTAGAATTAATGAGAGACTCAGCTTGGGCCAGCGGGTCAAAAATGACACAGAGGACTGTGGCAGTTAACTGCCATTAACAATGCCTGAAGAAGCAGTCCTGGAATTATCAGGAAACAAGCTAAGGAGAAACGTGAAATAAAGAACATTACTCAGGTCCAGGTCTGGAGACATCACAAAAACTGGGGGGATGTAAGGAAATAGCCTAATTTACTGCACTAAGGACAATGGTCAGAGGCATCCTAGATTTCAAATCTGGAAACTAAATCTTACATGAGAGCTAATGGTTGAACCAGCTGCTTAGAAGAAAAGAGTGTATTCAGGGATGCTCATTTCTTCCCAGTTGGAGAAGACCAAAGTCTACTTGCCACTTGCTTAAGATGTAGTGAGAAAACAGTGAATATCTAGTGTAAGGTCAGTATTGTACTATCATGTGGGTACCAGCTCTGAGGAAGGTATATTTATATTCATCCACAGAATAAATATATAATAAGTCATATCTTATATTTATATGAAGAACAAGGCAATTGTAGAAATAAAGGAGAAAAATTCTGAAGTCAGTTTTATTTGATCTTTATATTACCCCCAAGAGTCCAGAAAGAATCTTAAACCCTTGGAACAGTTATTGTTAGATGTTTTAACTGTCTCAGACAAAGGCTGAGATAATTGGAACATAATATCAATACCATTCCACCATCATCAATTGACAAAAGATAACTTTGCTAGTTATTCAAGGGCTTTTGGTGAAATTCTACCAGAACAAACAAATCAACCAAAACATCTGAAATCCACAAAGGACAAGGGTCTGGATTACCTTTTTAACTGAGCCATAGATTCTTAGAAAAAATCTTACTCATACTGGACTATTCAGGTAGATTTGGGACCACACAGCTCCCTGCGGGTGTGGGGCAAAAATTTCTTTAAAGCTATAGGGATATAAATGAAGTGTTTTTTCTCATGGAAGACCTAGGAAAGTTTGATTCTCATTAACAAACAATAATTTAAGCCAAAAATTATCTGCACGATGGAAAGAATTTGTACATATTTATCTATCTCCTATTTCTGATTTTTTTCCTTGGCTTTGGGACTAAAATGTTGTCACACATGTTGAAGATCTTGGAAAAAATATAGCATCTATTGCCAGATTTAACATGTGTACATAGGCAAAGCACATCAATATTTGTGTTTGCAATTTCGTTTGAAAATTCTGGGCACTTAAAATTATACCCAATATTCTCTCACAAATTCATATTGTTACTGTGTCTTAAATGAATTGTCAAGACCAAACTTCGAGGAAATGAACAGTCTTGTTTGTTAACCACTGCTGGATTATATTTCAAATGTTTGTAATGGGCTGAAGGTAAGGAACACACATTCCAAATCACTGGGATGGATTCTCCAGTGGGGTCGTCAGTCTGCCGTAGAGGCTGGAATGGGTGGTTCTTTCACAGTCTCATCCCCATCACCAACAGCTAATTCTTTTCCCAGCTAGTGTCCATCAGTTGTGTGGTGAGTATTCTTGATATTTCATTAACTTCAAAGTGATTTTCTTGGAAACATAGGGAAATAAATTGCAGCAACTACAATATCCCTCTGAGAAAGTTTCTGAATATCTTCTGTGTATGCAAAAAGATTTAGTTACTCTTGATGAAATGAGGTACTTTTTCTTTGCTATACAAGAAATGTTGTTTACTTCCAAACATCCTAATAATGATTAACGTTTCACTAGAGCTTTATAACAACCCAATAAAGCAGCAATCCACAAACTTTTTGGCACCAGAGACCAGTGTTCCTATGAGAATCTAATGCCTGATGATCTGAGGTGGAGCTGAGGCAATGATGCTATCGCTGGGGAGTGGCTGCAACTACAGATGAAGTTTCGCTCACTAGGCTCCCGCTCACCTCCTACTGTGCAGCCCAGTTCCTAACAGGCCATGGAGCAGTACTTTCCACGGCCCGGGGATTGGGGACCCTTGCAATAAAGGACCCAGCTCGAATATTGTTATGTGTTCTTTATGGAGGAAGAAACTGGACACATTAAGGGTTAGTGGCTTGACAGGGTCTTAAGCCAAACGGATCAACAATTAGTAAAAGAATTAGGTTACCTAGCTAGTAGTTTCTGATAGTGACCTAGTAATAATTTATCAATAATTTATCAAGATTCCAAAACTATAGTCAGTCTATAGCAAGAGTCTTAACTTTCTCAGTCCACTTTGGGTACTCTCAGAAACACATAGAGAAGTACACAGAGAGCCTGGAATCTGTTGATTTTCTGGCTGTATTTTTTGAGCGTCACCATGAATGCTCTGAGATGCCATGGAAAAGACCTCAAACAAGTAGTGATCTGATAGATTTAGCCCCAAACAAACTCAAAAATAAACAGTTTGAAGCTTTTTTGTTTATCATTTTAATTAACAGCTTGTATCTTTTAGATTTGGATTTCTACAAAGCTTTTGACATGGTCATTGCTTCATTCATTTAATCAACAGTGGTTTTTTTTTGGAGGCGGGGCACCAAATGTGCATCAGGCCCTGTTCTTAGAAATAGTATACAACAAGTGTGCAAGAACTGATGTTCAAGACTGGTGTAGAAAAGATAGAACTGGACTCTGAGCTCAAAGAACATGACTTCTAGACCAGCACTGTTTAGCAGGCCACAAATGCTAGCCTCATGTGTAATTTAAAATTTTCTAATAGCCACCTTAAAAAATTAAAAAGAAAGAGATGAAATTAATTGTAATGGTATCTTTTGTTTATCTAATATACCTAAAATATTGTTTTAATATCTAATTAATATAAGAAAATTTTAATTAGATACATTTTGCTATCAACTCACTGAAGGCCAGTGTACATTTTACATAATAGCATATTTAAATTTGAACCAGCCACATTTCAAATGCTCAATAGCCACATGTGTCAGGTGGCTATCAGATTGGACAACATAGGTCGAGAAGGTATATGAACAAAAAAATAAGGAAACTATTACAGCAGTTGCACAAAGTGATTTATGCCACTAAAGAAAAATAAAAGTCCGCAAAGGAGAATCGCTGGTGAGCATGAAGAGGAGTACTTTAAAGAAGGTGGCCTTTCTAAAGGGTGACCATTGAGATCTCAATTTCCCCAGATGTAAATTGGAAGAGAATTGACATCTGTTGCTTTTCACACTTCTTTGTGGAGAACAAGGAAATTATCTAAATAGCTGTATTAGTAAGGAATCAAGTTTGAAATCACTGGAATCACTGAAATCAATTGTTTTACTTTTCCAAAATTTTAGAAGGTGCGTCATGTTTGATCTAGCCAAAACATGTGGGTAAAACATGACACTTGAGTGGAGGACCCGTGATGTGAGTGGTGTTCAGTTTGGACTTCGACAAAATAGTTCGAGTTTCCTTTGGACTCTTTGAAAGGAGGGAATAGCTCTTGAAAGCATTTTGCCACTAAGTGACATAGGAGGACTTTTCCTTGAAGGCTTGTCCACAATTGGTCTCAGCAGATGGGAGACTTGAGTTCATCCTAACCAAGGGCTAAACATACCACGCTGAGGGTTCTAGGTTCTAGGGTGATTGCCTCACTCTCCTCACCTTACTCCTAGTCCATTCTTGATGTTTACTAGAGATGGAATTGCTGAGATTTTGTCTTTCCTCCTGATAGACAAATTATCTCAAAGATGAACATAAAACATATGATGCAGATGTGGATTTGACAGTCACTATGTCTTCCCTCTTCACTCTGCCGTGAGACAAACAGCGCTATTCCAAGGTCACAGAGCTGTTGTGGCAGATCCGAGACTAGAATACAAGGTTTTCCCCTCCTGATCTACGGTATTTCCTGCCAAGTTAGGCAATCTTCTCCAGAATTCCAATTATGGGTACAGCTAACATACCTTACTATAACAAGTGCAAGCTTTCATTCTTTTTTAAAACACATATTCCCAGGGAAGTAACAAAGCCTCAGCATTAGAGACATTTTATTTTTGTATTAAATTAATTCTTCATTCTCCTTCTTGGCGTAGTATCATTATATATTCTCATTATAGGCTGGAGGACTATTAAGGGTGAAATTAAAATGCTCAGAAATATCACTAAGAGAGACAGCTAACTACTCAAGTAGATGTTCTAATTTAATATTACATGTTTTATGACTTGTGAAGTTTCTGAGAGATAAATACAGTGAAAACAAATTTTCATAAAACCTCTGTTTTTCTATTTCTCATATTTGAAATACTGATGCACTAATAACTATATTTAAATTTCTTAAAACTCAAAGATGTTAAAGCATGGTAAATTTTCCTTCCATTCGGCTTTCTGAGAATCTTACTCTATAAAAGCAGAATATAAGTGTATAAATAAGTCACCATTTGATTCATATGATCACTGCTCACTGTAAGTTTGTACTTTTTTCCATAGAGTAGGTTTAATTTCTCTGATTCCTGTAATTCATGATGGTCCATAGTCATTCATTTAGGCATTTGTTCATTCCGTCAATGTGTCAGTACTTAGTATGTCCCCTTTGTCACTTGAAGTACTGATTAGTGAGTGTACAACAGTGAGCCAGGCAGGCCCAGTCTCTGGTCCTAGAGAGTCTACATTCTTAAAAAAGAGATGATGTTATACAAAGAGTTACACAAACAGATGCCTGAGTACAAGTGCTACTAAATGCCAGGGAGGAAAATCACAGGCTGCCAGGAGAATCACAGGGAAACACTTTAAACTGGAAAGAGAGAATGTCCTTGCCAGGAGATATGTAAGCTGGAACCTGAACAATGAACAAGAATGAGTCTGGGAACAGGAGGGAGGGAGAGCACACGAGACAGAGGCCTGAGTCAGATGCGAGTTCTGTCAGTTGAAGTAACAACATAAACAGTGGAGCCAGGGTGGTGGGGGGAGGGTGTGGTAGATGAGGTCAAGGGCTGGGTCATTCAGGGTCTTAAGGGCACAAGAGGCTCATATGACATGTGAATACAGTGGCAATCCAACAACTAATGTTTTTAAAAGATGGCTCAGGAGTCAAAATATATCGGAGGCTCTTAACTCTAAAGAGATTTAAAAAAAATACCTACACCTGGCCCCCACCAACTAAGTCAATCTGTGTGTTAGGGTCTGTGTTCTTTAAGTGCTCTGCTGGCAATTGTCATGTGTAGCCAGAGCTGGGATCCATTGAGAAAAGTGGATCTCTTACATCATAAGGCCTGATAAGGCTTTTCTCTCTCTTGTTTGGGCTGCATTTAATGAAAAGGAAAACAACAAACTTAAACTCTTCACACTGAAGCAGGTGTTCAGTTTATTCTCAGTAACTCAAGCTCCAAAACATTCTAATCAATAGCCAAAAATGCTATCACCTGAGTTTGACAGACATCAAAGGAGGGAAAAGCCTAAGTAATGGAAGCAGCTTGTGATATTAATTATGTATCGGCCAAAAATAACACCGTCCAGCATACCACACCTCCACTGTGTACTTTTAGATGGAAATATGTCATTTGCTATGTACACATCAAAATATTCCTGCGAAGGCCCTATTAGGGAAATATTTGGGGCCATGTGGAATCAGTTAAGTCCCACAGTGCTGTGAACTACTGTGCTGCTGAGCTGCATGAGCTGTTCTCCAACTAATGAACCATATCATTAATTACAGACACCTCAAATAAAAATGCCTAAATGGCAAGCATGACATATACAATAAATAAAAAGGTCGTAATTTGCAAAGGGGCTGGCTCATTCTGAACCAATTGTCTCTCATTTTCCTAGGCTGTAATTGGAGACATTAATTTGATTTATCACGTTGGGCTGGGAAAGATCTTGCAGTTTGCAGAGATTAGAGAGTTGTGAAATCCGTGACCTCCCAAAGTGCTTTCACCAAGTGCAGACAATGCATTTCAGATTGAGTTTATTATTGAAGTGACTATTTCCAAAGAGAAAGATAAATTGCAGAGAACAACACTCTCAAAAACCTTTTCCATTCATTTTTCAAAATGACACTTCTGACTTTAAAGGTAAAGGTTAATTAAGCAGTCTCAGTTACTGCAAACAAAATTAAATGAAAATCCTTGAATTATTTTATGTGACAATAGTAATTGTCAAGTTGTTTAAGTAATTGTAATGTTCTCTAAGAGAACCAGTTTCTGTGTCAATATTCCTTATGAAAAAGATGTTTGGGTGTCTGTCTTTCCTTCTTTTCTATTGTCGTGTATACGTGTGTGTGCATGTGTACATTTGTAGTTAAGTTTTTGGGAAAAAATACATATCGCAATTAAAAGAAATTTCTTAATTCCTGATTTTTCTGTCTAAATATTAATAGGATAGAAATTATCCTGTTAAATGCATCATTATAGCAGGAGTAATTCTTTGTAATTCTCTGATGATTCTCATTTTCTAAATAGCATATCGGCAATTAAATATCAATTACTTACTGGTCATCAAAAAAAGAAACAATATTAGCCTGTTCATTCAAAATAAAGAGCCAGTCTGTGCCAAATTCAGAGATGGATAATATTAATAATGACAATTTATTCAATGCCTACAATGTCCTAGGGGCACGACACGTGGCAGCATCTCTAAAACACCTCTCTACATCCCACACAAGTACAAACTGTGAATTCCAGGAGGGTAGGACTCACATCTGCTTTGCTCACAATGTATTCCCAGTGTCCAGCACATCATGGGTGTGTACTAATACTTGTTGAATGATTGAGTGAATCTATATCTTGGGTCTAGGACTGTCCAGAGGTTGAGATTGACCTGGGATGTTTCCATTTTTTCAGATTCCTTGCATTTTTTAAATGTTATAGAAAAAACGTGTTATGGTATCTAAAACTTTACATATGGTCCCCTGCAGCCCTCTCCCTGCCCTCAAGTTGGTGTTTGGGTACTGTAGCAAAAGTCTAGATGTGCTCCCGACCTAAATCCTCACTTCCTTCTGTCCTTCCCCAAGCCCCTCACCTGCCTCATGACAGACCTGACTTGCACTCACTCTGGGGGGTTTCTGGGCAGACAACATTATTGAACAATCTTCCCATAGCCCTGTCTGTGTCCCAGGTCCTGAGCCCAACTTACCCTGCAGGATTCTATGATCTGATAGTCTGAAACACTATCACCATTTCTAGCCAAAAAGACATAGTCTGAATTTAGTTGAAAGTCTCATTAAGCAGATGTACTGGAAAGGAAAGCAGAGGAGAGTGGGAAACTTAGGCCAACAGAGTGAGGACCAGGGTTATAAACAGCGAGACCATCCAAAGAAAGACTCTTTTAAAAGTGAAAGGAGGTATCAGTCATTATATCAGGGCTGTTGTCTGAGGAGGTCATATGGTGGGGTTTATTTTGTTCTTTAGTTTCTTTCCATGTAGTATGTTTTGCTATGTTTTCTTGAACACTGAAATCATCACATTAGTTAGTTGGATCATGAATCACTTTAAGGATCTAGTAAAAGTCATGACCCTTCTCCCCAGGAAAATGCACAAGTGCAAAGACCCACAAAATGGTGCTCAGGATATCCAGTGGGTTTTGAGCCACCTGCCCCCCCATTCATGGTTCTGAAATCAAAGACCTCCCGAACCTTGATGTATCTTTAATGATTTTCAAAACAAGTCTTTTACACCGTAGTGTGGCATTCCACTTCCCCTGTATTTTTTTTCCCTTCACTTTGCTAAACCACAATGTTACCTTAGCAGACAGAATATTAGACCAATATGCTGAGCCAATAGATGCCAAGCCAGTGGTTTTCCAGAGAAAGGAACCACATGAAAGTCCCCTGAGCTGCATCCCTGTATTTATAACTATTTAGTGGTTGAGAGACTGGAGAAAATAACAGCCAATAGGTATACAACCTAAATTTACAAAGGGGATACAAGGAGCCCAAACAATAAAATACCTCCACTTTTAGAAATGAAGAAATACTTGAATATGCTGAGAAACCCAATTATTTTCATTTCAGTTTTATTAGAGGATTGTATAATTTCCAAATGTATAGGAAGGTTAAAAAAATAGTAAAAGCAAAAAAAAGATTGGGGGAAAGTTTGTTGTCTCAGGAAGGTCTCCCAAGAATGTGGGGAACGTTTCCACCAGGTTGAATTGGAATCAATAATTGCCTAGAAAATGTCTCCCGGAAGCCCAGTGGTATTTAATTAACAGAGTCCCCATTCACAAGAAAAGTACTAGGTGGTTCTGCCAAGTGCCCGTGTCATGGAGAAGTAAGGGACATTGATTGGGTTAGAAATCATCTGTCAGTTCAGCTTTCTTTGCCTTTCACTGGAAGTATTTCTAGTTGTCATGATAAATCTCTGGAGTCACAAATTAGGAGCTCCTTCCTTGCTGTAACCTTAGAGCTGAATGAATCTCCTGCCCACCATTCTTCCTCGGCTGAGTGACCTCATAAAACAAACAGGAGATGGGCAATTGACTGCCCTTGTGACAGGGCCATGCATGCAGAGGAGGCCCCGAGCAGGCCCCATGCTTTCTGCCACCTCAAACACCTTCTGCTCCTGGAAGTTGGCTGTCTGGCTGCAATTCTGTCAATAATTGAAAGATGACCTCAGTCGTTGGCTGGTATGTGTGTATGTACGCCTGGGCTGCAGGGAGGGACATGAGGCCTCACAACCTTGAACATGTCCCTTCCACACTACACCTGGAGAGGCAGAACTGTAAGAAAGGACAATGGGGGATACTAGAGGTTTTCCACATTAGTTGGAAAACAAAAGAATTTGATCACTCTCATGGTTTAGCTCATCTCTGGATCAAAAAGCTTATGATCATTTTGCAACCCCTATGAAATAACCCTATTAAAACAAAAATTAGGAATGGATGCAAAAATCTTTACACAAACTATTAGTAAACTATTGGGGAATTAGATATACACATGGTGCAAACATGTTATCCTACAGATACTTGCCGTTTATAAGTGCAAAACCTATCATTGTCATTGCCTTAAGTAGAGATTGATCTTGACATATGCCGTGGTAGAGGCTCCAGACATGACATGTTCCTAATGGAGGGTAGTGGGAAGTAACTAACATCCCTTGTGAAATATTCATGCCAAAAAGGATTCAAAAACCAAGTTTCAGGAAATGGAGAAGAAGGGGTAGAGGAACAAGTTTATCGACATTATGAAGAACCAATGAAAGATATCCAAAAGATAGGACATCCTACAGGACATGTGATTTGATCTCTTTAACAAGTTCAAATGTCTTGGGAAAATAAAGAAAGGGTGGTGGTGAGTATCTGTTCTGATTACAAGAGACTCAAGAGAAATAATAACCTAATAAAATGCATTACTTTGAGTCTTAGACTGAACAAAACAATTAAAAGACATATGACTATAATGAAGAAATGGGAATATAGCCTGACCTTAGATGATATTAGGCAATTGTTAATTCTGTTAGGAATGATACTGATGTAAGGTTATGTAGAATAACGTCCTTCTTCGGGATTCATACTGAACTATTTTAGGATAAAATGTCTCCTTGTCTATAATTTACTTCAACATCAGAAAAAAAAAAATAGATGACTCCAAATGGCAAAATGTTAACATTGCTAAATATAGGCTATGGGTTTGCGGATGTTAATTATATCATGCTCTACTTTTCTATTTGTCTGAAAATTTTTAAAATCAAAAGGAAAAGGCAAAGTGGAAAAAGATGAGTTTCCCAGAAGAGAGTCAAGATGTAAAGAGCAAAGGGGCAGCTAATAGGAACATCCTTATTACAACCAGGGAGTATTGCCAGAGATGAAACAAGTGTGTGGCTCTCATTGTACAACCTGTCCCTCCCCTCACTGCTTAAACTTTTCTTGGCTTCTGGTTGCCTTTAGAGTGAAGTCTAAACTCCTAGCACAGCCCCTAGATACCTATATCACTTGTGCCACCCTTACCCCATCACTGGCCCAGACACTGTGGTCTCCTCTCAGGTCCTCTGTCCGTGACGTCTATCTTTACCACTGGCCTTTGCACATTGTTCCTTCCTTGTGGAACACACCATTTCATCTCCACCAGCTCTGTTCACACTTCCTCCTTTCACATTCCTCATCTCCATTCACTTCAGCATAGGTAAGAGGCACACTTTCCCCTGGACACTAAGAGATAAAAGAAGAGGCTCAGACCACTTTCTTTGAGATTTGCAATACATAAAAACAAAGAAATGCTTCAAAAGGGTAACAAAATTGTATTATTTAAATGTTTGCATTCAACAAATTGATTTATTTAATACACACAGATGTACTCATACTACAGCAGATCCTCAAAAAACATTGTTTTGTTCAACATCATTTTGTTATAATGTTGATGAGATGACCTAGGAAGTTAACTTTAGTCTTTATCAGTTAGCCTGTGAAAAATTGTTTTCATTATGTGTCATTTTTCTTAAACTCACAGACTTTACCCACAACATTAATGAGAACTTACTGTACAATGACCATATGTATGTGTATCATCATTTGCCAGCAAAGTCAGATTTAGATTAGAGGCCACATCATCTGCTTCCTGTAAAACATGAGGTGATATTGTCACTGCCAATCTACTTTTTTGTTTCTCCTTTGGACTATAAGCTACATGAGGGTGATACATTAGTTTTCTACTGTCATTATAACAAATAACCACAAACTTTGTGGCTTAAAATATATAAATCTTATTATCTTGTAGGTCTATAGGTCAGAGAGCTGTTATGGATTTCACAGGCTAATATCTAGGCATAGGCAGGGCTGCCTTATTTTCTGGAGGCTCTAGGGGAGAGCCTGTTCCATGCTAATTTGGGTTGTTGGCAGAATTCAGCTCCTTGAGATTATGCAACCAGTTGCTAGCTGTAAATTGAGGGCCATTCTCGGCTTCTAATTGAATTTCATTTCAAATTCCTTGGCTAGTGGTCTCCTTCCTCCATTTCAATATCAGCAACAGCAGGTTGAGTCTTTTTAATGTCTCATCTCACCACCTGAAGCTGAGAAAGTGCTCCATTTTTAAAGGCTCATGGGATTAGATTGAGCCCACCTGGAGAATTGAGGATAATTTCCCTATCTCAAGTTCCATAACCTTAATCACATCTGCAAACTCCTATTTGCCATGTTAAGTAACATCTTCACAGGCTCCAGGAATTGAGATGTAGAGATCTTTGGGGGTCCATTCTTCTGCCTACCACAGGGAGGGACCAAGTTTTTTTGTTCATGATATTAAATACTTTTGATGTTATTGTTCTTCATATTCACCGTTACTCTTATTATGATTCAGTAAATTACAAATTTTTCAGAATTTAAGAGAAAATATGCAAAGTTGAAACATCAAGAAATAGTTATGTTATTATATAATTTAGAATTACCGAAAAGAAATTGCTAAAAGGATTAAAAGTATTTGATCTGAGAATTGGAATAGAGGCCATATGGAGAAGTAGGGAGACATTTCTTTTCTCAATAAGCCCTTCTGTAATTTTTTGCACTTCAGCCATATGCATGTAATATTTTGAAAATGATTTTAAAATTAATAAATATTTAATGAAAATTAGTAGAGTTACATGATGTAATGTCATACAACTTCCTAAAAGAACAATGAAAATATATATGTACTCTTTTAAAAAGATGTCTAAGATATGTTATTAAGTAAATAAAGAAAAGGAAAAAATGTTGTGTTGAGTACAATTCTGTTAGTTAAACATATATATCAAAGATATCTACATACAGTTAAGCACATGTAGAGTATTTTTATATTTCTGAATGGAATCACAAGAAATTTAAAAAATATGGTTATATTTGGGGAGAAGCATTTAAGTGAATGTGGGAAAGAGGCTTTGACTTTTCAGTTTGTATCTTTCTGTACTGATTTGAAAAGATATGCATATATCACTTTATCTTAAAATTTGACAAGGTCCATTTCAATATAGAGATTTTGTTCAATATAGAGATTTTTGTATATTATTTTATTAAAGTGTTTAATTTTTATTTTTCTATGTTAAAAAAACTATTTAAAAAATTATATGATAAATCCACAAAATAGAAAACATGAGTACAACAGAAGAAATAAATAAATCCTAAAATAATTCCTTGAGAAGATTAATAAAGTTGATAAACCTATACTAAGAATAATTTCTGAAAGAAAGAGGAAATAAAGAAAGAAAAGAGAAACTAATAGGAAAGAAAGGGTATCACTACAAATTCTACAGATATTAAAAAGCAAAGAGAATGATTGAAGAAACAGCTTTAGGCTAATAGATTTGGAAATTTGGATAAAATGAACAAATTCTATGACATATTCGAATTATGAAAGTCGACAAAAGGAAGGAAGAAAACTCTGAGTGGTTTGCTATCTATTAAAAAAATGGAATTCATTATTTAAACTTTCCCACTAACAAGATTCCAGGCACAGATGACTTCATTGGAGAATTTTTCCAGAAATTTCAGCAAAAGGTAAACCAATCTTGTGCAGATGCTTCTAAAAATTAGAAAAAAAATAATCCTGTGTAATCCTGTTTATTGGGTCAGCATAAGGTGATTCCAAAATCTAAGGCTTTCCAAAAATTAATTACAGAACAAATTATCCCATGAATATAAATGTAAAAATGTTATAAAATATTAGCAAATAAAATCTAGTTGTTTATGAAAAAGATAAAGAATAATACAGCATTTATGAGAAGATTTTTTCATATATGCAGGAGTATTTTAACATTTGTAAAATTAATGTAATTCAGCACATAAATAGAAAATGAATTTAATTATCTCAATAGAAGCATGAAAAATCATTTGATAAAGTTTAACACCCATCATGCTAAAAACCTTGCAAACTAAGAATAAAAGAAACTTTCTTAATTGGATAAAAAAAATCTACAAAAATCTGTGGGTAGCATCATAGGAAATGGTGAGAAATTGGAAAACTTTCCTCTGATACTGGGAAAGAGGGGGATAGATTTTTTTATTAAAATGAAGGTGGTAAAATGTATATGTGTTGTTGTGGAAAAGGTTCCAAGACATTAATATTTTTTTAAAAAAAGCTAACTTGATATCTATAAACTAAAACTACACAAAACAGAAAAATAAAAACATAAATATTTAGTATAGCTGAAAACATTCTAGAAGGATATATCCAAAACTGTTAATAGCAATTACTTTATGAGAAGGGAGGGGAATCCATGGCTGTATAAATGGGAAACAGTAGAGTTTAAAGGGAATTTTTCTATTATATTTTTATATGCCTACATCATTTAAAACAATAACATATTCATGCAATGCCATTATCATAAAATAATATAATACTATGTCCTGCTCTTAAAATAATATTATACTAACTTAAGGAATTCTAGGCAATTATTACTTCCATGATCTGTAAAAATGTTTACATGTAGGCACTGACATCAGTGGAGAAATCTTAAAAATCAGCTGCTCGTTTATATAAATTTAATAAGCAAAACCATGACAATGATGTTTCTAAATGAGGACACCTCCCATCCCACGTGCACTAGGGCATCTGGAGTATGCAGATAGGTACCTGTGATGGGTCCAGAATTAATTCTATTTTAACCATTGAGTATCTTTAGTCCTGATGATAGCAAAGAAACTATGAAAACCAGAGCAGAGGTATACAGAGTCAGGTGTTTGGGAAAATTAGGCAAAACAGCCCAACACTTTGGCTTTATTCATCACAGCCCAGAAACATAGTCCAGGAAGAAATTCCTTTGTTCTCCACACAGATGCAGCTAAAAGTATGTCTGATTGGCCTAGATGAAAGCAGATTCTAGCCTTGAATTAATGCGGCCATAGTTGCTCATCACTAGTTAGATTTGGTTGCAGAGGCCAGAACACTGACAGGAGCTTCTGTAACCATTGTCCAGGCATAGAAATTGTAGGATTCTGAGCCCTGGGGTACTGGGAGCCAGACGTGTAAGGAATGCTGGCAATTTATATTCTACACAAGAGGCCATATTCCCGCCTCCCCTTCCCAGGCTGGAGTGACAAGTACCAGCTTCCACTAAGTCCTAGTGGTGAGCCAAAGGAATTTCTCCCTCTTCTCCTTCAACAACTTCTACATACTAGTCCAATTTTTACTGGACCTGTGTCCATCAATCAAATGTTAACACTGAGTAGGGTAGACAAAGAATAGAAAATGCTTTGCATCTACAAAGTATATTTGAACATTTCTTATTAGTTAGCTGTATATTCAAGGTTTCTTCTGGATGATGTGACCAGATTACAGGTGTGAATTCTTAGGATCTTAGGTTCAGAGTGAGACTGGGAGATTAATCTTCTGTCCTCTCAACTGGATTCTGCCAAGAAGACAAGATTGAATTAAAATACTTCTAAAAATCTTCAAATTATGTATTTTTCCCATGGACATCAGACTAAATAAGAGAAACAATTATCTAGGTCATTCGACATGAAGTTCTTTTTACTCTTCACTGCTTATGTAGATGGGGGGCATTACATTACCCCTTATTTTCTAATCTAATAATTCTGTCATTCAAAAGAGTTTTCCACTTCACCTGAATTTCACTTCTACTCTGATGAAATTCAGATGTGAGAATCAAAAACTTTACCTCATGGATCAAAAACCACACTCTATAACCAGAATAGATCTCCTCCTAGATTTAGTAACTCAGCATATTTCTGTTGAATTTGCAAGATGTGGGCAAAGCTGACCCACCATAGTATTAGACCTTGGAAGAAGCATTGTGGGTCAGAAGACTTATCCAAGAGCCTTTCTAAAGCTAAATTTTAAGCAAGGAACAGTGCAAGAAACTGGAGTTGGTCTTCCTGGGTGTGAGACAACTTGTGGTGATCTAATTGGTATTTCTAGAGGTATGAGGCAATCTGACCAAATTGATCTAGACAGTCTTTCCCACTGGCAACAGCACAAAAACTAGATGACATAATTCACAGAATAGGAAATTAGGATCAGATAGGAAATGCACACAAGGCTACTGTATTTCTTCCAAAGGGAATGCACATATTGAATAGATTACCAAGGAGGATCCTTGAAGTTGGCAAAATCAATTCATTCAAGAGATAGCAGCAGAGTACTAGAGAAATGAAGACCAGAACAGAAAGGCAAAGAGCTTAAAGAGTGTGACAGGGACTCATTTGGTCATCTCATTCCTAGAATTTCCATTACTCCTTTAAGTTCAACCATACTCAACATTGACGTGTAAGCTAATGGGTATTTGCTGTCTGAACATCCAACACTAGGCTAATGTCTTAATTATTTTCCATTGCCTGTGACAGACATTTTTTTCCATAAATTTGAATGAAAGAAATTAAGTTGAAGCAAATTACTTGTAACCACCCAGAAATTTGGGCTTATGGAAAAACTTTAGAGCAAAGCAGCAACAGTAGGTTTCTCTTTGTCAAGTCCAGCATATCTTTAGTAGAGTGGTAGAACTGTTTCCTTTTCCAATGAACCAGAAAAAATATATTTTTGGAGCTTCACGACTATGTTAAGCTGGCCAAAATTTACTCAGCAATGTCCACAGGCAAGCTTGTCTTTCAACACGTCCTCTTTTTCCTTCCTTGAGAAAACATTGGAAAACTATAGATAGCCTTGTAATAAAAACGTTTTTTTCCCCTTGAAAGTAAGGATGACAAGTGTAGCATTTTCTCAGCTATCCCACACCAGTAAAAGACAAAGTGAGAATGACATCCATTGCACAGCTGGAATTGCAAGCACTTGAATTTCCCACAAGGACCCGAGTGTTGCTTGCCTTTGTCAAGCATGATCAAAACCCCCCAATTGTCCACTTTGAGATTAACTCAAGTGATGATGCAATAGGAGCTTACCCTTATGTATCTGAATGAAAATGATGTAGGGGCCACTTTTGCTTAGTAGAGTCATATCTAATCTCTGGTGTTGTTCCTAAGTAGCACATAACAGTAGAAGAGGGGAAGCAAATAAACTATAATTTCCAGGTCCTTTATTTGTTCAAAAAACTATATTAGGTTGACTGCAATTGCTCTGTAAATCCTCTTTTACTTTCTGAAATGCCTCCAGAGCATGCACAGAGGAGTAGATTATGGCTCAGGTTTGGTGTGATAAAATATTGAGACAATGGACTCAATCAAAAGATTAATCCTAGTTCTACTGGAGAGAGTGATTTTTTTTAGTTGAGATATAATGGACACAAACATTATATTGGTTTTAGGTGTACAACTCAATAATTTGATATATATATGTATTGCAAAATGATGACCAAAATACGTTTAGTTAACATCCATCACCTCGCAAAGTTACAATTTTTTTCATGTGATAAGAACTTTTGAGATCTTCTTTCTTAGCAACTTTTAAAAATACAATACAGTATTGTTAACTATAGTTACCATGCTGTATACGTTCTATCTCCAGGACTTATTTATTGTATGTCTGGGAGTTTGTACCTTTTGACCCCCTTCACCCATTTTGCCCACCCCCTATACACAACCTCTGGGAACAACCAATCTGTTTTCTATATCTATGCATTTTTGTTTTATTTTGTTTTGTTTCATTTTAGATTCCACATATAAGTCACACCATACAGTATTTGTCTTTCTATGTCCGACTTATTTCACTTAGCATAATGCCCTCTAATTTTATCCATGTTGTTATCCAGCCATCAGTGGACACTTAGATTGTTTCCATGTCTTGGCTATTGTAAATAATGATGTAATAAACATGGGGTGCAGTTATCTTTTTGAGTTAGTGATTTCCATTACTTTGGATAAATACCCAGAAGTGGAATTGCTGGATCATATGGTAATTCTATTTCTTTAATTTTTTGAGGAACCTCCAGACAGTTTTCCATAGTGGCTATATCAATTTATATAGCTCCAGCAACAGTGGACAAGTGTTCCCTTTTCTCCACATCCTTGCCAACATTCGTTATTCTGTTTTGGGTTTGTTTGTTTGTTTTTGGGTTTTTTTGATAATTGTTATTCTAACAGATGTGAGGATTTTGGTTTGCATTTCCCTAATGATTAGTGAGGTTGAGCACCTTTTTTATGTGCCTGTTGATCATTTGTATGTCTTCTTTGGAAAAAAATGTTTATTTAGCTCCTCTGTTGCTTTTTTTAATCAGAATTTTTTTGTGTGTGTGCTATTGAGTTTTATATGTGCTTTGTATATTTTGGATATTTACCCCTTCTTAATGAGATGAATGTTTTTCAAGTATGTTCTTCCATTCTGTAGGTTGTCTTTTCACTTTGTGGATGGTTTCCTTAGCTTTCTAGAGGCTTTTTAGTTTAAGGTAGCTCCATTTGTTTATTTTTGCTTTTGTTGCCTTTGGTTTTGATGTCAAATCCAAAAAATTATTGCCAATACATATGTCAAGGAGCTAATCTCTATGTTTTCTTCTAGGAGGTTTGTGGGTTCCAGCCTTATATTTAAGTCTTTAATACATTTTGAGTTGACTTTTGTGTATGGTATGAGGCAGTGGTCCAATTTTATTCTTTTGCATGTGGCTGTCCAATTTTCCCAGCACTTTTATTAAAGAGACTCTCTTTCCCCCATTGTGTATTCTTGGCTTCTTTTTTAAAAAAATTAAATGACCATATATGTGTGCATTTATTTGGGGGCTTTCTATTCTGTTCCTTTGATCTATTTGTTTTTTTATGCTAACACTACACTGTTTTGATTGTGATAGCTTTGTAGTATAGTTTGCAAGCAGGAAATGAGATGCCTCCAACTTTGTTCTTCTTTCTCCAGATTGCTTGGGCTATTTGGGTTCTTTTGTGGTTCCATACAAATTTTAAGATTGTTTATTTCTGTGAAAAATTCCTTTAAAGAGTGCTCTTTTTGACTAATTGGAGCCAGAGGGCTCACTGGAGAGAGAGGCACAAAAGAGGAAGGACCCTTTCATTCTACTTCCTTTGTGGCTGATGCTTAACCTGGGAGGTAGTATAATAGTTACAAACTTTCAAGGGTCAAGCCAGCTAGAATTCCTGCATGCTTAGGACAAATAGAACCTTGGACAAATACTCTAAGATTGTTTTTCTATTTATAAAATTAGGCTATTAACTATCTCGGGGGTTGTTCTGAGCATTAAAAGAGACAATTCTTAAATGCCCAACCCACTACCTTTCACATAGTAATTTCTTAAAATTTTCTTGGTCATCCCTAGACCAAAACACTAGAGAAGCAAATGGGTTTTTGAATGAGCAACCCTTTCCATTGCTCACACCTATGGGAATCAGATATTTTGAACCCAAGATGGATGTTCATGTTCTGATACTAGGAAGATTTTCTGAAATCAATTTTCTGTACCTGATGGGTTCCATAAAGAGAGCCCAATGTTTGGAGGCATGGTGTACAGAAGCTGCTGGTGCTATTTGTCAAGTCAGCTGCTGTGCAGCCCAGGGCATGATTTGTAGCCTGTCAGCTGTAAGAAGCTACAAGGCCTACGGAGTGGAGTCTCTGATAAGAGAGAGTAGTTATAGGCTCATGAACATGATTAAGCACCTTCCACTTACTCTCAATAGAGACTTAATTGAATATAATGAATACATCTTTGACAGCCGTCGCCAAAGCTACCAAGATTCCAAATGTGTTATTGCTGCAATTATTAACAAGAATAACTGATTCTAGGCATGATATTAGGAATTATAATAACGGCACTTGCAGAGGCTAAGAGAAGGCAATTACAATGCAGACAATATTAGTCTTTCTCCCTTCTTCCTAAACTGGTGATGGAGGTTAGCTATAAATAAATAACTACATCCTCAACTATTTAAAAAATTCCCTCTCTATTCTACTGACTCTAATTAAAAGTGATCATCCTACAATGTTAGAGCAGTATCACAAGGATGAACAGCACTGTGTTGACAGTGAGGTGACAGAGTAAGAGTGATGATTATTTCCCTGTTTATCTCTTTTCAAATTGTCTACAATGAACAGGTCTACAGTTTTTCTGTTAGGAGCAGAAGCTCTGGATCACAACAATGTGGATTTAAACCCTGTTTGTGCTCATTTTTTTACATAACCTTCCAGTCTCAGTTTTTACATCTGTATAATGGAGGAAATGACACTCTCACCTCGTGAGGATTATATAAAACCATGAAGACATAGGAAGTCCTTGAAACAATGCCAGGCACATGGGAAAGTGGTTTGTCAATGGTAATCATTGCCTTGTTTTGGTTTATTGTTATTATTATTATTATCATTAATAATTATTTTACTTGAAGAAACAAACATAAATAAAGGCAAATATAAAAATGAACATATTTTAAAATATCAAATAAGAATACATTTAAAAACAAGAACATATTGGGAGGCAAAATAATAAACATTTCATTTCTTGAAATGTAAATGGGACATGGCTTGCATTCAATGAGAGTTTTGTTCCTGCTGGATGACTGGCTGCTAATCCAGCCTTTCCCCAAGAGTAAGCTCATTTGGTCACTGCATAGTAGGTCTGAGCTGGCACTGTTTTCTCACTGGCAAAAGACATAGAGCTCAGAGACATGAAGTTTAACTCAAAAACTAGAAGGGGGCTACAACCCAATGCCTTTTCTTCAGACATTTTATGTAGAATGCTGTAGGGCAGGTAGGGTCAATTGTGAAATTTGCATACTACAAGGGGCCCAGAAGCTAAGGTTCAATACTTGGATGAGACTGTCTTTTCTGGAAAGCCAAGGCACCTTTTATTAGTACAAAGGCTCTTTAGATGCCAAACCATGTGTTCAAAGTGCTGTATCCACCCAGAGGGGGCGCCTTTTGCTAATTCAAACAAAGGAATGCTACTGGCTACCTGGGCACTCAGCCAGACTGTACCCTCTGCTTCTTTTCTATGGTTCCTTTTGGGGAGGGGCCGGGGATTTACTTTTTTAAATTATAGAAATGTGTCCCCCTCGCCCCCCCGCATTCTCTTTTTTCCCCTCAAGATACAGAATGATGGTGCAGGTTTTGTGTTTGTGTATATATATGTAATTTTTACATCCTGTCTTTAACTCATTTTATTGGGTTTTATCTAATATGGAATGCTTTTCCTATCAATTAGACAAGGTATTTAAAAGATTTGTTTTCATCCACATGGGTCTTCATTATTTACAATTCCCTGTGACTTGAGTTTATTTGAAAACTTGGATATCTCACTTCTCAGACCAACATCTAAGTTGTTTCTATAAATAAAAAGGCTGGAGTCACTTAACCTAATTTCAAAGATTCCCCCACATGAAGTTAAATAGAATAGTCTGGAGTTTTCTGGTATTAATCTGTGATTTTATTTTAAATAGTAGTATTATGTTGCCATCTTATTTTATTATAATTTTTAAAAAATGTTCTGGGATCACTTTTGAAATGAGTAAGGTTATAATAATAAATGATAACTCTTAAGAATGCTAAGGCCTCTCTAATTTCTGCTTATTTTTATGAACACTCAGGATGATATTGTTTGGTTTTCTAACCTTATCATTTTGGACCAGCTGAAGCCACAATAGGCTATTTGCAATCCTGGGCAATGAGGCCATTCATCCCGGAGCCTGGTGGGTCTTGACTTGGCTAGGAATGGGGTCATTCTGCGCTGGGCTTTGCTCTTGATGAAAGATATTGATGTGAGTCAGACTTCTCTTTAAAAAGCCACGAAGTTGCATCTCACATTCTGAAAATGTACTTCGTCCTTCAAGGAGCTGAGTGTCTGGCAGAAGCGCTCAAGTGCGTCCAAGCTCATTTCACGAAAATTTCCTGTAACTTGTGTGACTGTGAACACCTAAAGGGCAGGGTCTGGGCTGAGTCTTATCCACTATTGTATTCTCCACACTGCTGGGCAACAAGCTTTGTGATAGTAAGAAGTCAATTAATATTTTCTGAAGTTAACTGAAATAGCTACTAAACTCCAGAAGAATACAAAATGACAACAAATGCTATGGAAAGAAAGGAGGGATGAAGCATTACTTTTTGTCCATTCATTCATTAATTTATTCCTTTCTCGCCTTGTATCTGAAAGATTTTAAGGAAATGATGTAAGAAAATCTGAAGGATGCAGCACATAAGCTAGGACTTACAGAATAAGTAAGATTTGGGCTACAGAAGAGAGGAAAGGCAGAAGGTATAGTATTACCAAGGCCACAGAGGTTGGACTTTGAGGGTTGGGTTTGGGGAGGTGTGAGAGGTGTCCTCTGGCTGCAGCTTAGGGGGCATGGAAAGAAGCAGTTAAACAGAATTTGGAAAAGGAGCCTCAGTATAGTCCTGAAGGCCTTTGTTTGCAAGCCCCACCTTGAGGGAATTGATGGTGAATGAGGGTAGAGCATAGTCTACCAGAAAACAAACAAACAAACAAAAAAACCCAGACTCTGAAGTAAGGCAGCCCTGGATGCAAGTGGCAGCTCTGAACACAGGACTTTGACTAATAATGGTGCAAGAGCGTTGTGCAGGTTAAAGGTGGCTGACAAAGGCAGTGACTGGCATACAATGGATACTCAAAAAACATAGGCTTCCCTTTGTCCCCAATTCTAGCCAACTCCGATCAACATAATTGTCTTTAGAAAAAATACAAGTTAAAGATCATATCTTAGGTATATTTGCAAACAGAAAAGTATCTGATTTAATTTTTAACAACCACAACATTTAGTTGGTCATTTCCGGAGCAATCTGAATATATGTCATTTAACGGTATCATTTTTCTTAGAAAATTCCTGGCCTTTCTGGTATTTGTCCTTCACTTATATCATTGGACATCTATCAACCTGATCCTCCCATGCCTACCCTCCCTAATGGCCTGCGCATGACCTCACTTAACACGTAGAAACTTCTGAGCACATCTGAATTACGTTTTAAATCGACCATTTGTGCCTTCGGATTGAAAAGCTGAAGGTCATTTGCAAGTACTACTTCCATGAAAATTAGGCGGGAAGTTCTTTTCCACATACACTTGGAAGAATGAAAAGCCAAGGAAAAATGTTTTTTGTTACATGGGTGCATTTAGAATATTTTAGCATTTTCATTATTTTTTTCAAAAAGTTTTCACTTTTTCTAAAAGATGAAACTCAAGTCCAATACAAAGTTTTATCCACAGTGACCAGTGTAATATTCACATTTGTGTTTACCTATATTTGATCTGTTAAGTGGAAGTCACTTATTTCATTGGTTACATGATGATGGGGAAATGTGAAATACTTTATGAATATTTTAACCATTTATATAATCTTAAACAACAGTTGTGATCATTAGTCTTTTCACCAATATTTTGTTTCTCCTCTTTTTGGAGAAGACTGAATTTGGCAAGACTGAATTTCCCTACTTCCTGGAAGTTAGGAGAGCCAAAGGAACTTCCTTTGGCCAATGAAAAATGAGTGAGTCATTTCTAGGTGGAAGCCTTTAAGAGCCAGGGAGTAACTTGCTATGTGCTTTTCCCTTGACGAGGTGACTGATGACGTTCCAGATGGTGGAGGCTCTAATAGCCTGTGCCACCCACGTGGACTAGAATCCCCAGCTGTACCAACTAAGACATGTGGCATGAATGAGAAATAGCCCTTTGTTGTTGTCGTTTAACTTTTTATTGTTAGATAATTATATATTCACATGCAGTTGTAAGAAATAATACAAAGAGATCCCATATAACTTCCATTCAATTTCCTCCAATGCTAACATTTTGCGTAACTATAATACAATACTATAACCAGGAAATAGACATTGATAAAATCCACTGATTTGATTCAGATTTTACCAGTTTTACATGCACTTATGTGTGTTTGCTTATGTGTATTTAGTTCTATGAAATGTTATCACATGTGTAATTTGTATGGTCACCACCACAGTCAAGATACACAACAGTTTCATCACAAGGGTATATAGTGCCACCCTTTTATAACCACAGCCACCTCCATCCATTCTTCTCCCTTTCTAACTCCTGGCAACCACTAATCTGTTCTCCATATCTACAAATTTGACATTTCAAGAATATGTAAATTGAATCATACAATATGCAACCTTTAAATTTTTTTATTGTGGTAAAATATATATAACATAAAATGTGCCACTTTACCCATTTTTAAGTGTACAATTCAGTGGCATTAATTACATTCACAATGTTGTGCAACCAAATATGTAAGCTTTTGAGATCAGCTTGTTTTCACTTGTCATGATTCCCCTGAAATCTGTTCAAATTATTGTGTGGATCAGTAGTTCGATTCTTTTTTTCGCTGATTAGTTTTCCATGGTATGGATATACCAGTTTGTTTAACCATTTGCCCACTGAAAGGCATTAGAATTGTTTCCAGTTCAGGCTATTATGAATAAAGCAGCTATGAACATTTGTGTTTAAGTTTTTACTGGGATAAATGCTCAAGAGTGCAATTACTAGATCATATAGTAAGCAAATGTTCAGTATTGTAAGAAATTGCCTTGCTGGACCATATTATATTCCCAAGAAAACCTTTGTTGTTTGAGCCAGGAAATTTTGGGATTGTCTGTTACTGCAGCATAATCTACCCTGACTAATATATTAGTAGATTATTTTCTCATTTGCAAGGTCATCACCTAATCACATTTAACCTCAATTATGAAATGAGATGCCTTAATGAGATATTTCTTTTATTCACTTATTTATTTATTAATTCATTTACTCTATAGCAAAGCACATACTGTCCTTGGGAACTTACTGGATGTGGAGGATACAACAGTGGGAAAAGCACTTTTGTTGGATCTTAGTGTCTACTGTGAAAAGTAGATGACAAACATAGACAAGGGAAGCATTGCTGTAAGGGAGTGGTACGTGGTGGCATAATAATACCAAAGCAGCATTTACATAGCCAGGATTGAGAAGAGAGGATTTCAGTGGGTAAAGGATTTCTCTGAGAAAATGATGCTTCAGCTGAAATCTTAGGATGACTTAACTAGGAAAGGAGGTAAGTGTGCAGGGTGGAGGCAGAGAGGAACATCCTAGGCAGAGGGATAGCCTGGTAAGGTCTTTGGGGGGCACAGATCCTGGATTATTCATGAACCGAAAGATGAAGGTGATTAGAGTAGTGAGAATATGTGTCACAGAAGTGTAAGATGAGACCAGAAGCCAGAATGCCCAGGATCTCAGAGGCCACATTAGAGATGTTGATCTTGAAGGTCAGAGTAGTGGGAACCTTTGAAATATTTCAAGCAATGGGGGTGACATGAGTGAATCTAAGCTTTTAAAATATCACTCTGGTTTTTGTGTGGAGAACAGATGTAAGGGAGGCCAAGCACCTGAAATTAAACTGTGCCATACAGACAGAAAAAGCAATAGATGGATAATATGGAATATCCTCAAACTGCCCCTCCCCCAAACACTTCCCATCCTCTAAAAATAATAATAAAAAAAGATGATATTAAAAAAAGAAGAAGGTCAAGGGAGAGACAAAATTCTTTACAAAATGGATCTGAATCTATTGCCAGTACTTTATACATGCCAAAAAAGAGAGGGGGGACATATAAAATAATAATAGGACGGCAATGAAATGACTGTAGGCAGAAACGGTTTAATGGAATCAATGCTTAACCAATACTCTGTAGAGTGGGCCTGCTGGGTAGAATGCAAAACGAGTAGATATGAAGAACTAGAAAATATAGACATTGGGGTATATTTATACTAGAAAGGTGATTCAGCTTAGAGCCTTGTTGCTCCATTAACTCACTTTTGATTAATTCCTCTTTGGTGTTTCTGATGGAAATGTCAAGGATCAGGGCTACTCTCCTTGGGATTCTATGTGATTTCTCCCTCAGAATGCTTAACAGAGCCTAAGCAAGTATTTCATCAAAGCTTA
>NW_011888976.1:3411270-3423349 GCF_000151845.1 Pteropus vampyrus | reverse complement strand
AGCAGCAGCAGCAGCCATGGAACTTTTTCACTTTCAGCTTGGCACTTCCTCGTCTTGACATTTGACTGCTTATGCCAAGGGCAAGCTCACTGGAAGACCCTCATCTTGAATGAATTTAAAGTCTTTGAGTTGAATTGGTATTCCTTAATCTAGATCCCTATAAAAGACTATGGCCAATTAATGGAACTGTAGTCACTAAAACTGCAGATAGTTCCTTGCTCCCAAAATAGAAAACATTACTTTTTGTCCCCCAAAGTAAGCATTCTTTTTCCATCACTGCCCTTATATATTTGAAAGCTCACTCCCAGCTCCCAGCTTTCTACTCAGTGAGCATCAGAAACAGGAAAGAATAACCAATTTCCAGGAATTGTGACAGACTGTAATTCTCTCTTTAAGAAATAGTTTGTCAGGAGAGCTGCCCATGCTGGCCGCATTTTATTAGCTTCCATTCACCAAGCAGCTATCTGTGACAAAGAAGTCTCCCAATTTTTAATTGGATTTGATTTCAAGCAAATGAAATGGTGCCTTACCACTCACTATCTGCAGACAGGAGTGATTTCTCAAGGCAGATTTAGGCTGTAGAAAAGGGATTTAGAGGACTGGGGATGGAGGGTGCAAGGGATTTTAAGTTGGAGTTGGAGTATGAGGGCTGTAAGAATGTGTTACATTTAGGCATTAGGGCCATTTGGAGCTTTGAGGCAAGGAGGCTGAATATCTTGATTCGACAGGATCTATTATTTCTCGGCTATTTATTCTATATTGAGTACCTACTATGTGTGTCAGACACTTGCAAACAAAAGAGACTAAAATTGTACCCACTTAGTTTGCATTATGCAAGAGACCGAAAGATAACCAAATAACATCATATACAAAGGATTTTATATAGTATGTTAAAAGATGATAAACGCTGTGGCATAACGAAAAAGTAGAGCAAGGTGAGGAGAATTGGGAGTGTTGGGGGTAAGCAAGTCATGTCATTAAGAAGGTGGTTTGGGCAAACCTCAATGAGGACTGAAAAAGGTGAGAATTAACCCAGCAGTACCTGCAGAGAGCACTACAGGCAGAAGAAACTGCCAGAGCAAAGACCTGAAGGTCGGAGCCTGCCTAGCACAATGTGGAAGAGCAAAAAGGACAACGTGGCAGGAGTCAAGTGAGAAATGGAGGATGTATTAGAACATGAGGTCAAAGAAAAAATGATCCCCACATCATCTCAGACCTTGGGAAGACTCTGACTTTTCCTCTGAGGGAAACTGGGAAACATTGAATGGTCAAGATCTGACAAAATGTGTACTTTTTTTCCTTTGTTGGTACAATACCACAGGACACATGGTAGAAGTAAAAAAACTCTATTAGGAGGCTAGAGCTCTAATTAAGAAAGAGGTGGTCATGGCTTGGACTAGAACAATAGCAGAGGAAGTGATGAGATATGGCTGAATTCTGGATGTATCTTGAAAATAGAGACAGTAAAATTTCCTTTCCAATGCATTTTGGAAGTGGGATATGGGAGAAAGAGTAGAATTTAGATGACTCCAAGGATTTTGGCCTGAGAAACTAGAAGGTTGCAGTTGCCATCAACCAGGGAAGGCAAAAGATAGAGCAGCTTTTGCAGAGAGGTCAGAAGTTAGTTTTGGACATGTTGAGTTTTGATGTCTATCCAAGTGAAGGCAGTGGATATATGAGTTTGGAATTTGGGAGAGAAATCAGATATGTAGAAGCTGTAATTTGGTGGCATACAACTGACATGTGGGGTCACCAACGGTGGTGTAGATAGAGAAGAGCTGAAGACCAAAGGCTGAGCCCAGGACAGTCCAACATTAAAAGCCAAATGAGGTAACATGGGAGAGCACGCACTACACATGTGTGACACATAGTAAATGTTCGATGAATGTTAACCCGTGATGGTTATAATTATATTTATTTTATCCATAGTTCCTGATTGTTTTTGTATTGATCTAAATCATAAAGAGATGACCTCAAATATATTTTTTTCCTGGACCATCTAGAATGCTAATTCCATTCCAAAAAAGTTCTTGCTGTGGTATAAATGAATATTTGTTTAAATTAGGAAGAAGTTTAAAATTATCTGTAGTGATCGCTAACCAATTAAGAAATTTTTGAAGTGCATCGGTTTCTGTGTTAGGCTTGAGGAAAAGCATGAAGAGGAATAGGACATGATTGCTGTCCTCAGGATGTGTACAGTCTGGTGGGAGAGACCCAGAATTATGCATTAAGTGTTAGGAGGGACACAGAAAAGTGCTTTTAGAATAAAGGAAAAGAAAGTTTAAATATGAGTTCAGTGCTTAAAATAAGATGGATGGTAAGTATTGGTGGGCACGGGCATTTATTCACATGTATAGATCAGTACATATGTATGTTCATTGGCTTTTGGAACATGTAAACACCGAAGAGATCTAAGCATCAGATGACTGAACTAATAGACAGCTGAATGGGTGTTTTAGAGACGGATGAGAACAGAGAGCCAAGTTCAATGATGTGTCAGCCTGAAAAAGCCTGGGAAACAATGGAAAAGAGTTTTTAAAGAATGGACTCAGGTCCCACCCAATCCTTCTTTGAAGTTCTGCCAGTTTCCTTCAGCATCCCATACTCATTCACCTTGACCTGGACCTCTGGCTTTCATCAATATGAGGTAAGTACTTTGATCTGCTTAAAAACAGGGTCTTGGAAAAGTGATGAGGTTCCAAGGGGGTTCTTGGTAGACAGTCCTTGCAGGCTATCAACCTCAAAGGCAACTTGGAGTCCTGCTGCCATGGGCTCCAGCAGTGCCATTGTGGTGAGGTCTGGAAACCTGTGTATTCTTCTTTTTCTGAAACAGGAATTCTTTGTTTGTTTGTTTTTCAATTACAGTTGACATTTGATATTAGTTTATATTAGTTTCATTGTGTACAGCATAATGGTTAGACATTTATGTAATTTACAAAGTATGTATTATTCTTAAATCCTGAATCAAGGGGGAATTGGACATCAGAGTGGAAAGTTGGGTTCCCATTGGAAACTCTGATGTCACAGTCATATTCACTACTGTTCACAGTTGAGTTCCCCGTTTGACAGCTGAGGCTTGAAACAGGATCCTTTTTGAAATCAGAAAAAAATCAGAAATTCAGTTGAATTTCAGGAAATGCCCAAATGATGAAATCTGGGAAATGACAAATGTGCACAAGAATCTATGGATTCCTTTGGGTAGTATGAACATTTTAACAATGTTAATTCTTCCTATTTGGTAGGAGTGCCAAAACTTGAGTCCCTCAAAACCATATTGGAAACATCATTGGAAAAAAGTTGGGGGAGAAGGGGCCTTTCTTAGTGGAAAGTCCATGAAGTCCCCCAGTGTTACAGAGGCACATCTTTCGAAGTACTTGACAGGGACTAACTTCCAGATATGCCTTGCTTTCTGCTGTATCACACATTACTTATGGCACAAATAAAGCACAGGACAAACTTTTCATTTTATTCATGTCTTAGACATCATTTTCTCTTCAAGTCATGGACTGATTTCCAAAAATAGCTTCAGGAACAAAATATGATAAATATGATAAAAAAAATAACCAACTCTAGTTAATTACAGATCAGTTTTGCAGTCATACACATATACTATCTCATTCGAATTCCAGTCCTTCCTCCGGTGGGCACTCTCCTTTTGTAGGCCAGATTATTGAGATTTTATGAGGCTATTAGCCTGGACTTCTGACTTCAGATCAACTGTTGTTGATTCCTGCTTTCCTACTCTGCCTCTCCAGAGAATTAAGGGAATAAAATCCCACTACACATTGTTTTTTTAAATAACCTATGAAAATTCATTAAGTTATTAAGAGAGAATCTACAGTCCACTGGAAGATAAAGGTACACCAAATTGAAATCAACCAACTACTTAAAGAGAAATTTTCTTTGCCTTAAAACATAGTCTTTCTTCCTTGCTCTGGACTCCATGTAAGATGTGGTCCTGGTTTGCCTCAAAACTAACATCCCTTCTGAATCTTTTTTTGGTTTAATTTTTCCAGTTTTATTGAGATATTATTTACGTATAATGTTGCATAAGTTTAAAGTGTACAATATAATGATTTTATACATATATACATGATTATCACAAATTTAGATAACATTCATCATCTCAGATAGCTATGATTTTTTCTTGTAATGAGAACTTTTAAGATCCACTATCTCAGCAACTTTCAAATATACAATACAATGTTGTTAACTATAGTCACCATGCTGTACGTCACATCCCCGGTGCTTACAACTGGAAGTTTGTACCCTTTTACCACCTTCATGCATTTTTCCCATACCTTCTGAGTCTTTAGTTCACATAATTTCCTGACTCCCTTTAGCTCATCAATAACTTCCTTCCTCTTGTGCATCTTCACCTTTTTTCCAGTGGATGTTTCTTCTACTCAAAAACCTGTTCAAGTAGTTACCACCCCAAATTCACTCCTGCCACGGCTAGATTGATTTTAAACTCTTTCCCACTCTTTCTCACATTTCTTTAACTTCTGAACTTTAGAAATACACACCGCATTCCCCACCTTTAATTTTCCCTAATTCCTTACAGACTAGTGTTTTCCTGATACTCTCCTGAGATGCTCACGGAAGGTGTCATCATCTCCATTTGCAGAGTTGAACACCCCAGCCTTTGGAAACCCCCATCATTTGGTTTCTGGAACACAGTACCTGCTTAGTTCTTCTATTTCTTTTATTTTTCCTCTTTAATAAATATACGTTCCAAAACGTCTATTTCCCAGCACTTTTTTTTTCCTCTGAAAGACTTTTACAGGACCAACTTATCATTCTGAAGGCTTGACTTTTACTTCTATGTGCATGATTCTCTAACCTACATCTTTTATGCTAAAAATTCTACTGAAATTAAGACACTTGCATGTGAAATTTCTCTGGAAAAGATCAACCTAAAGGATCTTCCCGCCACTCTTGCTTCACTATACCCAAATATGAGATCATTTTCCATGACCCCTCCTTGGTAGCACCATTTCAAACCTCTTGTCTCTTGGGCTTGAATCCTTGAGACATCATTGACTCCTCTTTTTTCACTTCTCACACCCAATAGGCTGTTAACTCTTTCATTCTGCTTCTAAAAGGTACATGCATCCCTTTCTTTTGTTTTGCACTGTCCTTCTTCAGCTTTTGTAATAGATTCTTTTTAAATTTTTTTTTAATTTGCAATTAGAGTTGACATTTTATTTTATTTTAGTTTCAAAGCAATCTATAAATTCAGTGTAATTCCTATCAAAATACCAATGGCATTTTTTCCCACAGAATTAGAACAAATAAATCTAAAATTTATATGGAATCATAATAGACCCCAAATAGCCAAAGCAATCTTGAGAAAGAAGAACAAAGTTAGAGGTATCATTCTACCTGATATCAAACTATTCTATAAAGCTATAGTAATCAAAACAGCATGGCACTGGCATAAAAACAGACACATAGATCAATGGAACACAAAAGAGAGCCCAGAAATAAATCCACATCTTCATGGAAATTTAATATATGACGATGGAGGCAAGAATATAGTGAGGTAAAGACAGTCTCTTCAATAAATAGCATTGTAATAGCTTCTCGATTGCTAACAACAGCTCGTTTTTTTTTTTTTTGTAGGAGTTTACTATGTTGAGGCACCTACGTACACCCTTAATTCTTCAAGTTAGCCACTGCTATGATCCCTGCTTTAACAGTGGGGAGACTGAAGTCCGGAGGTGAAGTATTTTTTTCTTTCTTTTAACTTTTGTTTTTTAATTAATTAGAGTTGACATTAATATTATTTTATTTAGTTTCAGGTGTACACCATCGTGGTTAGACATTTATATAACTTAAGAAGAGATCCCCTCGCCACCTGATTAGTCTAGCACCCACCTATGCATAGTTATTACATAGTTATTACAATATTATGGACTATATTCCCTTTGCTGTACTTCACATACCCATGACTATTTTAAAACTACCAATCTGTACTTCTTAATCCCTTTACTTTTTTCACCCAACCTTGTAACTCACTTCCTATCTGGCAATCACCAGTTTGTTCTCTGTATCTGAGCCTGTTTCCATTTTGTTTGTTAGTTTATTTTGTTCTTTAGATTCTACATATAAGTGAAATCCTATGGTAATTGTCTTTCTCTGTCTGACTTATTTCACTTAGAAATAATGAGTCTACTGTCTAGACCCATCCCAGTTGTTGCAAATTAAATTTTTTATGGTTGAGTAATATTCTATTATATATGTGTAACACAACTTCTTTATCCAATCGTCTATTGATGGGCACTTAGGTTGCTTTCATATCCTGGCTATTGTAAATAGCGCTGCAGTGAACATAGGAGTACATATATCTTTTCAAATTAGTGCTTTGATTTTCTTCAGATAAATATCCAAAAGTAGAATTGCTGGGATATAAGATAATTCTATTTTTAATTTTTTTGAAGAACCTCCAAACTGTTTTCCGTAGTAGTTGTACCAATTTGCAATCCCACCAATCGTGCACAAGAGTTCCCTTTTCTCCATATTCTTGCCAACATTTGTTTTTTGGTTTATTTATGATAACTATTTGACAGGTGTGAGGTGATATCTCATTGTGGTTTAATGTGCATTTCTTTGCTGATTAGTAACATTGAGCATCTTTTCATATGTCTATTGGCCATCTCTGTATGTTCTCTTTGGAGAAATGACTATTCAGATCTTATGCCAATTTTTTAATTGGATTGTTTGTGTTTTTAGTGTTGAGTTATATGAGTTCTTTATAAATTTTGGATAGTAACTCTTTATCAGATGTATCATTGGCAAATATCTTCTCCCATTCAGTAGATTGTCTTTCTGTTTTGTTAATGGTTTCCTTTGCTGTGCAAAACTTTTTTAGTTTGATGTAGTGCCATTTATTTTTCTTTTGTTTCCCTTGCCCAAGAAGATATATCAGAAAAGCTATTACTAAGAGCAATGTCAGAGAGTTTACTGTCTATATTTTCTTCTAGGAGTTTTATGGTTTCAGGTCATGCAGTTAAGTCTTTAATCCATTTTGATTTTATTCTTATATCTGGTGTAAGAAGATAGTATAGTTTTATTTTATTTTATTTGATTTGCATGTATCTGTCTAGTTTTCCCAACACCATTTATTGTAATAGCTGTCTTTACTTCATTATATATTCTTGCTTTCTTGTCATAGATTAAATGGCCAAATAGTCATGGATTTATTTCTGGGCTCTCTATTGTGTTCCATTGATCTGTCTGTTTTTATGCCAGTACCATGCCGTTTTGATTCGTAGTAGAGTTTGATATCAGGTAGTGTGATATCTCCAACTTTGCTCTTCTTTCTCAGGATTGCTTTGGCTCTTTGGGGTCTTTTGTGGTTCCATATAAATTTTAGGATTACTTGCTCTAGTTCTGTGAAAAATGCCGTTGGTATTTTGATAAGGATTGCATTGAATCTATGGATTCCTTTGGGTAGTATGAACATTTTAACAATGTTAATTCTTCCTATCCATGAGCACAGTATATGCTTCTATTTATTTGCATCTTCTTTAATTTCTTTCAGAGGTGAAGTAGTTTTTAACGGTCACTCCATGCACATGAGGAAGAGACATGACTCAGATTCATTTCAGTGTTTATGCCTGAGCTTTTACTCCCAATGCATATTGCTTCCCAGCATTAATACCAGAATCCAAGTTCTTCAGCCTGATAGTCAAAACTCTACAATACATGGTCTTTTCTCATCTTCTCAATTTATTTTCCAGTTTAACCCTTCCTTCCACTCCAAGCTACTACTTTTGCAAAATATGATCTATTTTTCTATACTGCTTTTCTTGCCCTCGTATCAACCTTTGGGACCCACCTTGAAATATTCACCTTCTTAAGAAGACTTCACAGATATTCCCACTCAGAATCATGTGCTATGTATGTCCTTTGTCTCAGCACTAGAGCAATGATTTTTCTGCCTAGTATTAGTCGTGTACACAGTACATGTGGCCATCTCTACTACATTTAGTGTTTCAAAAATGGGTTCCATGTTCTACTCCTCTCTGTTATATTCCCCAGCCCCCACACTAGTGCCTCACACAGTGCTCAGCATGTAACAAGCCTTCAATATGTTTTGGTAGAATTGAATAGCAGGCTTGTATGGGATTAGGATTTGGGTCATTAATAATGGTACCTAGTGGGAAGTGAGATGGTAAGTCTGATCAATCTATTCCTGAGGTACATATAGATCCCAAAGTGTCTTTAGGCTTAATTGTCCAAAAAACACACCATGAACTGAGGTCAAGACTCTCTTCCAATTTGTAAATGGAGTACATTATTCAATTTTCATAAAGCATTCTATTCAATAATGCATATTAATTCCTTATGAAATAATTTCTTTTGTTCTTTAGCTCCATCACCAACAAAACTTGGTTATCAGTGGCAGTAATAATAATAACGGCAAAGGTAACATTTACCAAACATTACATTTATAATCTCCATTTGATCTTCAGAACCATCAGATGGGATAGATACTACTATCATTCCTTTTTTTTCTGGAAGAGACTATTGAGGTTCAGAGAGCTTAGTGACTTCCCAGGATCACTCAGCTAGTAAGTTGCAAAGCCAGATGCAATCTGACGCCCACGCGCTTAACCACCAAACCGCATCATCTCTCTAGAGGCCCGACTTAATAAATGTTAGTTTCTTTTCCTTCTCCCCACACAACTAGCAGAGCTAAGTCACAGCAGCCTTGGCTCAGCACAGCTGATAGTTACTGACCTCCCGCTTTGTCCTTGCGTGCCTGTCATGGCCAGTTTTACAGCCGGGCTGCTCGTGTGAAGATGTCTACTCACATCCTGGTCATCGTTAATCCCCTCGTTAAGCTTCTCAGGAGGAGGAAGCAGTGGGAACGGCGCTGGCTCTGAGCAGATTGGGCTCCATTGGAGATGGGACATGAAATCTTGGCACACCATTGGCCGTGAGTCATTGGAAGCCTGAGCTGTGTACCAGAGAGGACGACAGGAAACCACAGGTTCTGGTTTCGCTCTTGTGGTGACAATCTTTCAAGAGGCTGCATGACTGTGGTGGTTCAGCTGTTCTCCAATGGTTGCCTCCCTGTCAGTCCTGGACTGTGTTTCTCTTGGCCAGTCGCACGTGGAAAACTTCCTGGCTCCGTCAATGCTACTCAGGGAGACACATGCACTTCCTGAGTCTTCACTCCCTTCTCTGACTAACACAGCCATTTTGTACAACTCCTTCCTGCTGTTTGAAGACATGTTTATGGGCAGCTGGGACATAGGGACTCTTCATCTTGACAGTAGCTTCTCACCAAGCCAAGAAATGGTCTTTGAAGTGGTCTTGGTTCCTGAGTGAACAGAACATTTATACTCCAGCAACAAATATCCTTTGTTTGTCTACCAGATTCACCGTTTCTTGATATAAGATGGTATCTTCAACTTCAGTCCCACCCAAGAGTCTTCCACTCTCGTGTTGACACAACTCCTCTCTTAATTCATTACCATTGGACTCAGTACACAGGTCACACTCCTCTTCTGAAAAATTCAGTATCTGTCTTTTTTATTAAAAACTGTTTCATCAACTTATTTAGCTGTTCATATATACACTATGCTGTTTGTTGCCTAAAAGAGGGTGAAACACAGTTCTGGTCATCAAAAACCTGGGGGAGACTTGCAAATATGTGAAAAGTTGGGTTGTACTGAATTATAGTAAAAAGCAAGTGTGGAGTTTGGTGATAGAGCAAACTTACATGTGAGTCTTGTTTCTGCTCTGGAATTATTAGACAACTCCTATTATCCTCATCCATAAACTAGTTGAACATGCACCTCTCTCTCAGTGTTGCTTGTGAGGAATAAATGAGACAATATCATATCAAGCACTTTGCAGAGCCTCTCACACTTAATTAACACCCCATAATTGGAAGCAATTATTACTTCTCATAATTAGGATGTGGAAGCATGTACAAGACAAGAAAACCTCTTCTTTCAAAATAAAACTGGACAATATCCAGGTAGAAATCTGCTTCAGGCATCTACCCAAAGCAAAGGCATATGCTTAAAACTAAAGCAAAGTCTTTCCTGAGATACCTATAGTGGTTACCAAGCTTAAATAGAATTCTTTGTAGAACTTGGTCTGAACTTATCCCTTTGGGGTCAGAGACAGATGGCAGAAAGCTTCTACTTAATTCAGCTTCCAAAACTCCTATCTGTCTCTAATCAGGCAAGCAGTCAACCTCCCAACATTTAGTACCCTCCCAACACTGAGGCAGGGTACTAGGGTGTTTACTCGCCACAGACCAACCTGAAATGACTTCATAGCTGGACATGGCCACCCCACAGAAGTTCCAAATGTCATGCTCCTTCAAAACATTTAGCCCTTTCAGAGCATGAGATTGTATTTTAACAGGTCACTCCGAATTCTGATTCTATCTCTACCCTTACCTGGAAACTCACATGTTTGCCTCTCATGTTGCATCCTACATGCTTTGAAAACACCAGATGATAACCATTCATAAACTTTGAGAGAGGCTTACACTCTGGCCAGGCCAATTTGAACACTGAGTTACAGGTATTGACTTTTGAACCTCTTCTGATGTGTCTATTTGGTGCCCTAAACATTTTTGCTTGAGGGTAAAATCTGTTCTCATTTTTTCTAGATCTTTTTATGAATCACTAATAAAAGCAAGTTGGTGTAGTCTAAACACTTGAATTTGTAGCAGCTGTAAGCTTACCTGTTTGAAGTCTATGGATGAGAATTCTTCCTCGGCGGACATATCAAAAGGCAGGTACTCTAGTCATGAGAAGTACATAAAGGATTTTTTATAAGTAAAATGACTGAGCTCAGAGAGGGTGTATCTTTATTCTTCAAGGTTATGACCTAGCCCAGATGTTTTCTACTTTGTCCAACAATTTTAGATTCCTCTTCTGTGACCATAGGTGTACACATTGTAGACCCGACTTTCCTTTGAACTTTCTGCCATTAATAAGGCTCAGGGTCAATAGGAAATATGCATTGAATATTTAGGTACATTTTCCAAATAGCATTAACATACTTCTTTGTGGAATACAATGTTTGGTGTATTTGGGAGAGGTGAACTTGTTTAGAATATGCACCTAGACATAGCTGAATATTTCTTCCTTGATTCCTTCTTTCCCTCCACCCATTCATCCAATCAGCTGCTCATTTCTTTATTCAATACATTCATACACATTTATATTAAGCTTCTATTGTTGGCCAAGCAGTGAGCTAAGTATTAGAGATATAAAACAGAATAATACACAGCCTGACTTTTGAACAAGAAGGGAAGAAAAGATGTAAAGTTAAGCTGGAAAATGATGTAACCAAAGCATGAGTAAATTTAATTGGAAGAGTCAATATGGACAGAAGGGGAAGAACTTACTTATAGAGTCAGACAGATCTGGACTTGAATCTGGCTCTACCACTAATTAGCTCTATGACCTTGGACAAGCTAATTTACTCTGCTAAGACTTGTTTTCCTTGTCTTAAAACAGGAATCATAGCAGTATCTACTTCACAGATTTGTAGTGAGGATTTGTGAATGAAATGAGATAATCATGACAAACATTCAGCACAGTATTCAATACTTAGTAGATACTCAACTTTTCTATTATTAGAATTAGCAATAATGTCTGGGAAAACTTTACAGAAAAGTTAACGTTGGTCTTGATCTTGAATAATGAATTAAGATTTTTCAGGTAGAAAAGGAGAAAGAACATTGCAAGTAGAGGGAATACCGTGGATAGCCTGGAGTCATGAATGCAAGTTAAGTGAAAGGAGATGGTCACTGTGGTCAGTCAAAGAGTACCTGGGGTGAGAGCTGAGACTGTACGAATAGGGTAGGACAATTGGAAAAGGACCTTGTATTCCATGGTAAACATCACGCTTTATACAGTGCACAGTGGAATGTAGCATTATACTACTCAATCCAGAAACAAGGGGACTGAATCCTAGAAGGAAGAAGAGTGCTAAGAAGCAGTTTCTTAGCTGTTAATTAGCCTCCTAAGCTCCATAACGTTAAGCTTTGTTGTTCACCCTCAAAATATCAGCGATTCTCAGATATTTTCAAATTTAG
>NW_011888976.1:3406927-3410370 GCF_000151845.1 Pteropus vampyrus | reverse complement strand
AGAGAGAGAATTTTCAGCCTGTTAATGAAGTACATCAACTTCAAGCAAGGCTCCTTTTCCTCTTGGAAGTTCGAAGTGCACAGATGACATATTTTGTTTTAAATTGTTATGGAATTTTCAAATACTTTAATACAGTGCTTATTATCAAAAGGCAAAAGGGATGTGCTTAAAGGTAATAACACCTTATTGGCTTAGAGGCACCTACCTCACTGGCTTTAAAGTGCTTTCTTGTGTTGGGTTGTAAATATTATTGGCTTTGAACTCACCCCTGAATTATGCAAAGCTTTTGTTCCTCTCTTGACTGCCAAAGGTTTCTGAGCACCCCTTCAGCAGTTCCTTGCTGAGAGGCCACACTGCCAAAGAGACTGACTACAGGTGGCTGTAAAATCTGACAGCCTGAGTGAGGGAATCCAAATCTGTTTCTTACTGAGTAGCCAAGATGGCTGAGTAACTCCACAGCCAGCTGCACATCACTATTATGGATGGCAAGGAACATGTCATCTTAGTAGCATCTGCACAGAGCATTTTCCTGGGCCATTCCAGGCTGAGGAAGGTCCAGGTGTGCCTGTGCATTTGTGTAACACATCACATATATGCGCAAAACCTAATGCTCTATATATCCTGGGATTTTCTAACACCTCTTCTGTTGTGAACTTGGCACCTCAATCTTTGGAATTCAAGAATCTACTTAAAAGGTAATTTTCTCTTACCAAGCACTTTGCTCTCCTTCTAATGCTGAATTCATTTCATTATCCAAACTCTTTAGTCTCTGACTTACAGTAAATAATTGTCCACAGCTGTTGTGAGTTGGTTTACCCTTCAATAAAGGTCAAGATGGCTGACTAAACATCAGAGGAAAAACTTCTAAAATTTGGTGTTTAGACTAACTTACATCTATGTTTATCTCTTTTGTGTTTGTTGTAACTAAATAGGCAAGTGTGGGCTGTGGTTAAAGCATGAGCAGGCAACCTGGGTGCCATGGCTTTCCTTCTAGTTCTGTAACTCTGACGCATGTGAAATTCTCTCCTTCCTCCTATGCCTCAGTCTCCCCCACTGTCATACATAGATCAATATCCAATGGTTTCTCTCAGACTTCTTCAGTGGAGTTAATGGGGATCTGCTTGTCCATAATCCATGAAACCAAATACTGGAAACCAGTTCATTACAAGCCTGAGAGAGGGCCAATCTATCTCCATTGCTTGACAGACCTCACCTAAAGCAGAAACATTCACAAACTCAGGATGGCAGGAACAGACAATGAAGAGAGAACCACTCCATGTGAAAGCTTACCTTTAACACAGGAAACCAAAGAAGCAAAAAACCCTACATCTCAGCAGGAAGTTGAATCCATTGGTGCATTTTCACTTACTGGGGGAACTGGGAGAATAGGGAAGGATTCTGCCACATACATTTCCAGATGGGATTTCTGGGCTTGGCTTGTGGTGGGGCCCACACAAGCTCTCCAGCTGTGTCCTGGAATCTTGAGGGGAAGTCCTAATGTCAGGATGAAGCAAGAGATGTCCTCCTAGGGATATAAATTTATGAGGTTAAAACCTAACGCAAACACAATTTTCTCCGGAAACACCACCACAAGGAACAAAAAGGTAAGCAAAGATGATTCCTAAGAAAATTTAGTCCATTGCGATTAACAGTAAGGGAAGAAAAGAGGGACACTATAGCAAACTCTAGGCTGGGAACAAAAAACAAGGAACATCTGATGGTTTCTACTAAAGAAGCTCATGACCCCCATTTGAAACCATTATCACTTCATGCCTAGACTACTCCCTGACCTCGATCTCTGCTTTGTTCAATCATGTACTCCCATGATCAGGCTAATTTGGATGCAGAGTAGGAGCATGATATAAAGTAGAGCCCATGCTTGGCTCATCAACCTACATGTCCTGGTATGGGGCTGTATTTGCAAGAAGGATGGGCTGGGGGTGGGGTGGGGGGAGATTGTTTTTGTTTTCGTCTTTTTGTTTGTTTGTTTTCATCTACCCAGAAAAGGAGACTTACTAGAAGTTGCCTTTATGTTAGCAGTGTCCCTATGCATCTACCTTCATGCTTATTACCTCTCTGACCAAAACTATCCTGTCTTATGAGACTAGCCCCAAATCCTATTTACTTACTAAGCTTCTTCCTCTGAACTTCCAGACTTTTCTTCCATCTGTGAGACATGGTGGAGGCCAGTGGTTAAAAGTTCAATTTCTGAAGTTATGTATCTAGTTGGAATTCCTACTCTGTCACTTATGTGTGGCTTTGGGCATGTTATTTTATCTCTCTAAGCCTCAATGTACTCAATTATCAATTAGACAACAATAGCACTTCTCTCAGAAGGTGGTTTTAAGGAATAAATGACAATGTGGTTGGGTTCGGAGCGTGGTGCTTAGCTCAAGCTGAGTGTGGACTGCATATTTATATACTCATTCTTTTTTTCATTAAATAGTTATTGAGCATCTACTACATGCCAGACACTTTCTAAGCTCTGGAGAGCCAATGGTAGGTAAACATAGTAATATCCCTGCCCACCTAGAAGCAAGTGGGGAATATAGGTGATGTTTCAAATTATGACAATAAAAACTGTAGAACGTCAATGGGGACAAGTCCAAAGGCAAGATTTCTGCTATGAGAGCCTGTAATAGGTTTTGTCCTGCTCAGAGAGGTCAGAGAAGACTTTTCCGAGGATAAGATGCTTGAGTTGATATTGGAAAGAGGATGAGTAGGTGTCGACTAGTTGAGGAGAGGGAAGGGTGTTCCAGGCATGGGGAACAGCACATGCAAAGGCCTTTGCTGGATGAAACCGGAAATCCTCCAGAGGAAAAGAAACAGAAAGAATAGGATGGGGCGTGGTATGAGACCAGGCTGCAGAGGTCACAGGAGCAGCCTGGACAGGGTCTTATAAGCGTTGAGGAAAGAACACAGGGATGACATGGTCTCTTTTGCTTCTTCACAAGATCTCTCTAGCTTCAATGAGGAAAATTAATCAGACAATACATGGGGTAGAAGCAGATAGATCTAGAAACTACTACAGGCCTCTAGTGGAGAAAGAAGCAAAAAATGTTTGTGTTTGAGAGTTATTCTTATTTTCCTCTCAACCAAAAAATAATGAGATACTATTTTTATTATTTTTCAGTGGGTAACACAATTTTCTATTTCTATTTATTCAAGTCTCCTATCACCATCTAAAATGTATGCCCTGTCATTTCAATTAGAGGATAAAATATTTGTAGGTAACAGTCATTTGTATTTATTGTATAAGTTTCATGGCATCCTGCAACTGTAAAAAGAATATTTGCTAAGGTGTTTTTTAAATTTCATGTACTAGTGAAAGGGAGAATAATATGAATGGCTGAAACCATGAATTGTTGTGGAAGGTGTGATGATAGAAATCTTTTTCTCTGTGTTGCAGAGGAACCATGCAAAACCAGTAAGGGAAAAAAAAA
>NW_011888976.1:3401370-3406877 GCF_000151845.1 Pteropus vampyrus | reverse complement strand
AATGTTTGTGTTTGAGAGTTATTCTTATTTTCCTCTCAACCAAAAAATAATGAGATACTATTTTTATTATTTTTCAGTGGGTAACACAATTTTCTATTTCTATTTATTCAAGTCTCCTATCACCATCTAAAATGTATGCCCTGTCATTTCAATTAGAGGATAAAATATTTGTAGGTAACAGTCATTTGTATTTATTGTATAAGTTTCATGGCATCCTGCTTATAGCAACTGTAAAAAGAATATTTGCTAAGGTGTTTTTTAAATTTCATGTACTAGTGAAAGGGAGAATAATATGAATGGCTGAAACCATGAATTGTTGTGGAAGGTGTGATGATAGAAATCTTTTTCTCTGTGTTGCAGAGGAACCATGCAAAACCAGTAAGGGAAAAAAAAAAACTCAATTACCCCACCTGGACAAGAAGGAGGACTTCTTTTCCAGATGAGTGTCTTACCTGAAGGAAATGAGTAAAACCAGCAAAACACCCTTACTCTCCCAGGGTACTTGCAGTGAAAGACAGGATCTAAGTGACCTTCATGCATGCTCTACATGCAAAGGTTGGTGTTATTACTTACTGAAACAACACTGAGTAACCGAGCACATTCTTCTTTCTTATTTTCTTCTCAACTTCAATCTTTTACTTTACTGTTCTTTGTTTTCAGGGAAAAGCAGCTGAAATCCCAACTCAAGGTGACTTAAACCAGAAGGAAATTACTCTCTTAAATAACAGGTGGTCTAGAATCTGATGGTTCTGCAGGAAGGTCCAGAAACTCAACTAAGTCATCAAGAATGAGATCCTTTCCCACTCTGTTTTGCATAGTACTGGCTTCAAACCAAACTTGGTTCCCCTCAGTCATAAGGTAAGAAGGGTAGCCCAGGCAGGAACTTGTAGGCATAGAAGGGAAAACTCGAGAGCATCAAATACAGTAACATGCTCCCTTACTTGTCTCCATTAGAAGAAATGGAAAACTCCCCATGCTGTAAAGTCATTTCCTTCAGCCTGATGGGGCCAAAAAAGGTCACATGCCTGTTTCCTGACCAATCATGATCTCCATGAAAAATGCCATACACTGATTTGCTTAGAGTGAGATTCTACTCCTGGGGATAGAGAGGCTTCCTGAACAAAATTGGGTGTGCATTCATAAGTAGAAAAGGGAGAAAGGTGTTGGAAAGGCAACTGAGTGTGCCTTCCTAGTATGAACTGCTTTCTAGAAAAACAAGATGACTTTATAACTCATTCAAGTTCCACTTCATTTATCCATCCATTCGTCCACTCACTCGATGAATATTTATTGGGTGCTTACTCTGAACCGGGCTTTAGGCAAGCTTATTGAGGCACCTCAAGAATTTTTCAAATACCTCTGCACATATTTTTCATTCACTTGCCACATATGGAGGCAAGTAGCCATATAAAGAGACAGATGTACTCACATGGCACATTTTTAAAAACCCATGCTCCTAACACTCAGTTCTCACATTCAGATCTTCATAAATCTGGATTCCAAGGGGACCAGGTCACGATATCATTTTGGGCCATTGTCAAGGAGGATTTACGATGGCTGTTTGCATGACCCAACCATATGCTGTGGCTGGGGAAATACTCTGGTTAGCCTGATTTGACGTATGTATTGATGACAAAGAAAGTTACACCACACCACAGGAAAAAAACAACATGAAAACACTCCCCAATTTATCAGTGAACTGCCTGTAGAAATAATGACCTTCTTGGTAAAATCAAGAGATGATTAAAAATAATTAATGATACTTCTTGAAAAAGACATAACAATCAGAGGATCTGGAAGCCAGCTGTTGAAACATTTCTTGAGAAGGTATATTTTATTGGCTCTGTGAAATGTGTGCCTTTAGCCCTACAGTAAAAGGCCAGGAAAGGCAGACCTGACCCAGAGATAATGCTGGTTTTCTGTTCTTATATCTTTTCAGCACAAAGCCCAAGTCCAGGGAAACCAGGCGTGATTTTTCTGAACTGACTCGATCTTTTCCCATTAATAACGTGAGAAATCTGTGTGTCTTACCTGATGCTCTGAGATAAAGGGATTCCTTACCTTCACACATACACCAAACGCTCGATTTCCAAAATGAAGCCAGAAAAAGAAAGAAGAAGAATGCATTGAGCCTTGGTTTCCTCATCTTTCGAGTAGAGACAATACTATATCAACGAGATGGATTTGAGATTAAATAAAATACTGTATATATATATGTAAAATACCAGCAAGGGCAAGAAGTGGGGAGAGAGGTTAACTACAAAACAGCAGCACGAGGGAATTTTTTAGAGTGGTGAAACCATATCTTCATAGTGATGGTGGTTACATAGCTTTATGCTAGTCCTATACATTAAAAAGAGTGAATTTTAATTAATATTTATGTATGTATGTGTGTGTATATATATACACACACATGTGAGCATGTGTGTGTATATATATGTGTGCGTGTATATATATGTGTATATATGTGTGTATATATACACATATATGTATATATGTATACACACAGACACACACACACATATATACACACATATATATACATATATATGTGTGTGTGTGTGTGTGTGTGTGTGTGTGTGTGCGCGCGCACGCGCACGCGCACACATATATATACACACACATGTGATATATGTATATATGTGTGTGTGTGTGTGTGTGTGTATATATATATATATATATATATAAAATAAAGTACATAGACACATTTTTTAATTAGTAAATCCCTAAGTGCCAGGCTAGGTGTTCCACAATAATAATTTTAAAAATACAGTCCCTAGCTTCAGAGAGGTAATAGTTTGGGGGAACAGACATATGAAAAAAGTTAACTTCCCCGCCATTTCCCTAAAAGATCTCTTCACATATACTCGGCTCTCTGATTCTCAGATTTGTCATGCACCTGTCCTCTCTGAGCAAGACTTCCTTCCCAGACTCAAGTACATGCTCCCTCTTGGTGCTCCTCAGCACCTCTCACCTATAATTCTGCTTACATGCCTGGTGCTTCCATGGATTATGAGTTGGTGAAGATGAGAACTCTGAGTCTTGTTTGTTCTTGTAGCCCAGCACTCATGACAGTGCCTGGATGATAAATGCATCATAAGGATGACAGCGCATGGTAAAGAGTAGAGAAATGTTTTTTAGTAGGTGGCAGGTGGATAGATGATGGAGAGGTTATGAGTAAAGAATAAATAAGGCTCACCCTGACATCCCAACTTAGTCACAGTTCTTTACCTTGACAAGTAACAGGAGCCAACTTGAGCAGGCTTAAGCAAAATAGAGAATTTACTGAAAAGACATAGAAAGAACTCTGAAATTCAAAAATCACTGGGCTACATGAGAAACTAGAATCAGCAACAGGATAGCTTTTGGAAACCCAGACAAAATTTTTTCTCCATGTCTAATCTCCTTTTTTTTTTTTTTTCCTGTGGATCCACTTCATTCTTCTCTCTGCTCCAACTTCATTCTCTCTGTCCCACATGCATGTGTTGGAAAAGGTCACCCAACAACTAGTTGTCTCTTTCCCTTGAAAGGAAATAGTCCAGACTAACTGGCTCTCTGTAAATCTCAATGCTGAAATCCTGGAAGGAAGAATTTTATTGTTTCACTTTGGTCTGGATTTCTACCTGCACATAGAACAACTCCGATCAGGGCATAGGGGCCCATAGCAAACATGTGGCTGCTAAGGTGGACCCAATTCTTAGAGAAAAAGTGTTTTGGGGTTGAGCCAACACTCCAATTGGTAACCGTTACTATGGTACACAGACTCCTTAGGAGACTCCCATGATTCTTATCTCTTGGTGTTAATGAACTTGAGTGTGGGCAGTGCCTGTGACATGCTTTTAACCAACAGAATATGACAAAAGTGATGGGGTATATGTGATTATGTGTATATGATTATGTAATATCAGATTGTAGCATCCATCTTGCTGCAGTATCTCCCTTAATTGCTCTGAGGTCACGAGTGGTCATGTTGGGAGACCCTGCATGCCAAGGAACTGAGGGTGACCTCTGGTAAATGGCTATCAAAAAACTTGAGTCCTCAGTCCTTTGGCAATAAGACACTAAATTCTGTCAACAACCTAAATGAGCTAGAAAACAGATTCTTTCCAGTCAAGCCTCAAATGAGATGACAGCCCCGGCCAACACTTTGATTGCAGCCTTGTGAGATCTTAAGTGGAGAACCCAGCCAAGCCCTGCCTGGAATTCTGACCCACAGAAATTGCGAGATGATAAATGTGTGTTGTTTTGAGCTGCTAAGTTTCTGGTGATACTGTTACACAGCAATAGAAAACTAATAAAACCGTACACTATTTTTAAATTAAAAATACAAAAGAAGGTTCACAGGTTCTCAGTACAAATTCGTAAAGTAAGTTTTGATTAGAGCCATACTGTTCTAGGCAGTCAAGATATGGCACAACAGCCATGCCTGACGGTCAGTTGAAGGGATGCCCTGAGCCTTAGGCGGGATGCCCTGAGCCTTAGGCAGGATGTCCACATTCGCATAGTGAAAGAGGTTTAACTGCGATCTTCAGCCTCTTCTGGGATTCTGATATGTTCTGCTGGGAAACTTGCTCTCAGAAGATTGAGTGGTAAGCTCACCTAGGGGCTTGGAGATATCATATTTAAGACGCCAGCTTCAAGAGTTCAAAATGGTAGGGAGCTCAGAAGCAGCAGGCAGGTGGCCCAGGGAGAAATGTAGGAAGAACTGTAAGAAAGGGTGAGGCGGGCTGCCTGGAAACCTGTTCTGGAGCTGTCTGCCGTGTAGCTTTACACTGCCTGAACTAATTGTGGTCTCAAAGATACTGATTTTCGATGCTGCTAAGTTGGGAGTGGGGGTTTTAGATGGTGTACATGCCCACTTCAGGGAAGGAGCCCTCATCTCTTATGCTCAACTTTAGTTACCACAGATGGCTAATGCACTGATCAGGAGACAGCTGGTTTCCTCTACATAGAGTAGGGAGCGACTGTAATACTGTAAATATCAACATTATTGTCCCAGACTTTACTGATAAAAATTGCCAATAATGCTTGTTTTCAAATTTCAAATGTCCAGACCTCTCCCCTTAAAATCTCTGGTTCAGCAGGTCTAGGTTGGATCCAGGAATAAGTGCTTTCAGCTTATGTGACTTGCGTCTCAGGGCAGTTTGGGAAACCTCTGTAGCTAGTGTTTGTGGACTTTGCCCTGCATGCCGATAGTTTTGACCACATGTCAGGTAGCCACTGTGGTCCAAGACTGCAAAACGATGCTCGTCCAAGACGCCTCTCTTGAGTACTGCACAGAAGGCTCAGAGAATCCCCAGTGCAAAAGATTTCATTGATGCATTTCCCAAACAGACAGGATCGGGAATCTGCCCTAACCGTCCACACACTCGAGGAACCCTCAGGGAGCTGGTCTTCCAGTAAGACTCTTTGGAAAACTGAAAACATGCAGCAAAATTGGTGCTCACAAACAGAATGCACCTGAATTGTCATTGTGTGTGTCGGGGTGGGGGGGGCGGAGCGGGGGG
>NW_011888976.1:3394720-3399500 GCF_000151845.1 Pteropus vampyrus | reverse complement strand
CCCATGATTCTTATCTCTTGGTGTTAATGAACTTGAGTGTGGGCAGTGCCTGTGACATGCTTTTAACCAACAGAATATGACAAAAGTGATGGGGTATATGTGATTATGTGTATATGATTATGTAATATCAGATTGTAGCATCCATCTTGCTGCAGTATCTCCCTTAATTGCTCTGAGGTCACGAGTGGTCATGTTGGGAGACCCTGCATGCCAAGGAACTGAGGGTGACCTCTGGTAAATGGCTATCAAAAAACTTGAGTCCTCAGTCCTTTGGCAATAAGACACTAAATTCTGTCAACAACCTAAATGAGCTAGAAAACAGATTCTTTCCAGTCAAGCCTCAAATGAGATGACAGCCCCGGCCAACACTTTGATTGCAGCCTTGTGAGATCTTAAGTGGAGAACCCAGCCAAGCCCTGCCTGGAATTCTGACCCACAGAAATTGCGAGATGATAAATGTGTGTTGTTTTGAGCTGCTAAGTTTCTGGTGATACTGTTACACAGCAATAGAAAACTAATAAAACCGTACACTATTTTTAAATTAAAAATACAAAAGAAGGTTCACAGGTTCTCAGTACAAATTCGTAAAGTAAGTTTTGATTAGAGCCATACTGTTCTAGGCAGTCAAGATATGGCACAACAGCCATGCCTGACGGTCAGTTGAAGGGATGCCCTGAGCCTTAGGCGGGATGCCCTGAGCCTTAGGCAGGATGTCCACATTCGCATAGTGAAAGAGGTTTAACTGCGATCTTCAGCCTCTTCTGGGATTCTGATATGTTCTGCTGGGAAACTTGCTCTCAGAAGATTGAGTGGTAAGCTCACCTAGGGGCTTGGAGATATCATATTTAAGACGCCAGCTTCAAGAGTTCAAAATGGTAGGGAGCTCAGAAGCAGCAGGCAGGTGGCCCAGGGAGAAATGTAGGAAGAACTGTAAGAAAGGGTGAGGCGGGCTGCCTGGAAACCTGTTCTGGAGCTGTCTGCCGTGTAGCTTTACACTGCCTGAACTAATTGTGGTCTCAAAGATACTGATTTTCGATGCTGCTAAGTTGGGAGTGGGGGTTTTAGATGGTGTACATGCCCACTTCAGGGAAGGAGCCCTCATCTCTTATGCTCAACTTTAGTTACCACAGATGGCTAATGCACTGATCAGGAGACAGCTGGTTTCCTCTACATAGAGTAGGGAGCGACTGTAATACTGTAAATATCAACATTATTGTCCCAGACTTTACTGATAAAAATTGCCAATAATGCTTGTTTTCAAATTTCAAATGTCCAGACCTCTCCCCTTAAAATCTCTGGTTCAGCAGGTCTAGGTTGGATCCAGGAATAAGTGCTTTCAGCTTATGTGACTTGCGTCTCAGGGCAGTTTGGGAAACCTCTGTAGCTAGTGTTTGTGGACTTTGCCCTGCATGCCGATAGTTTTGACCACATGTCAGGTAGCCACTGTGGTCCAAGACTGCAAAACGATGCTCGTCCAAGACGCCTCTCTTGAGTACTGCACAGAAGGCTCAGAGAATCCCCAGTGCAAAAGATTTCATTGATGCATTTCCCAAACAGACAGGATCGGGAATCTGCCCTAACCGTCCACACACTCGAGGAACCCTCAGGGAGCTGGTCTTCCAGTAAGACTCTTTGGAAAACTGAAAACATGCAGCAAAATTGGTGCTCACAAACAGAATGCACCTGAATTGTCATTGTGTGTGTCGGGGTGGGGGGGGCGGAGCGGGGGGTGGGGGGCTCAGCCGAAGCCCTCACTCTTCCTCCCCCATTTGTCCTCATTTATTCTGGACCAGGCGGCCCAGTCAGTCTGGCTCCTGTCTTTGCTTTAGTTTCCTGTTCTTCCTTGTCAATTGTCTACCCCTCCCCTCTGAAATGCCACCACTAACAAGCCCATCTGCTCACACAGAGGCAGCCTGCTTCAATTCCAAGTGACACCTCCATTGGAAAGTGCTGACAGAAGCAGCCTCACCTCTCCTTGGTGTACACACAGAAGAACCACAAGCAGGGAAGTGAGCCCACTGTGGCCTTATAGGACAGTGGTGGAGCATGCCTGATTTTCAGGAAAAGCTCTTTCGGCTTCTGAGCTATCTTCTACCTGGTTTTCCCCCTTCATCTCTGGCCAGTCCTGTTAGCTGCTGGCTGTGGCCCTCCTGAGACCAGCCCGGCCCTGAGACATTCTTTGCCATAAGGGGCATGGCCAAGGACAGGCAGGAATTGACAACCCCTATTGAACAAATGGGCCAAGCACAGCTTCTGGCAAACAGGTGCTCCAGACTCCATAAAAGCACGTGTTGTTTGGTCTCTAAGGAGCATGGCTCACACAAACACAATTAATGAGTCAAAAGTAATAAAAAAGGAATGGGGTTTCTTTACTCCTGTCTTTCAAAAACAAGAAAGAAAATGCTAGTTCCTGAAATATTTACTGCAATCCCACTTCTTGTCTTCTACCTTCCCCAGACCCTGCAGCTACATGGGAACCACCCCAGCCCCCAACACACACTCAAACACACTCTCGCAAAACACACACACAGGTAGATACGACATGCACCTGTGCATACAACCCTGCTGTGTTCTGAGGATGGCACCTTTCCTCCTCCTCATCCCCCTACACTGAGTGTTTTATTATGATGACTGACTCAGCCTTTCCCCCCACCCAAGTCAAAATCTGTCCTTACAGAGTGTGTCCGAGGGGCAGAAATGCAGGGTCCACCATAGGATTCTCTCCCCTGAGCTGGTCTATGATTGCTCGTCAGTCCATTTATCTTATTACATGAGCTATTATAAGAGGCAGATGAGAAATCATGTGTAGCCAGCTGCTTAAAGATGCAACTTGCCAATACCCTGGAGCTAAGAAAACTAAAACTATTCCCTTTCGCCCCCATAGACTGTGAGCTCCGTGGCAAGTGCCCATGTCTCTCCAGCACTTAAATTATGTCTCACACTTTGCACGAAATCTCCCAAAGGACTCATTTATTGGATATTTATTATGTACAGGCAGGTAATTTATATGAATTAATTAATGAAGAATACAAGTTTTAATATAATAATAATAGCACGAGTACTTATCTAGTCCTTAATGAGCACTGTTCTGAGTTTTTAACAAACATTTAATCTTCATAACGATGCCATTGGGAAGATCTCATCTATTTTTTGCAGAAATAGGTCACACAGCCCATCAGTGGTAGATATCAGGTGAAAACCTAGGGTGGCCTACCTTTTATTCTTTTATCTTTTTATCTAGCAAAGCTTGCCACTACATTTTCATTGAAATACAGAAAACCAGCAAATTGTTTTGGCCGTTCATTTCTTCCAAGAAAGTACCACTTCTGTGTAAAACCAGTTCCCAATGACATTGTCACTCTACGATACATGTTCCCAAATCTGCAGATTATCAACAGAATTAGATCTAAATGTCAGATTACATCCTGTTTAATATTCGGCCTTCCCTAAAGACACATAAAACTAAAATCTTTGTAGACTCCTTTGTTATTTTCCAAAGCATTTTCCAGACTCTTTATTCTCCCCAGCCTTCAAAGTCCTGCATTAGCCCCTCTTCCTTAAGGACATGGGCTATGGTTCAACACATGTGGTCTCCAGCCCACCTTTGCTGGACAGGGTCCCTCAGGCATTCTCTGTAACATATGGATCTCCAAAGGGTTGAAACTCAAGTGTGGAAAACTAAGGCTCTGAAGGGTGCAATTCATGAAGTGAGTGCTGCTGTGAGCAAATGCGTGTCCCCCAAACTCTGAATCACTAGTCAAGGGACGTAAGCTGAGCTCAAATTAAAGAAGCCTTATTTTGCATTTCGGAGAGTAAATTCATCTCACTCTTACCTTCCTATCCCTAAAGGTGGTACAGATTAAAATCTCTATTGTTTCAAATTAAACTCTAAATTGCTTTAAAACTATATTTTCTAAATAACAAATTCTTAGTTACATATAAAGCAGGAGGTGCTAAAAATCAAACTGGGATCTTTGTAAATCTTTGACTCTTTTTGGTCGATGTCAAAAGGATAGCCATATGTTTCAACGACTTTAGCAGACGTGATTTTAGTAAAAGTTTTCTGGTCCAGAGAATTGTCTTCCCCTTGAGTAAAATTTCAATGATACCCTATTTGCATATAACTAATAAATACCATGTCCTCATAAATTAAAATAAAAAATACTATCGTTAGTAAATCAGAGTAACTGATTTTAATAAGATATATTATATATGAATAGTCTGGGAGCTGGAATAGATCTATATAACTTTTCCACTCAGAAGTAAGAGCCATATAAAGCAAGAGAGCTCTAGTAAGCTCCAAAGCATGGTTTTTATTAGTATTTCCTATGTCTGTGTTGTACAAGAAAAATATAACTATGCATACAAATCATATTGCATTGCCTTAAAAATATTACTTGCTTTTAGAAAAGTCCAAATTAAAACAAAACAAAGATAAAAATGAATTAACAGATAATTTCCTCAGCCAGAGATGGATTCTACCCTATTTTATTAGTTGGCATGTGTTTTAATAAAGTATCTTGAATTACTGACACTATTAGGATGTCCTGTTATGTCTCTGTGACATTACCTTCAAGGATCCAGCTTCATGGACATGAGGCTTTAATATTTTATGATTCAAAGATCCTAAATACAATTTTTTTTCTAAAAACAACCAAAAAAAGCACAGACTTTTAAAAAGTTAAATAAAAATATAAGGGCTTCAGTGGGATATCATATTTTAAAGCAACCCATGGGAGATCTTTCTGTGATGTCAATAATCAGTTCCTGACATATGTGT
>NW_011888976.1:3376690-3394670 GCF_000151845.1 Pteropus vampyrus | reverse complement strand
TATGATTGCTCGTCAGTCCATTTATCTTATTACATGAGCTATTATAAGAGGCAGATGAGAAATCATGTGTAGCCAGCTGCTTAAAGATGCAACTTGCCAATACCCTGGAGCTAAGAAAACTAAAACTGTTCCCTTTCGCCCCCATAGACTGTGAGCTCCGTGGCAAGTGCCCATGTCTCTCCAGCACTTAAATTATGTCTCACACTTTGCACGAAATCTCCCAAAGGACTCATTTATTGGATATTTATTATGTACAGGCAGGTAATTTATATGAATTAATTAATGAAGAATACAAGTTTTAATATAATAATAATAGCACGAGTACTTATCTAGTCCTTAATGAGCACTGTTCTGAGTTTTTAACAAACATTTAATCTTCATAACGATGCCATTGGGAAGATCTCATCTATTTTTTGCAGAAATAGGTCACACAGCCCATCAGTGGTAGATATCAGGTGAAAACCTAGGGTGGCCTACCTTTTATTCTTTTATCTTTTTATCTAGCAAAGCTTGCCACTACATTTTCATTGAAATACAGAAAACCAGCAAATTGTTTTGGCCGTTCATTTCTTCCAAGAAAGTACCACTTCTGTGTAAAACCAGTTCCCAATGACATTGTCACTCTACGATACATGTTCCCAAATCTGCAGATTATCAACAGAATTAGATCTAAATGTCAGATTACATCCTGTTTAATATTCGGCCTTCCCTAAAGACACATAAAACTAAAATCTTTGTAGACTCCTTTGTTATTTTCCAAAGCATTTTCCAGACTCTTTATTCTCCCCAGCCTTCAAAGTCCTGCATTAGCCCCTCTTCCTTAAGGACATGGGCTATGGTTCAACACATGTGGTCTCCAGCCCACCTTTGCTGGACAGGGTCCCTCAGGCATTCTCTGTAACATATGGATCTCCAAAGGGTTGAAACTCAAGTGTGGAAAACTAAGGCTCTGAAGGGTGCAATTCATGAAGTGAGTGCTGCTGTGAGCAAATGCGTGTCCCCCAAACTCTGAATCACTAGTCAAGGGACGTAAGCTGAGCTCAAATTAAAGAAGCCTTATTTTGCATTTCGGAGAGTAAATTCATCTCACTCTTACCTTCCTATCCCTAAAGGTGGTACAGATTAAAATCTCTATTGTTTCAAATTAAACTCTAAATTGCTTTAAAACTATATTTTCTAAATAACAAATTCTTAGTTACATATAAAGCAGGAGGTGCTAAAAATCAAACTGGGATCTTTGTAAATCTTTGACTCTTTTTGGTCGATGTCAAAAGGATAGCCATATGTTTCAACGACTTTAGCAGACGTGATTTTAGTAAAAGTTTTCTGGTCCAGAGAATTGTCTTCCCCTTGAGTAAAATTTCAATGATACCCTATTTGCATATAACTAATAAATACCATGTCCTCATAAATTAAAATAAAAAATACTATCGTTAGTAAATCAGAGTAACTGATTTTAATAAGATATATTATATATGAATAGTCTGGGAGCTGGAATAGATCTATATAACTTTTCCACTCAGAAGTAAGAGCCATATAAAGCAAGAGAGCTCTAGTAAGCTCCAAAGCATGGTTTTTATTAGTATTTCCTATGTCTGTGTTGTACAAGAAAAATATAACTATGCATACAAATCATATTGCATTGCCTTAAAAATATTACTTGCTTTTAGAAAAGTCCAAATTAAAACAAAACAAAGATAAAAATGAATTAACAGATAATTTCCTCAGCCAGAGATGGATTCTACCCTATTTTATTAGTTGGCATGTGTTTTAATAAAGTATCTTGAATTACTGACACTATTAGGATGTCCTGTTATGTCTCTGTGACATTACCTTCAAGGATCCAGCTTCATGGACATGAGGCTTTAATATTTTATGATTCAAAGATCCTAAATACAATTTTTTTTCTAAAAACAACCAAAAAAAGCACAGACTTTTAAAAAGTTAAATAAAAATATAAGGGCTTCAGTGGGATATCATATTTTAAAGCAACCCATGGGAGATCTTTCTGTGATGTCAATAATCAGTTCCTGACATATGTGTTTAAAAAAAAAAATAACACTCATCTTCTTGTATCGAAAATAAACTTAATTTAAAAAATAGCAGTCCTTCTTAAGCTGTGTACTTTAGGTGTTTGAATCAATTATATTACAAAATACTTTTTTTTATTACACCTTTGGTCGTACAATCTATTAAAATATTGCTTTCAATGTCTCAGGGGGAAAACTTTCTCCTTAATTCCAATGATCATTCTGTTAAAGCTCAATGTTTGCTGGGGAAAGTTAAAGAACTTTTGAAAGCTCCACCTGGCTGGTTCCCATGGTACAGGTGCCTATGTCTGTCTGTCTACTGGAATCTACAGAGGACAGGCGCAGAACTGAACACAGCAGGGCTGTCTACCTCCTACCGGCTGATTACAGCTGCCTTAGTGGAATTTAGTTCTACTCTTAATTTTCTACCTCACCTGGAGCCCAACATGTATCCTGTTTCGTATTTTGCCAAACCAAATTGGAAGAATATTGAAGACTCCCACACGGTTTGATCATTTTTGAAGGTTCTTAGGAAACCCAAGACAAGTATGGTGAGAAATGCCAGCACCTGGATAAAGGGAAGACTCAGATGAAGGAAAGAGTGGGTGCTCCCCCTCAAATTTCTAAAACTGTGGCAGTGTTAACTCCATCACTAGTGAGGCAGGTCGCCGAACCGTGCAAACATTCTCCCTGCCGGGCTTCTTGGTGAGGAAATTTCTCCCTCTTAATGGGTATTTCCACAAACTTGAGACTCATCCCCAGGCTTAATTTTCTATCTTAAATTAGTGTCCAAAAGTAGAGGATAGATTCAGGGGACCTCTTGAGGTTTCTTTCAGCTTCTGAGTCTTTGAGCTTGAAGTTTAAATTATTTTGTTCTTGAGTAAATTTGCATATTTCTCTACTATTAAATGTATGAGATGGAGAAGAGTTAATGGTCCTGGAGTTTATTACTCTCCTTCCCCTTTTAAGAAATACCCTATATTTCCCTCAGGGGCAGGGGTAATACCTCATGCCTCTTAGGATCTGCACAAAGCAGGGGTTCAGCATATTCTGAACTGATTTGAAATTGCGTGTTTTGATCACTTGGCAGTTAAGTTTCTTAACCAACATGAGATACCCAAAAAGTGCTAAGGAGTTAGTGTTTAAAATAGAAGAACTTTTTAAATGATGTAGACCTATGGATCCTGACACAGATATGTAAGATATAATCTCAAAGGGGAAAAAAGTGTGGAACAATACTTATAATATGATACCACTTACGTTGTTTAAAAGAGAAAGCAACCCCCAAACTAGTTGTTTCCTTAGGCATGTATCTCTGAATGCAAATGTATAGAAAAACAACAACGACAGAAAGGCTATACAACACGATAACAACAGTGGTGACCTCTAGGAAGAGGGTAGAATGGAAAGAAGGGATTTTACATTATTTGACATGTATGTATTTATAACAAGCAAACTGTATTAATTCAGTACTTGTGTTCTTGAAAATAAGCAAAAGTATAGAAGATCAAACAAATTTCAAGTTACCCAGGGAATTCGGACAGAAAAAATAAGCAGATAGATCAAAGTTGCACAGCTCATATAAATGAGGTGGAAGTATACAAAATGCCCCTTAAAACGAAATCAGAGCAACATGGAAAGGGTAATGTCAGGGCACTTTTCACACGCATGCTATTCAAATGTATTCTGGAAAGTGATATAAATTAGCAAAAGTCACCCTAACGTGCACCAAATGTGGAAGCAGAGCCATTCAGAAGAGCTATTTGTTTAAAAACAAATCTTTAAGAAACATGTTTTAACATGGAAGTCAATAAATAAATGCATAACTACATGAAAAATAACTTTCGTTATTTTTATAAATTTCTCTTTAGGGGTAGACAGGTAAAAAATATTTAGGTTATAAAAGAAAATTTCAATTTAAATTTTTAAAATATTTTGATACTAATAGTTTTTGTGGGGATTTAAAAATTATCTAAATATTTGATTAAAGTCTCCTTACATGGATGTTTAACAAAATATTTACAAGGAAAATTTTCATCTTGGTTGAAAATGGAATTTTTCCACCCAGCTTATCGTTCTTTTTCTCGATTGTTTAATTAGCATAATTTTATTATAAAACATTTGAGGGTCACTATTGAAAATCAGAAGGTACAAAAAACAGAAAGAAAAGAATTTTTCCAGCAATTTAACCAGCAATATTAGCCTTGGATTATATCTTGCTGACCTAGTTGTGCATATATGTATCTATATTACAAAAAAAAAAAATGATACTATTTTCAAAAATCTTTTAAACCTAATGTATTGGAATATTTTTCATGCTAATAAATCATTAACTATTTTTAAACTTGAGGACAAAATGTCTCCTTTCATTAAAGTATTCTCATCAAGAATTCACTCAATAAAAAACAATGATCGTTTTGAACAATCACATCACTTTTGAATGTTCATTTTATAAAGCATTCTCAAAGCAGTTTTTTCTGCCTCTCAGTATTTTCTATTTTCAGAAGGCTTGTGTGTTTTTTGCTCTCTTTTCGAAAGCAGTCACACCACATTAGTTCCCTGCTGTAGCCCAGCACCAAGCACAGCACCCAGCTCATAATAAGTGCTTAACAGAAGATTGCCGAGTGAACATTACACCATGGCCTCCCTGGCTTGAGCAAGCACAGAGTGGAGAGTTGTGGAAAGAGATGAACATGGGCTCAGACCAGCACACACATCTAGTTAGGTTCATTTGAGTAAACAGACCCAGGTTCTTTCTCTAAACAGAACTAATACACTCTGTTGAATTATATTGAACTTCTAACTTCAAACTTTGAGGCAAATTAACAAAACAAAATAAGGTAATGTCAAAAAGCAACTACAACAACCATTAATTGAGCTAAAAAGAAAAACCAAAACCAAAATTAATAACAATTGATTTTTTTTAAAATTCTTTCAGTGAAGGGGAAAATTCAGTCAACAGTTTCATATTATCTGAATAACCAGATGATGGCATTTTAATCACTTCTCAACCAGATTTTTTTATGTATTATAGAAAATATTAGGGGTACGTCTTTGCAGTTTGTTTTTTATTAATTACTTTCCTTATTTTATAAAAAGGACTAATAGGAAGGCCCCCTAGTGGCCAGTTACTGATTACTTCTCTAATTGATCTGGCACATCCAATATCTTTAACTAAAAACAGTTCTGCATAAGGCTGCATTTCTATTTAAGCATGATAGTCAGAAGCACTAAAAAACAGCTTTTCTCACAGATGGCTATAGGTCCTACATTTCAAATATTTGCTCTCTTCTAATAATTCTTTGTCTTTTCTATGTTTACAAACGTAAGTACTCTTATATAAAGCGAAGGGAAAACAAAACCGTATTTCTATCTCCTGACTACTAGTCCATTTGAAAGTTTTGCTTTTTCTTAACCATTTTTTTCCCCAGAAACATTCACCTAAAGAACCTGTCATTATATATTACTACACATTTCACATTGGAGTGACTTTATTATTATCAATTTTTCTCCAACTTGAGTTTGCCTCAGTAGAATAGTAGCAAAGTTTTAAGTTGGTATATTTGGAAATGATTTATTTTGGAAGTATAAGTTTAAAAGAATAATTTAACTTCATTTTCAAAAAATAGTAAAACTAAAACATTATTTGAGTAGCGTTGGGTGATTGTGATATCACCAGGAATTATATCAATGACAGAAGTTGTATCTTAAATCTTAAAAATGAAATGATAATTAAATCTGTATTTTTCTGAAATACATTTTGAAAAATGATGTTAAATTGTACACATTTAAATAGCTTTCATTAAATATTTATTCTTATAAAATCCATTCTCTTAAAAATAAAATGTAATATTTGAAGTCGTTCTTGTGATGATAGAATGCTACATTTTCTACATTAAATGGAAACAGTTTAATCATCCTTTTAAAGGAAGCACTAAAAACAAAACACAGAACTCAGTAGACTCTACCTTTGTATAAAGTAATTCTTCTTTCAAGATTCACACACATTTCATACACAAACTAATCCAAGTCCATGGCATTTCAGTACATGCAGATACAAATAAAACACAGTGATGAAAAATAAGTGACTGATGAAATTTATTTTGTGATTCTGGTACTCTTCCATCAGTTTATATAGTTTCTTTTCACTAATCTTTATTATCTCATTTCATTGTACTCCTTTCAATAGATGAGTGACTTTGATCATTTTTCAAAAACAAAAACACACGTATGCCATGTGTATCCATATTTTTCTGAAGCCTTTTGCACAGAACTATGCAAAATAAGATGCATCTTTCTCTTTCCAAAACAAAGCTTGTATTTCATTGCTGAATTTTTGTACATCATGATTTCCAGCAGCTTCTTCTTATATTATAATTAGTGGAATAGTAGAATAGGAAGGCAATTCTGGCCATGTAAATTATTGTTAACAAAATTGTTCATGTACACAAAAAGCAGAGACTTCCCGAGTCAGGTACTTCAGTTATTTCACAAGTTATACTGAAAGCTGATATTATATGCTTTAAATGGGGACAATTTAGAGATCATTTGTGGCTCAATTAAGGCAAGAACCAAAAATATCTCTTTAAATGTTCCTTGTACTCAACTAGGTCATGTCTGCCACCTCCCTTTGTAATTTTGTAGGAGATAACAGATTACTATGAAATAGTACTGCTTCATTTTAACAATTTTACTTGGGGCTTTAGCTGTGCAAGAAGTGGAAAATTTTAAACATGCTAACCAAATAGATTAAAGAGGTGGCCTCTTTGTGTCCTTTGTGTGGGATGAACGGTCAGGTCTTACACACATTCAGTCCCTTACCTTCCCTCAGCCAGCCAGCAGCCACCACACTATGCTACATGTGTAGACAACAGGCCTTGATATCTTCTCTGTTAGAATACATAATCACCCAGAGTTAGAAGTGGAAAATAGGAGCCTCCGATCATAAGCTCATAAAAGGCAATTTCAGTGTCAGAATGGTGGACCGAATAAATATAGAAAGGATTTATTATGAAGTTCTGTAATGATGTTGGCACCGGCAGCACACTGCTGGGCTACATTCTATCGCCAAAATCCAGCAACTAGCACAAACATTGAACCACTGTGTTCTCAGTGACAATAACGAGAGTGGCTTGATGAGTGGCTGGCATGGCCACAAAAGACACATGCTGGCATGTTTCGGAACATAAATGATAGATCTGCTGCTGGGAGTTTATAATTATTTAATCAAACCCAGACTGCTGGACCTGCAGGGACATCGTGTGTCCTCATAAGAGTGGAAAAAGGACAGAATTCAAATGTTGACAAACTCTAGGGGGACCACGAAAGGCAAGGGGCTGTTTGGGTGTGTGCTTTCCCTTGCCAGCCAGGGCTCATCTCAGGTCATTTTCTCTGGGCCATGTCATCCCCCAAGTCTGGGCCGGGAGGAAGCGAGTTGCCAGCTATCCTCTGATGTGTTGATGGAAGTGGAATCAATTGTATTTCCTTTCATAGAATGAAACTTATGTCCTACTCTGAACAGGAAATCACTCATTTGATCCAATTCTTTCTTTCTACAGAGAGAGAAAGAGAGAGAGAGAGAGAGAGAGAGGGGCACGAGAGGGAGAGGGAGGGAGGGAGGGAGGGAGAGGGAGAGAAAGGACTTGTGCCAGCTGCTTGCTTTATGTATACACAGTCTTAATCCTGGAAGAATAAAAAGTTCTACTCCCACTTAACCCACGCATTAATGTCTGGAAAGTAAGATGATGGGTGTGACATGGTCACGAAATGTCCCATGACACTGGATGTTTGGAGACCAGTCTGGGATGCAACTGGATGTTGCACCTCACATCAGCTTTTAATTCCATCACATCTTGATGAAGAAAGTAAGGAGGGGTAATGAAGCTTTCACAAGCAATGATTGTGTGTTTTGGTGGAAAGAGAACAAATTATCAAATTAAATTAGCATTGCATTTCATTCTTAGCCCCTAAGAGATTTGGAGATTTAAATAAGGTGCTCTCTTAGATTTAATTGCTACATGTAAACTTTGAGTTTTTATTTTAAAGCCCCAAGAAATGTACTGATGATGTCATGAAGGCATAGGTTTATTGTTCTTTTTTTTTTTTTTTTTAAAGGATATTGAGTTAAAGCAAACTGGCATTATGGAAAATGAATTCAATATGATCTTGATATAACTTATCAAAGTGTTAATTTCTAAAGCTTTCTCCAATAGAAACCTTCCATTCCGGATATCAAATTCTTCATTCTACCTTCCCACTCCCCATTCTGTTATTCAATCTTTCTACACAGAAATGCTGCAGGGAATGGATGCTACCAGAAAAGCAGACTATAATTTGTCCCTACCCTTTCCGAATTGGAATCTTATGTACAATGTTCAAATCACAGATATCATATAACTTTTTAAATTATCCAACTAGATATTTTTGTCTAAATATGATGTTTTCTTCTTTATTAAGTAGCTGTAAAAATTATACAAGTGGCACATGAGTCCATTATTATTGCAAATGAAGTAGAAAAAGTAGTAAGAGCCCCCCCTCCCCACCTCACTGCTCCCAATCCCAGATCCTACTCCTTAACCCCAGCAGTAAACATCAGTAAAAGGTTGGGTGTGTAAATTTCTTCTCCCATATGCTCTTTGTAAGGAACAAATTTCAGAAACAAAGTATGGAAAATATTTAACCTTCTGCCACGATTACTAGGTTTTGATGTTTAAGAGGGAAAAATGCCCAAACACATAAAAGTGGAAAATCCCCAAACGATTTGGTAAGATATGCGTTGTAGGTTTCTTCCTTCTGAAAAGTCCTCCAAAGGCTTGACAGACATACTTTCAAACACATGTAAAGACATCTCTACTTTTAGAAAATAAACTAAAAATGAGGTCAACTCCTTAAAAAAAAAAATACAGAATCTTTTATCAGTTTCCAAAAGGGGGAAAAAGAGTTAGAAGGAAAAAAGTTAAACCATATTTCAACCAGTCATATCTTATGTTCAACCAGTTTTGTTTTTTACTTTTTGCTGTATACAGGCATCATTCTTAAAAAATTTTGTGAGGTTGAGTATTTTAACCCAGTCTCTTCCATGATATACATGTACATTTAGAAAATTGTTGTTTGTTTTTAATCGGCATTTTAGCAGGATAATCATCTTCTCTTTACTCTTTCTCTATATACCTCCAGTAATGCTAAAATAGTGTACACAGAATCTATAATTAAACAAAGACGTGGACTTATTTTAAAGATTGCAGTCAACACTTTAATTTTGTTTTATAAATGAACTAAGAGGAATTCAAGCTAGCAGAAGAAGTTGGGATAGTGGTAATGAACGGTCAGCTTATATATAAAACGATCAAGCAAAGATGTTAAAATTATGCCGAGACTCTTACATCTTCCTTTTCCTGCCCTCTGAAGATGCCTGGGAATTTCCATGCTCATGTTACAAGCATGTTCCCTGACTAATAACTCATTGTTTACAGTTGCTAGCCTGTGCTGAATTTCTTTAAGGGCATTAATTATCAAGGGTGCCATTTTCTATTACCTGTCTGAGTAAGCTCAGAAACAGAACGACATTTTAAGTATACCTTTAGGCTATGCTTTGTCTTTACATTATGCTAAATTGAGAAAACAAAAGACAAAAACCAAACTGAAAAACCACCAAGCCATTTGCCTGGCACCATCTAGTCAATGGACTCAGCCAAAGGATTGAATGCTCACATTTTATTTGCTTTTTAACTGAGGTCCTTGTGAAGAGAGAGAGAGAGAGGGAGAGAGAGAGAGAGAGAGACGCAAGAGCTTAGTAGCAAGAAGACATATACTAATTCTACTTCAGAGGGTGCTGTGGATGAAATGAAATATCTAGTCCCTGACTTTGAGGAATACACAGCCTCGTACAGAAGACTTGACCAACTGCATAAGATTAAAGGATAATTCATATTATAAAGTTCCAAAGAAACTACAAGCCAGGAAGAATTTCTATGTTGTTAATTTTTTTCTATGTTGTACTCTTTCTTTCGTAGGGAGATGAAACTGAGTGACGGTTTTGTGACCTGCAGCTCAACCAGTATTTCATCTCTAATGTTAAAGTTTGTTCTAAATAAGTTCATTCAAATCATTTCTCCAACAAATACTTATTGAGCAATTACAATGTTCCAACACTGTATTGGTGATGGAGTGACAACAGTCAATAGGACAGGCGCTGCTTTAAGGAGGGCAGAGTATTATAAGAGAGTTTATAAATAAGGGGGAAGTATAGAGATGAAGAGAGCTTACTCACCAGGTTTGGGAGGCAGGATGTAACAGAGGAGGTGACTTAGAGATGGTAATAAGGACAGTGACTCTTAGAGATGAGCAGGAATTAGCGAGGGGAGGGGGAGGGGAGGAGCCAAGTAGGATGAGTATAGAGGAAGTCCAATATTCACTTGAGTGGGAAGTAATATCGCAGTGGAGTTATTAAGTCATATTTCTTTATCCTTTTCTAGAAATCCTAAATGTGAATGTCACATGCATTTACAGAGTGGGTGTAGATTCTCCATGGACAGGGATTGCTCCAGGGCAAGTCATTGTCATAACTCCAGCACAGATAACCTCATCTGGCTCTGAGTAGATGGATAAATGTGAATGTCAGCATTCATTCACAGAGTGCAGTCAGAATATGATTCATTATTGTTAAGTTTGCCAAAGCAAAGGGAAATAATTTGCTAGACTCTTCTATTCCTGGTACCAAAGGAAGTAATTAAAAATCTCTATTTGGGGGAGTATCTCTTTTTGGCCTTGATCATGTCATGTTACCTGAAAGGGGTGACTTTCTGGAGATTCTCAGAGGCCACGTGAGTGTGTTCAGCCATCCCAACAGTCCTGACTTGTGAGGGTGAGCACACTTTGAAGGTATCAGTGGCTCCTTCATAGTATTGAGTTTTTCCACACATGAGAGAGAATTTTCCAAAAGGATAAAACATATTTTTGTAAAATTCTTCTAAATGTGGCTTCCTTCTTTATTTGAAACTTGTTGGCTTCATATCCAAGGAGAAAACATCCCTGCTGCTTACTCTCCAGTACTTTAAGAGTTAAAATGTCATTTATGGGCTCAAATCAATCTCATAAAGTTAAACATAAGCCTAGACGATCTCATTTAGCATTATTAATGCAAATAATTGGCTTTGAGCTGAGTTTTCTTTAAGTTAAAAGAGCCTGGTGGATCATCCCAATAGAAGAATGTCAGCCTTCTGTCAAAAGTGCAACCTACCTGGTTAGTGAAGACTTCTAAAAGAACAGCGAAGACCTTCAACTGTCATAGTATGGCCCTTCCCAAAGGCTTCCAGTAGAAGTTCTGTGCAATTCCAGTCATAAGAAAAGGGGGGAAGAAAACTAGAAAATGAGGGCTGAGGACTAGGCAGAGGATGGAAAATGGATGTCAGCTCTAATTGATTAATGGCTGCTGCTTGAGCTCTGGGTTGGAAAGATTGAAAAGTTGCATGTGGGGTCATTGGAAAGGGCACCATTATTGATTGTCAGTGTCTGCCTTAGGTGTAGAGAAGGATGTAGGTCCAGAGACAATGACTTGCTTTTACTGAGAGCTACTAACGTCCATCTAGTTCAAACTTTCTATGAGTCTCTATGAGCAAAAATTTTATTTGGAAATAATTTATAATTTTTCAAAGATGTAAAGATATAAAAGACTATATCTAGAGACTATATAGAGAGACTATAAATTAAGTTACATGATATTTAGCAAATGACCGGTATGGAGACATTTAGGGATCATTTATTTGTACACTTTATAATTGAGAATTATAACTATCCATGCTAAGATAATCATACACATATGGAGCAGCAGTTTAGAATGAGGGGAAAATAATAATAATAGTGGCCATAATAAACAACAATAACAGCAACAACAGATCACATTCATTGAGCATCAATTAGGTACCAAGTCCTCTTTTGCATTTTTTTCAATTATCCTCAAAATAGTTTATTTACTTTCCTTTTCCCATACTCTTCTCTATTGTCTTGATGTTTTTTCCTTTTTTTTAAAATTCATTTGATGTAATTTACATAACTTCTAATTTTACATATTTGACCCATTTTACCCCATCTACCTCCCTCCTTCTCCCTCTCTGCCTACCCTCTGGTAACCACTAGTCTATTGTCCATATTCATGAGCCACATATAAGTGATATCATGTGGCTTTCAACTTTTTCTGTCTGGCTTATTTCTCTTATGTCGCAAATGGCAGTATTTCATCTCTTCTTATGGCTGAGTAATATTCCATTGTATATATATGTACCACAGCTTCTTTATCCAATCATTTATTGTAGGACACTTTGGTTGCTTCCATGTCCTGGCCACCGTGAATAATGCTGCTATGAACAGCGGTGTGCAAATATCTTTTTGGATATGGGTTTTCAAGTCTTTGGGATAAATACTCAGTAGAGGGATTGCTGGATCATATGGTAGATCAATTCTTAGTTTTTTGAGAAACCGTCATACTGTTTTCCATAGTGGCTGTACCAAGTCACAGTCCCATCAGCAGTGTATGAAGGTTCGTTTTTCTCCTTATTCTCTCCAACACTTGTTATTGTTGATAGCAGATACTCTAACAGGTGTGAGATGGTATCTCATTGTGGTTTTGATTTGCATTTCCCTAATAGCTACCGATGCTGAGCATCTTTTCATATGTTTCTCTTTTGCATTTTATTTATATGCCATGTTATTTATTCCTCTGAAAAGCATTTTAAAAGGGTAGTGTTATAGTTCCATTTTAAAACTGAGGAAATAGGCTCATAGAGGTAAGGTAAATTGGTCAAGTTCACAAGCTAGAAAGTATCAGCAGAGTTGTAATTCAAACTGAGGTGGTCAGGTTAGGTATTAACCAGGTTTTCAGTATTCACCGCATTTTTACACTGCCATCATATCTCATGTTTGGTCTACGGTCAAATAACAATACAGGATTGCCGCAAAGCCCATCTCAAGCTCAACAGAAGTTATCCAGAGGTATCCTCTACATAGTAAAGAAATTTTTCTCTCATCATCCCAGTGATTCTGCCTGACAATAGTTGAACACTTAGAAACAGCAATCAGGGACTGCGCTAATGATCTTGATATTCAATACAGATGATGTCTGGAAGAATGTGGAAAGTAACTGAAATCTGTACAGGTGGAGAATGGACAGGCATGTATGGATAATTACTATGGAGCAGGTACCAAGGTCTGTGCACTCATGGATTTACTGTGAGCATTTTATATGACAGACATTCTGAGAAACAACCCAGACAGGGCCCTTTTCTTTAGACTGCAGAGTCTACTGGGATGGCCAGATAGGCACATAAATAAACGGAATCGGAGACCTAATGTAAGTGACCGAAAGTGACTAATTTTAGATGGGTGGCATGGAGAAAATATTTTGGAAAGGAAGGAATCCGAACTTGGCTTTGAAGTTTAAATGGTGGTCCAAAAGGCATCAGGCACAGCATTCCTGGTTTCGGGAACCAAGATGAACACAGGCCCAGAGATGGGAAAGGTCATTATACTTTTGGAGGTCTCTGGATTTGCTCAAGCAGAAGAAAATATGTACGTCTTGAAGAGAAGAAGTATGCAGAAGAGAGGGGTGGACTATGTAGCCAGAGCCTTAAAAAACCACAAGGACTTGGATTTTGTTTTTATAAGTGCTGGGGAGCCATGGAAAGCTTTGGAGCAGAGGAGTGTCTTATTCAGACTGTATTATTAAAGGATTTTTGTGCAGTAGTGTAAAAGCTGGATTGGAAGAAAAAACACTGGAGGCAAAGATATCCAATTGAAAGGCCCAGGCAAGAGTTAATGAGGGTTTGACCAAGGTCAGGGTCAGGGGTCTAGAAGTAGGAGATGTGTAGAAGTCCTTGTGGGAAGTAAAGCTGGCAGGAGGTAGGAGTTGCAGAGGCAGCCATCTCTTACGTTCAAGTCCAGCATGGCCTCTCTCTGAGTCTCAGACTCACACTGTGTTTAGGTAAGGGGCAGGAGGACAGGGCCCTTACTCTGGGGGAATGGGTCAGAATGCTTCTGGGAAAGCTGTGCTGACCTCCAACCTTTTTCTAGGGCCTTGATAATGATGTGATCCTGACTGACGTTTTTCTTTTCAGTCATGCTTGTACTTTTCCTCTTAAGTGAGACACAAGCCCTGTTCCATGGAGATTCCAGGAAGCCTGAAAGGATGACATCATCTCCGGTCTTGGGATACAGCGGGTACGTTATAACTCTGTTTTCAATCCTAGAATCTGGGACTTGGGAAGGACCTTAACCATCTCATCTGAATCCCCTTGGGCAAGAGAGAAAGGTATGCAAACAGACCATCAGCAATACCAAAGAGCCTGTGATGGTGATGCAGACACAGATGTTTGATCTGTAGGAGACCAAGACTTATGTCTGTCTAACGGCTGCCCTGAAACCACAGCTAGAACAAAGAAGCTCACGTTTATTAGGGCGTATTTTGTGAGTGAAGCACTTCATTGTCTCAGACCAATAAAATACTAAACTGCTATAGAAATAATACCTCGTCATGAAAGGAATCCCCTGAGTTAATGCTTCCGTATTAAATTAGGCTAAAGCTGTATTAGGCTAATACGATATTATGCTAATCCAGAGAGTCAATAAACTTAGATATGCATATTATTACTTAGGTGGATTAAAACAACCCATAGCCAAATGCTCCACCAATCATGAGCCTGATGCTCCTAACATCATTGCAACTTAATACAAATGTCTCCTCCTAGTTACCATCTTCCTAATCAATTTTTACTGTCATAGTGGTAGGTCTTTATGTTATTGACTTAAATTAAGGACATTTTGTCTATATTCAAATTCAAAATAAAACATTTTGCAGCATGCTGAGATTACTCAGACGCTTCAGAAGCGAACATCTTTATTTCTAGGAGATCGCTGGGACAGGCCACCAGTACATATGGTCGATTTCTTTCTTGCCCTGTCCAGATGTTCTGCCTTAAAGAATGTTCCCGTCTTTGCATCACACCAGTTTGATTCAGGAACTCAGTCAAAAGGGTTCCTTTCACAGATCTGCAGTCTCAATAAGCAGGCGGAGGATTGAAAGGGAGGATAGAGTGACAGAGGCTTTCTCCTTTTCCCCCTCACAGATGTGAATATCCAATCACGCTTTCTTTTCTAAGCCCTCCACAATCCATCCTGCGGTGGGGGTATTTGTAAAGACAAGGACATTATTCTGAAATCTGTCAGTCTTCATGTTAAGTGGATTCTTGCATGTTCGCACCTGTGCTTATTTTTAAGTAAATTTATGTGTGGTCGTAAATGCATTCTGAGACAGGGAGATTACTCAAGGAGCCACTGCACTCGGGATGAATGAAAGGGAGAATTTGGAGTTGGCTATTTCTGGGATAAGGAGTTCCTTGGAAGCACTGGCCAGCTGTCCAGGTAGATAAAAAGTCTGAGGCTGGTGAAAATGGTCCTAGTAGCTGTGGTCATTTGCAGAATTCACCTAAATCAGTCCTGTCCCAAGTATGGACCATGGACCAGCAACATCAGTACCACTAGTACTGGGTTAAAAATGAACTTTCTCCAGCCCGACCCCAGACCTACTGAACTAGTCTTCATCTTGGGGCTTGGGATACAAATTCTCTAGGTGGGTTTTATGTGTGCTAAAGTGTGAGAAGCATCAATGTAGTATGTATGGTATGCCATATCCTCAAACCAACTTGCTCATTCACCTGGAACTGTCATTTTCATGATAATGTCTTTTACCTTCAACCTTTGTTTCTGGAAACTTAACCATAAATGGAGCCCAAGTTCACGTCCTTTCTCAACTCCTGATAGTCTTTAACAAGTTGTTGGGATGTTTTGAAATTGTTAATACTAAATATAGGACTGGAAATGTGACATGAAGTTAAACATAGACATACTTACATTCAAAGACTAACGACACCCACGAATTGCTGGAAAAGACTAATATTCATCCAATAATCTTTTACATTTTGATAAGCTGTTTGAAAAACATTTCTAAAGCCCAGTATTAGAGATCACCTCATTTTCTCTACTCAAATACTTAGTGGAGTAAAGGGTAGAGCTGACATTTTATTCCCATTTGATAAATAAGGAATCTGTTCTGAGAAAAACACCTTTAGTCGGGAAATCTAACTGTGTTTTATCATGTTTGAGAACACTTCCTTTGCAAAGGAAACACGTTCCAAAGGTCCATAGTCAGAAGGAAAATCTATCTGTTGAATCAGATTAGTCTGTCTTCTGTCATTCCATCTATGAGAATTTTCAACCTCAAATGAAGGAGGGGGTTGCGGGGGAGGGGGGAGGGGGGAGGGGCGGGGGGAATCTCACCCATGAAACAGTGACATTTGCTGAAGCTCTGCCACCCCAGTCACCATCAGTCAGTGGGCAGATAACCTAATACCCAGCAGAGGGCCAACAGTGTTTTGATTTTAATGACCACTAAGCTGAACGTGTCCTAGTTAAACCAAGGCTGGGCAACCACTTAGCAGTTGGTTAATACTTAGACTATTTAGTCATTCGATACAATGCAATTAAGGATGAATCATGGCTCAGTAACCTAAACAAAATCAAATTAACAAATAGGCGGCACTCCCTTTGGTCTGGAAGGCTAATTCAAACCTCCCACTTCCAAGTTCCCTGAAACTTGTTGTGCAGCTTTCAGGCAATCCAGACTCTGAATTCCTTTCCATTTTAGCACAGACCCAGTTGTGGTCCATGGGTGTATAGCTGACTAGTAAAGGAAAAGGGCATCCTGAAGGGGCTTGCCATGTAAGATCTCTGGGCACTGACATTGCAGGATAGTTGATATGAGTGCAGACTTTACGGTTAAACGGACTACAACCTGAATCCCAGCTCTGCCTCTTACTAACTGACTATGGGCAAGTTCTTTAATCAGTTTTCTTATCTAAAATATGGAAAACAGAATAGCACCTTATATATTTATGTGTGTATTTATGTATGTATATGTATGTGGTTATAAATAGTCATTAGAAACAGATATATATATATACACATATGTATATATGTGTACATATATATGGATAAGTACACTTATATGTGTGTTTAGTTATATACATATATACATATATATACACACATATATACATATGTGTGTATGTGTACACATATATACATATATACGTATATATATATATACGTATATAACTACACACACATATAAGTGTACTTATCTATTAAGGATAATCATTAACTTATTTAGCTTTTTTTAATTAAATTTATTGGAGTGACATTGGTTAATGAAATTACATAGGCTTCAAGTGTGCAATTCAATAATACATCATCTATATATTGCATTGTGTGTTCACCACTCAAAGTTAAATCTTCCATCACTATATTTTTGATTCCCTTTACCCTTATCTACCTTCCCACCTCTCCTTACCCTCTGTTAACCACTAAAGTATTGTTTGTGACTATGGGTTTTTGTTTGTCTCATTTGTTTGTTACTTTCAGTTTTATATCCCACATATGAATGAAATCATATGGTTCTCAGCTTTTTCTGTCTGATTTATTTCACTTAGCATGATTATTTAGCTTTCAAATCAAGTTTCTAATACTACTAAAGTAATATAACTCATTACCAGTTTTCTATATTACATCTTCATCTTCAATTTTCCTCTTGATATAGACCTATGATGGTTAATATCTTTGAAACTCTGAAGATTTTAATGGGATTGTAGACACTTGAAGTGTGAAAAATTCCACCCAGGTTTTTAGAAGTGGATCCATGGTAGCATGGTGATTTGCCCAAAGTTGTGCCAATTGAAACAAAGGTGTGAATAAGATTTGTTCACCTCCAGCGGTCTTCTCTTTGAAACAGAGAGAAGCAAGTTCCTTCACTTGGGAAGTGAGATGTATTTTCTACAACAGTACTATTTAATAGAAATATAATGTGAATTACATAGTAATTTTAAATTTTCTGGTAGTCACATTTT
>NW_011888976.1:3374463-3376640 GCF_000151845.1 Pteropus vampyrus | reverse complement strand
TATTTAGCTTTCAAATCAAGTTTCTAATACTACTAAAGTAATATAACTCATTACCAGTTTTCTATATTACATCTTCATCTTCAATTTTCCTCTTGATATAGACCTATGATGGTTAATATCTTTGAAACTCTGAAGATTTTAATGGGATTGTAGACACTTGAAGTGTGAAAAATTCCACCCAGGTTTTTAGAAGTGGATCCATGGTAGCATGGTGATTTGCCCAAAGTTGTGCCAATTGAAACAAAGGTGTGAATAAGATTTGTTCACCTCCAGCGGTCTTCTCTTTGAAACAGAGAGAAGCAAGTTCCTTCACTTGGGAAGTGAGATGTATTTTCTACAACAGTACTATTTAATAGAAATATAATGTGAATTACATAGTAATTTTAAATTTTCTGGTAGTCACATTTTAAAAAATAAAAAGAAATAAAATTAATTTAAATAAGGCATTCCATTTAACCCAATATATCCAAAATATTATCTCAACATGGAATCAACATAAAAATTTATTAATGACATGTTAAACATCGTTTCTTTTGTACTACATCTTTGAAATCCAGGGTGGGTAGTACTGTTACAGCATATCTCAATTCAGATGCTAAATTTTCACCAGTCATATTTGATATGTAGTTAGATTTCACAATATTTATGGGATGAAAAGTAGATTCCCATACCCAAGCTATTCCAAACATAAAAGTTTTCCAATATCTGAACTTAGTATCCATTTTTAAACTAAAATTAACTAAGATTAAATATAATTTACATTCAGTTCATCAGTTGCACTAGCCATACAGCCATGTGCCTAGTTGGCCACCCCTTTGGACAGCACAGCTCTAGGTTCTTCTAGCCCTAAAATTCTAAGAAACTTTGCTACCCTCTCCTACATAAAGATGATATAAAAATGATGACAGAGTGGGTAGGTGGCTTGATAGATTCTCAGTTGAGAAAAGTGGCACAAATGCTCTTGCTTGAGTGAATTTGGGCAATGGTTTAACCTGCCTGAATTCCAGTTTGCTCATACATGCAATAGGGATTAAAACACTTCTTTAAAAAAGTTAATGACAGGTAAAAGGTTAGGTAGTATCAGTACTATCTCCTTCTTAGATTAGTTCACAGGTGTGCTGCTACAGGTGTGCTGCTACAGAATCAGACAATTTAAAGAAAAATAAAATTTCCAGAAGGTGGTAAGGTAAGGATAGTAGCAGTAATAATAATAATAATAAAAACGATGTTTCACGCTTTACATTATTGGATTATTTTATCCAATCCTAAGAACAACCCTTCAGAAATGAGGAAACCTGACTAAGTCAAGCTGATTTTAGAGCCCTCCTTTTAGCCAGCATGCAGCACGGATTGCCAGTTTGGGGAATGTGGCAAACATTGCTACTGCTTTCCTAAAATCCACTCTCCTTTTCTCCTCACCAAGACAACCCCAGATTTGTTTAAATTATTAGTGTACCTGGTTAAGAACACCCACTTCTCCAGACTCCCTTGCAGCTAAGAGTAATCACATTCATAACGCTCCTGGGACAGACAACTCTGGCAGGGCTTTTGCTTCTTGCCTCTTATTCCTTTTCGTAAGCCTGAAATTTGAACCTGATGCCTGGAGGCACAGCAGCCATCTTGTGACTATGAAATTAAGAGCCACAGGAAGCTAGGAAAAGCCAAGGTCTTTGAAACCTTGACCACTATTCTCTCTAAACCCTGCACCTCCGCCCACCTCTGACTGCTGCATCCAGACTTCCCATTAAAGAAGTACAAATTAGCAGTTGATAGATAGTCACAGGGATGGGGAGCATGGCATAGAGAATGTAGTCAGCAGTAATGTAAAGGCTAGATGGAGAGCCAGAGGAGAAAAAGAGCAATGAGGGGGATTGTTATATAAACTATATAAATGTTTAACCAATGTATTATATACTTGAAACTAATAAAATAAAATTTAAAAAATAAACTTAAAAAAATAAATCTCTATTTGATTCAGCTACTATAGTCAGATTTCAGCTACAAGCAGCCAAATGCAATTCTAGTAAATGGAAGGAATTTAGAGTCAGCCAAAAAACCCAACAAGATACATTTGATTCTTTCCTTTTCACAAACTGATACTTTTCAGAACCTCTTCTAATTTGGCATTTGCTGCATTTCAACTGACTGGACGAGTTTTTTGTCCTTCTTCCACAAAC
>NW_011888976.1:3352245-3374413 GCF_000151845.1 Pteropus vampyrus | reverse complement strand
GAATGTGGCAAACATTGCTACTGCTTTCCTAAAATCCACTCTCCTTTTCTCCTCACCAAGACAACCCCAGATTTGTTTAAATTATTAGTGTACCTGGTTAAGAACACCCACTTCTCCAGACTCCCTTGCAGCTAAGAGTAATCACATTCATAACGCTCCTGGGACAGACAACTCTGGCAGGGCTTTTGCTTCTTGCCTCTTATTCCTTTTCGTAAGCCTGAAATTTGAACCTGATGCCTGGAGGCACAGCAGCCATCTTGTGACTATGAAATTAAGAGCCACAGGAAGCTAGGAAAAGCCAAGGTCTTTGAAACCTTGACCACTATTCTCTCTAAACCCTGCACCTCCGCCCACCTCTGACTGCTGCATCCAGACTTCCCATTAAAGAAGTACAAATTAGCAGTTGATAGATAGTCACAGGGATGGGGAGCATGGCATAGAGAATGTAGTCAGCAGTAATGTAAAGGCTAGATGGAGAGCCAGAGGAGAAAAAGAGCAATGAGGGGGATTGTTATATAAACTATATAAATGTTTAACCAATGTATTATATACTTGAAACTAATAAAATAAAATTTAAAAAATAAACTTAAAAAAATAAATCTCTATTTGATTCAGCTACTATAGTCAGATTTCAGCTACAAGCAGCCAAATGCAATTCTAGTAAATGGAAGGAATTTAGAGTCAGCCAAAAAACCCAACAAGATACATTTGATTCTTTCCTTTTCACAAACTGATACTTTTCAGAACCTCTTCTAATTTGGCATTTGCTGCATTTCAACTGACTGGACGAGTTTTTTGTCCTTCTTCCACAAACTGGTTTTGTTGCTTCCATGGCAGTTCTTAAGAAGGGATATTTTCTTGGCTAACTGAGATCATTTTTCCTGTACTTTCTTCAAGGTTTACCACAAATAGTATGGAGAGTCATCAGGTAAAATTAAAGATTACTTGATCACAATGACAAAAGTCAAGTGGCATGGAAACCAAGAGTAGAGTTTGCAGAAGCAATCCAGTAGGCAACTAAAAATGAAGTCCTGGGATAGTGTTTGGCAAACTCTACCTTCAGTCAAAAATCTGCTTTTATAAGTAAAGTTTTATTGAAACGCAGACATGCTCATTTGTTTATATATTGTCTTCAAATGTCTTCACACTGCAATGACAGAATCGAGTAGTTTCAAAAGGACTACATGACCTGTAAGGCCTCAAATATTTACTTTCTAGACCTGCACAAAAAAACTTTTGCTGAATCCTTTCCAAGAGCAGCTAGTTTTGGAAGAAAGACATAACAGAGACTGGCTAACAATAAGAAGAAGCATCAATAGCTTCAGCTCCCTTTTATCCTTCCCAATACGGTGTCAATTAGATCCTCACCCCAATCGTAAAAGATGCATTTAAACTGTCCATTTTGTGGATGAAGATCCTGAGGCTGGTAAGGAGGTTAAATAACTCCTGAGGTCACATCTCGTAATTGATGAAGACAGAATTCTAACCCAATTCTGTCTGGATCTAAAGACCATGATCTTAATCATTAATCATTAGCCATCACATTTTATATTCCTCCTCTTCTGCTTAATTCAAACCCCATGGTAAGCACCGAAGGGGAATGCAGAGAGCATTTTAAATTAAAGCATGATTTTCTGGAAGAAGAAGCATATCCACTTAGCTCAGAAAGGTCCAGAACATGGAGATGAGGATATATGCTCCAAGATAGGCAGAAGAAAAGGAGATGTACGTGATGCAGAATAGGTGGGCTAAAAGTGCCAGTGAGAATGGAGGAGTGTTATTTTTCTGTTCAAATTGGGTTACCATGGATGTCAGTCTATGCAGATGCACTACTCAAATAGCTCTCCTTTCATCAGGTGATGCTATGTCTAAAATACCATCATTAGGCCTCAACTGCAAGAGAAACTACCATCAAAGGATGGTGCCAACTTAATGGAAGGCCTCTGAGGGTCGGAGTCACAGGACTTAGTCTTCACTCCTCAGCCTAGCTCTGTGCAAGCTACCAGTGACACTGATAGGCAAGAGATATGACTTCATGCTTGAAAAAAAGGGAAGTAGATGACAGATGTTGAGATGGAGAATCTGTGCTGGATCCTGGGGATTTACAGCAAATGTTTAGCCTAGGCAAGTCATACCATAGGAGAACACATATGGAAAAAGCTGAGTATGTTTGACGACTTAATGTATGTCTAATGTGAGCCCAAGGTAGGAGGCAGCCACTGGAAAACCTAATTTGGTCTTTGATTATATGAACTGAGGTATGATATTCAGAGAACGGGAAGTGATAGTTCTATTTAACCTTCCCCAGGCAGAGCACCCCAACATCTTAGCAGGTGGAGGTAGTGAACATGAGGGATCTGGAGACCAAGAACTCTAGACCAGTTTTTGAGAGTCAATCATATGCAAAGCACAATGGGCTTTGTCGAATATGCAGTAGATTTTACTTTTGAGAAGGGGATATAGTCATTAAACCAATGATGACACAAATATAGAATTAGGAAATAGAGGTTGTGTCATTAAGGAAAATAACAAGGCGATGTAGTAGAATATAACAAGACCCTTAAGTTAGATTGGTTCTCTGGGAAGGCTACTGAGAAAGTGACATTTAGACTGAAACCTAAGAGGTCAGTGGGAGACAGCCTCTCGACAAGTGATAGGAGAGCATTCCAGGCAGAGGGAATAGCAAGGGAAAAGGCCTGGAGGTGAGAAAGAGCCATTTGAGGAACTGAGAGGCAAGTGTAATTGGAGCTTCATGAAGGAAAGTGTTTGTTAAACTTTCAGGTAGAAAGAAGGAATTCAGACCATTTTAGAGAGTTGGATTTTAATCTAAGTTCAATGAAGAGCCATTAAAGCATTTTAAGCAGGGAAAGAATAAGATCTTTTTTGTAATTCTACTTTGGCTGCTGTGAGGATTAGAGGAGGTATAAGGTCAGAAGAGGAAAGGCCAGCTACGAGGCTAATGCAATAGACTAGCTTAAAGGGAATGGCAATAGAGCCATTGAAGAATGGCTGGAAGGCCTGGGAATTGAATCCTAGAGAAACAAGTCTCAGTAGGAAATATAGTCCTTGTCTTTATATCTCCAAATAGTTTGGATGTAAAACAGGGACTACAGTCTCTCAGTCTTGCCAAAGAAAGAATAAATAGCAGTGGCAGAAAGCTATTGAGTAAGAGGTTTCTACTCAACATAGAGAACTTCCAAGCAGGCAGTAGCCTGGATGCTACCTTCCAAAGCATATTATAGAGCAGGGCTTCCGAAATCTTGTTCTGTGGCCTTTTTGACACAAGCAACGCTCTGTGACAAAACAGTTCTGTAGTTAACTAAGTGAGACATGCCGTATACGCTGGACCCTTGGGGAGTTACCTCATACCTGATCATATTCATTAATAGCACTGAGAAGTCCTGCTGTTAAGAAACCGATTTAGCAAAATTTAAATTACCATTTCCCAAACTTATCTGGCCCTAGAACTCTATTTCTGTGTAACTGTCTGCTAATATCCTATGAAACTAGTGGTCCATGAGCACACTACAGCTAACCCTGCTGCAGAGGATTTATACATAAGTTCAAAAGTGAGTTCTAAAACTTCCTCCAAGTTGATAATCGGATGTTCTGTGTCAGGCCTTACTCCATTCTTGCAGTTCCCTTTTACAAGGCAGATGTTTCTGATGGGACAGGAGTTCCAGTGTTGAAGATCCTAATATATGTAAAGAGCGCTATGAGATAGATATGGATTTAAACCTTGATCCTCCTACTTACTTGCTGGGTAATCTTGTGATCACTCTGTGAATGTTAGTATCCTCACTTGTAGAATGGGAAAAATACTAGCACCAACCGCAAAAGTTGCAGGAAGAATTAAATAAAACACCATACATGAAGGGCAGTAAGCACTCAATAAAGGGAAGTGTAGGCTCTGTCAGGAAAAGTCCTGAGGGTTACCATTACCCAGTGAACCAGGCCAGTGCTTCTTAAATTTCAGCGTGTGTCAGCATCAACATTACCTGGAGGGCTTGCTACAAGACAGGTCGTGGGGCCCTTCCTCAGAGGATCTGATTCAATATTTCTGAGGTGAGATGTGAGAATTTGCATTTCTCACAGATTCTCAGATGATGTACATGCTGCTGGTCCAGGCACCAAACTTTGAGAACCACTGTTTAGGTTGGTGTTCAAAGTCCCCCCAAATTTCTCTTCACTCTGGCAGACAGGATCAGGCTTAATTTGCAGGTTGTTAATGAGACAAGCCCAGAATGACCATATTCTTATGCAATTCCCTTCTTGGGGCCAAAACTTGGCCATGAAAATGAGTCCACTTCCCCACCCCACAGGTACATTAGAGTGGGGGTGAGAGGGACAGGAGACACAGTAAGTTGAAACACATTCCAGGAGGGGAGGGTATCACGCTAGCCCACACATCTTGAGAGTCCTTTGGTAGAAATGCTCTGATTCAAAGCCCGTCTCCCATTTATCCTCCAGTCCTGGCTTAGCTCCTGAAGAAGCAATTAAATTATGGTTCCATTTTCAACCATTTTTTACCCAGTTGGGAGTCCCTCTGGAAGATTTTTCTCTTCACTGGAAGCTTCTAAAAAAAAAAGTCCATTTCTTTGGCTTGCCTCCACTGTTCTCAGGAGTTTGTATATTGATTTTTAAAAAAATACCCACACTTTATTTTCATATTCAAAGTGTTTTTGTAAGTTCTGACATTTTTCCTGGTACCATGTTGAAGACATAGGCTGAGTAGGAGATGATCTGAGGGGAAATAATATTTATGAACTATGATATTATATAAACAGCTGGCATTTATATAAACAAGAAAACTTGGATTTTTAATAAGGTAATCTCTTCAAGTTTGGCATTCAAATAAAAAACATGTTTATTGTGTTTTTCTCACTTGCAGGGACTCTTGTTGAAAGTACCTGGCACCCAGACAGCTTTTTTGTAAACAGTGATTTTAGTTTATGGTGACTTCTATATTCGACACAACATATGTGATATTACAATATTTAATAATTCCGCCTGGTTTATTTTCAAGGAGTGATATGAAGGAATGCCATCTTTATAATCTTAAGTTGCCCTGAAGGACTTTGCTGTGACAGTTGAGCCCAGAAGGATAGAGAAGCAACATGCAGTGTCTGGAGCAGACTGCTGATAGCAGGCTCCTCACCACGGATATGTCCTTTGCCCACCCCGTACTCCTCAAGCCCTGGGCCCAACCTGCCCCAATGGTTCTCCTGTCATCCCACAAAAGCCTTGGAATTTCCAACAAAATGCTAATATTTTTCCTTTAAATAATGATATCAGCTTTCTGGGAGGCCTAATATAAATGGCTTCCACTCCTAAGACTGTAAGTAGAAGAGTTAGAAAAATATCTTGTTCAAGGCCAAAAGGATCATATAAGAACATCTCTCTCAGAAAATGTGACTTTCTACTGTATTCTTTGCCTCCTCATTCCACAGAATCCTAGAAAATTCAGCTATATTATAGCTATGTCATAGGATTTGGGTTTCTTACATTATGCAAACAATCTTTATTTAAAAGCAGAATAATTTTAATGTCCATTTACCGAGTACTTATCATCTACCAGGACTGGCCTCATCATTTAACATATTTAATTTAATCTTTACATCAACCCTAAAGGCATTGTATTATTATCTGCATTTTACTTACCAGGAAAATTTAGGATCAGTGAAGTTAAGTGACATGCCTAGGAACACACGGTAAATAAGTGGAGGATCTGAAATTTAGAGCTAGTATTGTTTCATCTCAAAGCCTGTGTTCTTGACCACTGTGAGGTTTTGTTAAATAATGCTATGAAATTGGTATCATTAGTACTTCCTTTCACCTATGAGGAAACTGAGCCAAGGTCGCAGAGCTCCTAAGTAGCACAAACAGGAATTAAATCAAGGTCTGTAGAGAGAAACCTCTTGAGACAATAAAACGAGATGCTGTTTGTGATATGCCCAGCACACAGTGGAAGTTCAGAAAGTGTTTTTCCTTTCGATTCCATTTGGTTTCTCATTATTTCCTCACCATCTTTTCATATGTTCCTTAATCATGGTTGGAGTTTTCATAAATGCTTTTGCCCCTATTCTTTAGGAATAGCTTCTTTTCCAAGCTCTGAAGTTCCCAGGAGATACACAATCCTGTAGCCAAGTACACTCGCTAGGACTCATCTGTGTGAGTCATGGATTTTCTCTCTAGGACCTGAACATGGTGAGTTCATTTCAACATCTTCTTAATTTCATGTCACTAACAACAGTAGAATCAGTAAAACCCATGTGTGATGGGAGACCACAAATCTATTTACCTGTTTGAATCGGGAAAGCACCTACCCTGTTGGCTCTGTCATTAAACTTCTGGGAAAACACTTTCCACACCTGGAAATATGAACTGGAAATCTCATCATGAAAAATTTTCCCAATAAATCCCAGGCTTCACTACATTGTGATTCTCAAAAAATTTGACCTTGCTTTGTTTTAGTCTGGACTAGAGTCAAAAGCATCTCTTAAATGAAGGGCAAAATTTTGTAGGGCCATTTATTTTGATTGCCACTGGATTCTTTTTATTCTGCTCAGCCTCTTTATACATAACATTGAAAAAAATCAACATTTAATTGACTCGAGGCCAAGTTGGTTGACTACAGAGGGAGAAAAGTATGAAATAAGAGGTTACAGTCATTGAAAGTGTAAAAAGAGTGTAGGAGCTGAAAAAAAAAAATGGCCTGGAAATTATACTTGTCTTTTTTTTTTTTTTTAAGACAAGACCAAATATATTTTCCAGGCTCTTGAGTTTAATTAAAGTCAATGGAACATCTCAAAGGCAAGTGAAAGAAATAGAGCAGGCAAGATATTGAGGTGGCTAGGATAAGAAACTGTGTAGAATGTGATGGAAATATAAAAGTAAGAGTGAGGTAAGGGAAGGAAAGAAAAGAAGAGGAGAGGAGAGGTGAGGAGAAGAGAGGGTCAGGGAAAGGAGGAGAGAGGAAGGGCGAGGGTTGGGGAGGAGGGTCAGGAAGGGAAGAGAAAGTAGGGAAATTGAATTTGCCAAAACCACCCAGATGAAGTGAACTTATTTTCCATTAGAAATATTTACAGCTTTTTTTTCAGGCACTGGTACTTTTTTTAATTTCCAAATGGGTCGCAGAAGCTAGGTGTTACCTGTTTCATCTACGGATACACACTGACAAATGGCAGAGCCAAGACCAAGCCATTTCTGATTCCAAAGCCCATGTTCTTTCTAATCTACCCCACTGCCTTAGCTCATCATTTATGCATTTCAATTTTTAGTGGTAGAGAAAGGGGTTAAAATAGCTTTATCGCTATTTCTTTCTATAATGGCAAAGCATGTTCCCTGTAGCAAAATCAAATAATACATACACTGGTGCAATAAGAATAACAATAGAGCTCACATGGGTTGTGCGCTTACTTTGTGCCAGGTCTGGGCCACATGCCTTGAGGCATTATCTCATTTCATCTTTACAGCTCCATGGAGTAGGCACAATCATTTGAGACCTTCCTTTATTCATGAGGAAAATGAGGCTTACCCAGGCTAAGTAATATGCGTGATGCCACACAGTTCGAAAGGAGAGAGCTGGGATTGGAAGCCAGCCGTGTGTCTTCCCAAACAGCCTTCAATCATTGCCCCATCTCAGGCATCCTACTCAGACATCATTAGAAGAACGCTTTGAGAGTTGCTGATAGCTATTTTGTCAATAGATACTGATTTGTAAAGTATTTTAATCCATCCTTTGTTTTCCCTTTTTACTTACTCTTGCCCTCAACAATATCTGTGAAATCATGGTTTTAATGTGCTCTTTTCAGATTTTCTAATGTACATGAAAGTAAACACACACTAAAATAAATGAAAATGATAAAATAAAATAAAAAATATTAATCTGCAGACCACCTACAACCAACTTTTATGCTCTGCCAGTAGTAAGAATATTTGCTTCTATCATCTCTCAGAAATACCCCTGTTAATTGAAGTAGAAAAAGGTTGGATCACACCCAATATTTCTGAGTAGAGAAGAAAGAGGCAGGACCCAGGGCTCAAGGCTTCCACTTCAGACTTTTCCTTCTGTATCCCCTGCCTCTCTCTTGTGCTTCATTTATGTTCCCAAGAATCTCAAGTATGTAACTGGGGCTTCGAAAAGCTTCAATATAAAGTTGATCTTGCTTTATTTAAAATGTTGATATTTTGTTCCTCATGGATATTTTTGCATTAATCTTGATTCTTTAAAAAATATTATGTATTTTTGATGACTGAGTTTATTAAAATGTTTTCATATATAATATTAATATATTTGTCTTTATACCAACATAGTCAAAATATAATTTTTAATATTTTTAATAGAGAAAGGGGCTCATGAATATCATAATACTGTCCTTATTAAACTGATTACTTCCTACCCAACACCGCTGCTTCTCCCTCAGAAACCTGGGGCCCCATGACAGACCGAAATTGTAACAAAAAGCATGCCCAACAGCATTTCAGAGACATTTGACCCATCAACTGCAGGATGCAGATGCATTTTAAAAGCTTTAATATTTCAGTGCATAATATTTCTGAGAAATTCCATAATACATATATATTATTAAATTTTGATGCTTATAACCCTTCTCACAAATCTCCTCAGCTTCTCTCTCTGGGGCACTTGAGCCTCCAACCTTTCATCCCTGATAAATGAACCATCTTAATCAAACTATCTAGCTTAAGCATTTTGGGTTGCTGCTTTAATTTTTAAAAGGGGATGGGGCGGCGGGGGTCGGGCAACCAACAAACCAGATGTGGTTGTCTCCAGTTTCAGTTCTTAATGTACAATAAGTTGCAGGTTTCTTATAGTTCCTCAGGGGTAAATCACAAACTAGAATTAGCACATCACCAGCCCAACTTCCTCTTCCCAACATGTCTGTTTCAAGTTAAATTGAATGACGGACTCAAATATCAAAGGCAGATTGCCCCTAAATTAGCCAATCAGCTCTAAATACAGCTGGAAACAAGAGCAGTGGATAATGTTTTTCAATCAGCGGACATCCCTTTGAAAGTTTAATTATAAATGGTAACCGTTTATTTCAAGCTAAATGAATTTTGCCACTTCTATGTTGGCGATACACTCTGCATGTCACCCCAGGCTAATCTCTATCTTTTACTGTCTGCAACTGGAGTTAGGGAGGGGGGAGTAAAAATGATGTAGATCCCCGTTCTCTAATTCTTTTCTGTCATTGCATCATTTTTTGAAGGAAACGGCCAGTGCTTGCTATATAATTGTTTGAAGAAATCTATTTTCTGAGTAGCTCTTTTACAAAGACGTTGATCTGGGTTGACCTGACAAGACAAATTAGAATCAGTGTCCTTGGAATTGGCAGTCCCTTTATCCATCAGTGAGGACCTTTTCCAGGTCAGGGGAAGGGGTGGTCAACTGAGATTGGTTTCAGGTGTCAGGTCTGGGGAGAAACAACTCTGCTATCTGTTCTTGTCAAGGAGACTAGACTTCCCTCTCGGGGGCTCACACTCTGGAGATAATCACAATGAATCATTAGCAAGGCAAACCCCTAGGAGCTTCTGGTAGGGCACAATGCAATCTTCCTCATCCATATGTCCCGTTGGCCCCAACTTATATGTCGCTTCTCCTCAGGTAGGAAGATATAGTGGACAGGTGTGGGTTTGTTTGCCCAGAACATCATCATCTTTAGGAAAAGCCCTCCTGCCCTACACCATAGAAGTGTTCCTCCCCTTATTTCTGCAGGATGAGGTATGAAGACTGGCCAGCCTGAGTCAAAGGCCATCCCTCAGGTGAACTTCTAAGGGGGATTCAACTTGTGGCATGTCCATCAATCAATCCTCAGAATTCCCGTGTTCTTTGGAATCAAACTTGGAAATGGAAACCTGGTATAGAGCTAATGAAGAAATGCAGCCCCGCCTTTGAAAACAGACCTACCATTTAACCATTGGCCTCATGTAAACCACTGAAACACTCTAAGCCTCAATAGTCCTATATGTTAAATGGGGACAATGTCTGTCCTGAAAGGCTTTTGTAAGAATTGGAGTTACTGCTTGCAAAGTTCTGGAAATATTGTAGCTACTAAAATATAATAAACATAGATGTAGTTATATACTAAATTATCAAACTCATCCACCGGCAATGATAAAATGTTTATGTTTAATTCCTAAATGTCCATGATCCTGACTCCAAGCGGCGTGCTGGCTGGGTGCCAGTTCTGCTCACCACCCCCCACAATACCCTAAAGTTTTTTCCAAGTCACCCCAATTTCTGTCTCCCATATGTTCACAAAATGGTCTGAGACCATCTCCAGGAAGATCCCCGGTCAGGTGGGGTGACCTGTGTTTTCTTTTCCTTTATCGTCACTGCCAAGTTTGCTCCTTATTATTAGGTCACCACCGTCCAGACCAGAGAGGCTATGTTCCTTTTGTCATCACTCCCTGGGGTGACTTAGTGGTGCTGGGTTGTGGAGGCAGTGTGGAGAAAGTGCTCTCCCCAGCTACCCTGGCCTTATTTTCATTCCTTATTTCCTAAAACAATTCAGCAACCTCCATAGAAAAAGCAGCATTAAAGAATCATTTTATCTCGATGAATCCACACCTTTCAGAAAACACAATCTGTCTAATGTGAATTAACAACTCCAACGATAAAGACAGAAAACGTCTTGGAATTAATGGCTACTTCTCTCCACACCCACCAACACCCCCACTGCATCTCAACAATTTTGGAGACCCGAGGGCTCAGTCTCAGTCAGGTCACACATGGAGTCTGAGTCAACTCTTCATTAATCAACACGAACCCCAAGTGCAGACCCTGCACAGAGCCAGTGACCACATGCTTGGTGGACAGGAGACGAATAACATATGGGTTTGTAGAGGTCAAGAGGCCTCCAAGAAAAGATGTGAGTATGATTTGTTGAGAGCATATAAATCAGCCTCTTCTCCCCCTCCCTTTCTTCCATATGCCATGTGACATATAAGGTTTTCTAACAATAAAGACAAATTATACTGATAACAAGGTCAAGGTACAGTGCTTATTATAAGTTATATCTCATTTCGGCTTTATAAGAACATACAGATGTTGGGTCGATAAATAATAATATAAATTAAATTATTTGTATATTAGTATGTAATATATGCAAGTTTCTTTTTATAATCAAATATCGAACTTTCGACAACTTAAAATAATTAAGTATAAATGAACTGGGCCAAAGGTATGTGCTTTGGAGAACCTATTTAGTTCTTATAAACAAAATGTTGATTATAAATAGTAACATGAATATATTAAACCTCTTATATTGAGCTTCCTAGATCTCAAAGCTAACTTTTTCTTGCATGTACCCAAAATGTCATGCTGTGGTTGAGAAAATCTGCCTACCAGATCTCACAGCCAATTGTTTTCAGCCAGAGGAGCTATGCAATCATATATGTAAAGGCAGGAAACTCAGGGATGCCAGTGACCTATAAATGGCCAGTTGCCTAGGAGCAAAATTTCAATAAAAACTCTGCATAAAATGAGTCTCATACTTCTAACAAAATGAGTTTGAAATAATCAAGAAGTGGTATGAAGTCCATGGCTCTATGACAAGGCTAACTTCAGGAGGCAGGCAGGCTAGGAACCCGAGGAAGATACAGCATGTTTCATGCAGCCCAATTTTGTAGTCACGAGTAGCTGTTCTGTATAAATGTTCCCGAAGGTTCTCTGTGGTGATTCTCAGACAGCAATATTTCACCAAACGAGTTTTTAATGAATCATTACTGTTTTTGCATTTTCTTTTAATTTTACTGATCTTTCACTCCCTTGGTTGATTAAATGAATATTTCTTCTCTATTTCTTGTATTTCATCCCTATGGAAGATGGTATGACTGCTTCATCATTTCAAATTGATGAAACTGGATTATGTATGTTTCCTTAATTCCCTTAATTTAAATGGGTAAGACCAAGTCATTATGGAGAGGTGGTCTCATTTCAAATGCCCCACCCTCTCCCCTCAAGGGAATAAGACTCTTGAGAACTTGAGAACTGAGTCAGGAAGCCTGAGCAGCCCTACTGAGCAGGGCAGGGTGAAGGTGCCTGGGTAACTTTCCTGAAAGCAATGAGAGAGAAATACAGCAAACCTGGGTGAAACTAGGTATCTAAACTAACCAAATTATTCAGTAAAACAAAGCCAAATAAAATTTAATTAAATTCTATTTGATGAAAAACAGCTGTTGTTACATGTGTTGTTGTTTTTAACTTTTATTTCAAAACAATTATAGATTCACATATAGTTGCAAGAAATAATACAAAGAGATTCTTTGTACCCTTTGCCCATTTTGCCCCAATGGTAATATCATGCAAAATTTTAGCTCAATATTATAACCAGGGTATTGAAAATGATACCGTCAAGATGTAGAACATTTGCATTACTATAAGGATCACTTATCTAACCACACCTACTTTTTTGCTGTCCCCTACTCTGTCCTTAACCTCTCACAACCACTAATCTATTCTCCATTTCTATAATTTTGACATTTGAATAATGTTATACAAATGGAAACACACAGTATATATAGCCATTTCAGATTGGCTTTTTTCACACAGCATAATTCTCTAGAGATTCATTCAATTCGTAGTGTGTCAATAGTGGATTCTTTCATTGTGATGTAGATATATTGCAATCTGTTCAATCCATTGGGACAGGAGGTCTGGGTCATTTCTGGTTTGGGGCTATTAGGAATAAAGCCAGGATGAACATTTATGCAGAGGTTTTTGTGTCAACATAAGTTTTGATTTTTCTGGGATAAAAGCCCAGGAGTAAATTGCTGGGTTGATGGCAGTTGCATTTTTAGTTCTTTAATTAGAAATTTATTTTCCATAGTGGTTGCACCACTTTCCATTTCCACTAGCAATGTGTGGGTAATCCAATTTCTCTACATCCTCAGCAACATTTGATACTGTTACTATTTTTTATTTTATTAATTCTGATAGGTGTGTCATAATATTTCATTGATGCCTAATAATATTTCATTGATGGTCAATGTGTTTAAGCATCATGTGTACCTCCTATTTAATAAAATATCTTTGCCCGTTGTCTAATTGGATTGCTTTTTTTTTTGGTGTTTTTAATATATTCTAAATACTAGTCCTATGTTGGATATGCAAATTACAAATATTTTCTTCAAGTCTGTGGTTTGTCTTTTCATTGTCTTAACAGGGTCACTTGCAGAAAGTTTTTGATTTTGATAAAGCCAAATTTATTAATCAAAACTTTTTGTTCTTTTGGCCTATGAATGTCCAACTGCTCCATGACCATTTGTTGAAAAAGCTTTCCCTCCACCATTAAAATCTTTTGCACCTTTCTCAAAAATCAGCTAGTTGTACTTATGTAGGTCTATTTCTGGGTTCTCTATTCTGTTCAACTGACTTATGTCTGTCCCTCTGCTAATACCACATTGTCTTGATTATCGTATTTATATAATGTTTTGAAATTTAGTAGAGTAATGCCTCCCATTTTATTCTTGTTCAAAATGCTTTTGGCTAATTTAACTCATGGGCCTTTCCATGTAAATGTTAGAGTAATCTTGTCTATATAAAAACTCTCATTGAGATTTTGATTGTAATTGTATTAAACCTGTACATAAATTTGAGGAAAATTGACATTTTTACCATTTAGAGTTTTCTAATCCATGAACATTTATTTAAATCTTTGATTTCTTTCATCAGTGCTTTTTAGTTCATAGATTTCTACTCTTTTCTATATTATTTCTTTCTTCCTGCTTGCTTTGGGTTTATTTTGCTCTTGTTTTTTCAGGTTATTGAGATGGGAGGTTAACTGTTAATTTGAGACTTTTTTTCCTAGAGTAAACATTTAGTACTAAAAATCTTCCTCTAAGGACTGCTTTAGCTGTACTACCCAAACTTTTAGTTTTGTTTTAATTTCCCTGGGACTTCCTTTTGACAGACGGATTATATAAAAGTATATTGTTTACTCTCCACGTGTTTGGAGATTTTCCTGTTATCTTTCTGTTACTGATTTTAGTTTTGTTCCACTGTGGCCAGAGAACATATGATGCATAATTTCATCTCTTTTAAATTTGTTTAGGCTTGTTTTATATCTCAAAATTTGGTGTATCTTGGTATATGTTCCATGGGTTCTTGAGAAGAATGTGTATTCTGCTTTTCATGGATGAAATGTGTTATTAATATTGATTAGATCTTGTTGGTTGCGGATTTTTGGTCTAGTGTCCTACTAATTGCTAAGAGATGGATGTTGAAGCTTTCAACTGTAATCATGCATTTCTCTATTTCTCTTTTCAGTTTTATCATCTTTTGCTCACATATTGCAGCAAAAGATGATAAAACTGAATGAATGGACCTTTAGAATTCTTGTTATCTTCTTGGTGGATTCATTCTTTTTATCACCATGTAATGTTCATTTATCTAATATTAATATATTAATAATATAATATGTTAATATCCAATATTAATATGCTTCTTTTCATGTTTTCATGATATATATTTTCCATCCTCTTAATTTCAACCTACCATTCATTAGGTCGAAAGTGAGTTTCTTTTAGCCAGTGTACAGTTGGGTCATGATTTTTAATCCACTCTGACAATCTCTGTCTTTTCATTGCTGTTTAAGGGCTGCTTACGTTTAATGTAATTATTGATATTTTAGTGTTTAAGTCTGCCATTTTATTTTTTTTCTTTACTCTCTCTGCTTTTCATTTCTCTGTTTTCTTTTTTATGCCTTCCTGTTGGTTACTTGAACTTTTCTTTAGAATCCCATTTTGGTTTATCTACAGCATTTTTTTAGTATATTTTTATATAGCATTTTAGTGGTTTCTTGAGATTTTAAAGTATTTATATATACATAACTTATCACTGTCTACTGGTGTTAACATTTTACCTATTCTAGTGAAATGTAGAAATCTTACTCCTCTTTACCTCCCCTGTTTATAATATAATTGTCTTAATATTACATAGTTGTTTGAAATATTTCTTATATGTACATTAAGAATCACATTAGATGGTGTTAGAATTTTTGTGTGTACTGCCAAATATAAGTCATAAATCCAAGAGGAGGGGAAAAGTGGATTATTTTCATCCATATTTTTACTTATTCTGTAGTTTTTTTTTTCTTCTTCTTTCTGTTCTAAGATTCCTTCTTTTATCATTTTCATTCGGTTTAGGGAATTTCCTTTAATCATTCTTTAGAGTAGATCATCTGGTGACAAATTCTCTTATCTGTCCTTCATATGAAAATGTCATGATTTCCCTTTGGTTCCTAGAAGAGTATTTTTGCTGGATACATAACTCAAGGTTGACAATTTTTTTATTTTAGTACTTGAAAAATGTTATGCCACTTCCTTATATCCCCCATTGTTTCTGACGAGAAATTTGCTGTCACTTATATCATTTCCCTCCTATAGGTAAAGTGTTGTTTCTTTTTTGCTATTTTCACAATATTTTCTTTATTTTAGTTTTCAGAAGTACAATGTGTCTTTCTGTGAATTTCTTTGGGTTTATTCTGTTTGGGATTCTCACAGTTTCTTGAATCTACAGGCTTATATCTTCTGTCAAATTTGGGAAGTTATCAGTCATTATTTCTTTGAGTCCTTCCTCTTTTCCTCTGATGTCATAAATGTTAGATCTTTCATTATATTCCTACAGGTTCCTGAGGGTCTGTTTATCTGTTTTAAGTCTATTTTCTCTCTGTTGCCCACATTAGATATTTTCTATTGTTCTATCCTCAAGCTTGCTGATTCTTTCCATTGTGCCCTCTATCCACATATTGAGGCCATCCATTTAGTTTATTATTTTTATTTTTTAAAAATTGCATTTTCAGTTCTTCTTTAAATCTTTTATTTTCTGAGATTTTCTATTTCTTTGCTGAGACTTTTCATTTTATTTTTTTAAATTTATTTCAAGAATGCTTGTAATTGCTCTATGACAAATTTTAACATGGCTGCCTTAAAAATCTTTGTCAGATAATGTTAATATCTCTGTTATCTTCATATTGGCAACTATTGATGCCAAATAAAAGGGGTAGTTTTTAGTGTTGAGGTGTAAATTGCATCTTGGGATCTAGGTAGCTCAGCAACATCCTGATTCTGGTGCTAGTCATTCATTCAAATATTCTTTTCTTCAACCTGTATGCATTGTCTACTTTGTGCCAACTCAATGATATGATCTTTAGATTCAACTTTGAAATGGCCAGATAGTGACTGATCTTCTCCTAGACTAAACATCTAGCAATGTGTACTTCGCTCTTTTAACAACTCACTGTGACATCTCAGATGATAGTTTCCCCCACCCTTTTTTTTTTTTTTTTTCTCAGTTTGGAATTTTAAAAATCAGAATGTGTAGGTTAAACTAGATCTTTCTTTGGGTTTTGAAACCCATAGAAAATATTATGAAATGCTCCTCAGAAAATATGCACGTATACCCAAAAGTATAACACATACTCATACATATAGTTTTACATATAATTTTGTAGGATCAGAGAAGATCATCAGGTTAGAAATATCTCTACTACTTGTTGCCTATGAGACTTTTGAGCTCTGTCATTATATATTTTTAAATATTATATAAATCGCCAGATACTAATAAGCGGTTATGAAACTCTTAATGGAATCTAAGAGCTGTTCTAAACAATTTACATAAATTTTCTCACTTAATTCTCAACAAATTTTTTTCACCAGATGTAGTATGTAAAGAATGAGTAAAGAGAAAGATATTTTCTCCTATAGACTTAGATGAGCTTAAAAGGAAACATTATGCCCTAAAATTGCAAAATTAATAAAATTATTCAGTTGCAGTTTTCTATAGGTGTGATATAAAAATAAGAATTGAGAGAAACCAAAGTAGGTGACAGAGGATTAGCCTTTTGTAAAAGGAGAATATATAAATATTTATACGCTTCAAGTTTGTTTAAAATAATGAAGTATGAGTCCTAAAAAGTTTGGAATTAGCTAGTAGAAAAATAAAAATAGAATTAGTAACTTAAAAAAAAAATTTTCTAATGAAAAGTAGGAAGAGATCTTAGAGAAAGAAATTAAAAACTATTAAAGATTTTAAAATTATTAAAGATTTAAAGATTTTAAATCACTTCTCTCAGAAACTCATATACTAAATTCAACAAAACAAAAATAAACTAGAATATAAAAAATATTAAATAATTAAGAAGTTATACATAATAATTACAATGACAATTTTCACTAGATGTTGAATATACTTTTTTCTAGAATAAATAGATCAGTCATAAAAAGAAATCATATACTAGAGACAAAAATAAGAACAAATATATTTCTAAGGCTGGATATCAGAAACTGTTCTCTAAGTTCAATGTGATAAAAATGTTAATTAATTAAAACTGAGTCAGTTAAAAATAAAAATCCATGTGTCTATAAACTAAGGAAAAAATAAAACAAAAATATCTACTCTTGAGTAGACTTTGGGTAAAATAAAAAACAAGAGGAAAATTTTTCAGTTTAATGACAATTATATGTCAGCATTTGCTGGATATAGCTAACAGTTCCTAGAGTACAATTTATAGCTATGAATAGATTCTGAAAATAAATTTGAAAAATAAAAATTAGTTAAGTGATCATCTAAAGATGGTGAAAAAAGAACAGAGTAAATCTAAAGAAACAAGAAAGATGTCAATATGAAGATAAATGACCAACACAAACCATTCTACAGATATGGTAAGGAATATATAATTCCTATCTTATATGTGTAGTCCTAGAAAGTTGAAAATGAGGAAAGTCTGAGCAGTTCATTTCATGAGGTTATTATCATTTTAATAGCTAAACCAGATTAAAAGAGTTTGAGACTGAAAAAATAATATATGTCAACTTCAGAATTTACATTTAAAAATCTTAAATAAACATTACCTATTTATTCCCAAATATATATTAAAATGATTCAAGAAAAACTAGCAATATAATTCACCTTTAAAAAATAGACTGAAAAATTGCAGGGTCACAACAGAAATAAAGAAAGCAAATGATCAAGTTCCACATTCATTTCTGAAAAAAGAAATCTCTTAGAAAACTAGAAATATAAGACTTTTTCATTTGTGAAAAAGCTCTTAGAAAACTAGGAATAATCTGATAAAGTTTATCTACCAAAATCTATTGAAAACATCATTTTCATGAAAAAATCTTGTAATCATTTTAGGAACAAGACAAAACCTACCAATATAGCAATTACTATTCCAAATATTTGGAAAAGCTATAAGATGATAAAAATAAGTAACAAAAATATTGGATTGGAAAGGACAAGACAAAATTTCCATTACATAGAAATACATGAGAATCAGGAGAAAACCGTTAGAATTTGTAAGGGAGTTCGGCAAGTTTGCCAAAATTATGATTACATTATAAAAAACCAATAGTGTGCACCTACTAAAGTAAATTTCTATTAGAAAGTAAGAAAATATGCAATGATGACTAAAACTGTGAATTATCTTTAGCTAATTTATTAAGACTTAACAGGATCTTCACGGAAAATTTTTAAATTTTATTCTAGGACATGAAAGAAGACCTACGTAAATATTCCACTCAAGGTTGGGGTAATTTAACATTGAAATGATATCAATCGATACACCCTGAATTAAGCTGAAAATTAATGCAATTCCAATAAAAATTCAAGCATAATTTTTTGGAAATATATTCTAAACATACATGGATGAATAAAGTTTCATGGATGGCAAAGAATATTTTGAAAGAGAGGGCAGGGAGATTTTTCTCGCTAGGTATTAAGACATAATAAAAAGCAATTAATAATTAAGACAGTGTGATAATAGAATAGGAGCAGACCAGTAGACTAAAGGAGCAGATTAGAATAGCCTCATCGATTCCTGGTGCCTCCGGAAACTCGGCATATTAGAGATAGCATTAAATATTGGTGAAGAAATTTCATTCTTTTTTTTATGGCTGAGTAATATTCCATAGTATAGATATACCACTTCTTTATCCATTCATCTATCAATGAGCACCTAGGTTGCTTCCATATCTTGGCTATTGTAAATAATGCTTCCGTAAACATACAACTGCATATATCTTTTTGAATTAGATACATGGATGGACCTAGAAAGTATTATGCTAAGTGAAACAAGTCAGACAGACAAAGACAAATACCGTATGATTTCACTTACATATGGATCTAAAACTAAAAAAAAGAACAAATAAAACAAAACAGAAACAGATTCATAGATACAGACAACAAACTGATGGTTGCCAGAGGGGTGGAGGGGTGGGAGGATGGGTGTAAAAGGTGAAGGGAAATAAGAGGCACGAACCTCTAGTTACTTAAAAAAAAAAGTCATGGGATATAATGTACAGCATAGGGAAAATAGTCAGTATTATCGTAATAACTTTGTATGATGACAGATGGTTACCAGACTTATTGTGGTGATCACATCATAAGGAATATAAATGTCGAATCACTATGTTGTACATCTGAAACTAATATATTGTATGTCAACTATACTTTTTAAAAAATCAGTGGGAGAAAGGACTGATTATTTGGTAAATAGCTTATGTCTATGGAAAATTGAAATTAAATTGCCACCTTAAACCAAATAAAAATAAATCTTACAGAGAATATGTACTAAATGTGAAAATTAAAGGTTTAATTAATGAAGAAAATATTGACAATACCTTTATGACCTTGGGATAGGAGAAGATTTCTTAATCCAGATTCAAAAACATGAACCCTAAAGAAATAAATTGATGGCTCAAGTATTAAAACGGAAGGTTTTCCTTCAAAAATACACCATGGAAAAAAATGACCAGGCAGAGGTCAGGCTTGACTCTGTAGTGTTATTAATTAAACAAGAGTGTTAATTAAGCAATTACTATGTATCAAGCCCTGTTTCAAGTACTTTATATACATTCAATCATTCATTCTTCTTCAGGTATTTTAACTTCCACTTTGCCTACGAAAACACTGAGATTTAGTAAAGTCACACAGCTGGTAAACGGTAGCGCTGGGATTTGAACCCTGATAACGTGGCCAAATCCAGAGTCTGTCTCCTTAATTATGTTTACACAGCCTTTCAGGAATATCCTTGCCGATGCCAAGGGAAGCGAGTCAGGGAAGAAAAGGTCAAGGATGTTCAATACTGCAAGGATGTTGAGGAGAGGCCATTGAATTTAACATTCCAGTGACTTCCGAAAGCACTGTGTTCAGAGAAGAGGTGAAGGTGGAGGCCACATTGGACTTGTAAAGAAGTGACCAGCCAGCAAGACAATTCAACCTTTTAAACCACAGCTAGCTCTAGAAAGATTGAGAAGGACTCATCCTTCTTTTTAATACCAGCCACTTTAGTGTTTTGTGGTTGCATTTTAAGAATATATTTTTAAAAATTCTTTGGATAATGATGCTGATTATGAAAAACATGATAGCTATAAACCTCACAATCCTTACTCCCCAGAACAGACTATCCACAAATTTAGGGTGTCTGGCAAGTTATAGCTTAAGCTTTCTAAACAAATTGGTTTTCAAACCAGCATCTCCAACTAATATTTTCCACAACATGCCACCCTATTCTTGTTTGCAGTAAAGCATTGGAATGAAACCATACTCCGTTTGTTCTCTAGCTCACATTATAACCTGCTATAAAATGAATTAATGTTAATAAATCTTTTTTACTGCACTAATCTCAATGTTTTAAAGTGGTGATTACCACCTGACGTGGGGCAGGTGAATGACTAAAGGAATCTTCAGACAACATAAGATCCTATTCTTGCATAAGCGTTCAAAGAGGAAAGCAAAGGAAAGGGTTTGCATGTTGAATTGGGCATAAACATGAACATTTTGAGAAGGTTTTCCATAAGGACTCCAGATACTTTGGAGTAGAAACATCCTGAACTATCTTTTTTGTTTTTTCTTTTTTCTTTTTGGTAGAGAGCGTCTGGGAACATAAGCAGGGGTGTTGGGCATGGGTTATGTAATGTGGAATACACCACATGGCCAACCTTTTTGAAATTTTCCAGATGGGACCTACAGTCTGAAAAGCTTAGAAATGTCTTCCGTGATGTCCATGTTTTCTGTAATTAAAGTTTCTTCAGGCTCTGACAGTTGAGCAATGGATTGGCTTCAGTTATCCTTTTCCAAAGCTTCCGAGAAAGCCTGCAGGCTCCATCAGGCTACCTGAGGAGAGGTAGACCGGCCCAACAGGAAAACGAGAACACGCTGGAAACTAAAGATGGTATAGCACATACAACCAGAGAAAAAGGGAGGACAGAAGCCTTAGTTGCTTTCCATATGATTTTAATTAGAACGACAAGAAAGTAGAATGGTTTATATTGTTGAGAATCCTTATTTTCAGTCTGAGACCCAAGGCATCAAGAGTAGGGAAGGAACCAAGACAGGACTCATTCATTCATAAGTATTTATTGAATTTGTATTCTGCCAGAAAGCACCATGCAAGGCCCTGGGGATATGATGGTGAGCAAAAGCAGAGCTCAAATGTAGTGGATTAGATGGCCAAATAATGAAATGAAGGGAAGAATAATTATGAGCTGAGATCAATGATTTTAAGAAAAGTAATAGAACTCTAGGAGAGTATCAAAAAAAGTTAACCATGTCTTGAGGGAGATCCTAAGGAAATTCGAAGGCATTCACGCCTATGTGAAAGTGTTGGAGAAAAGCAGTACCTGGGCTTTCTGCCAGAGAGACCCAACAAGGGCCATTCTCCCCTGCAGTGTCAGGGGGAAGCTGGGGCAGGAGAAGATGGGGAGTGAGGACAGCAGTAGCTCCTCTGCCCTGTGCACGTTCTTCCAGAGGGATGCCTTGTCAACAATATATTTTAAACACTCCTTTGCCAGGAGCATTAAGATGGTGGGAGGACGTTGGAAGGAGCAGTGTGAGAGCCAGTCCATGCTCTCCACAACAGGGAAGCAAGTCGATGATGTCTTGTAGATATGCTCATCCTCCAAGTTCCTCAGTGGGCCAGGCCGCACCTCCGGCTTGCTCCTCCTTGATGGTAGGTCCTAGCTCAGCCTCTTTCTGGTAGAATTCCAGTCCATATCTTCACCAAGTTGCCTTCTCTGAGCTGCAGACCCATGGAGCCAACAACAGTTTTATTTGCCTGTCCCATGTCAAATAAAAGGGCCCCAAACTGGTCTTGTCTTTCACCACTCAATCTGCTTCTACTCTGGTTCCCATCCCAGTGAC
>NW_011888976.1:3340878-3350990 GCF_000151845.1 Pteropus vampyrus | reverse complement strand
CCATGGCTTTGTACTCCGCTTCCCTCTACCTTCCTCACCATCAAAGCAGAGTCTAAGACAAGGTAGTTTATTCCTAAAAGTGGTCCCTGGGGACAGGTAGGAGGAGTGAGGAGAGTGCAACATGAGTGAGGGAAGCAAATACGAGGGTGTGTTTAAGCTGGTTGCACAGTGGGGCGTGAATCCCTATACCCAGACATTTGGAGGAGCCATGTAGAATCATCTCAGCATTGTCCGCCTGAAGGACAGAAAGTTGCAAGTATTTTTTTACCATGTCGGTCCCGCACTGATCAAAATCCCCAGAGATGTTACTCTCCTCCACTCCCAGGGCCACAAAGGGTGCTGCAGGAACTCTCCTGCCACCACCACCTTGTCAGAGATGCCCCAGGGCGAATGTGAGAGCTACACCTGGGCTCAGCAGCTGCCACAGCAGTGACTGCAGGGCAAGGTGGTCACAAAGATGTGAGGCATGACACAAAGGGCTTCAGGAACACACCTCCTTTTACTGCCAAATGCAGTTGATGCTTCCAAATATGTGCCCACATCTATTGAGCATACTATGTGACCCACACTGGGCTAAACACTTTCCATGCACCAACTTGTCAATACTTTGTCACACCCTGCTGGATGAGGGCTGGTATTATTACAATTTTACATTTGTGGAAACCGAGGTCCAGCATGGCAAGATACACCTCGTGTGACAATGCTGAGACAGGGACCCGATCCATCGTTTTTCAGCTCCTATTCTTCTCCACCACCCACTGCTGCTTCTCAGGGTAGCCAGTCTCCCAAATCATAGCAGCCTTCCACAGGCTGGGCCAGCCCCAGCTCCAGGCCTGGTTCTCATGCGGGGAACTCGGCCAGGAATCCGGCCTGGGACCGGATGGCGTCTTACAGTTTCTCTCTATCTCCCAAGCTGCCTAGCACTAAATAAATACTTGCTGACTGATTGACTCATTCCAGCCTTGCTTCCAAGTTTCCCTGGGCCCCTTCTTTAGGTAGCCTGACTCCCTCCCTGGTCTTTCAAACTCCCCCATTTCTACCAGCTCCTGAAACCTGAATTTGGAAGTAGAGGGAGTGTTGCATTTTTAGAGATATGAGCTGGTGACAGAAGTGGCTTGGCAGTGAGGGTGGGTGGGCATTGGATCCATAAGAGAAAAATAATGGGATGAGATGGGAGAGGTCTTGACATTCCATGTCCCAGAGGCCCCAAAGTAACCTGAAATCAAGAAAAAATGTGTGTTGACCACTCTGAGGAGACATTCCTGGGAGACCACATAAGTGAGTAGTTGAGGACACAGGCTCCAGACCAGGCCTCCTGGGTTCAAATCCTAGCTCCAACTATCACCTTCCCTTTCTGTGCCTCAGGGCCTTCATCTATAAAATGTGATAATAAAAATACCACCGTGTAGGATTGTCGCTTGGACTAAAATGATTTCATACAGTGCCTGGTTATTGGTAAGTGCTCCGTAAGACATGTAGCCAGGATGTGAGCTCAGTTTGCCACTCTCATAATATTGATGAGTAAATAAGGCTCAGAGATGGCAAGTGCTAGAGTTTTAATTCCAACGCAAGTCAAATCAATCCTGAGGTTCGTGTACTTCTGCTATATCAACGTTTACGCATTTCAATTATTTATCTGTTGGTTATTAGTCCAGTATTTATGAGAACTATTTATCGTTATTGCCCAGTAGACTTTAAAAATATCCACCAGGAGAAAATTTCTAGAAGGGAAAAAGAATTAAGCAATGGGCAAGTGAGAAGCAGCCCAGTTCTCATAATTGCATGTCTCTGATCGAATGAAAGGACAATTAAGTCTGGTGGCCCAAAGTGGTCTCAGTTGAAATCAGCTCAAATAACAGGTCGTTTATATCCCATTCAGATGTCCCAGTGTATTCATTTAATAAACCTGCAGGACTTGATACTGGTTTTAAAAAATTCATTTATAACAGTTAAATTTTTTAGGTTTGAAGTTCTAGCAATACGTGAGTTCTTGTTCAAAACTTAGCTAAGACGTGCCATGTCTAGGTCAAATGTATCCTAGTTAAACCAGCAGCCTCATTCTCTGGAAGGCAACTGACCAGAGAAATGGCATCTTGGTAGCAGTAGGAGGGTATTACATTAGTGCTTTGAGATTTATAGTCCTGAGAAATCTGCTAGCATTTCTACTGGTAATACTGTTTCTACACATTACTTGCTCCTACTCTTCCTTGCTGGCATTCACAGAACACCTACTATTTTTTTACATGTTACTCACTTTATTTTCAAAACAATCATTTGAAGTAGGAGAATATCCCTGTTTTACAGATTAGGACACCAAGGCACAGAAAAGAATAGAAACTTTCTTATGACCACCCAGTCAGTGAGTGGTGTAGTCACCTCACGAAATCCGACTCCACATTTTCTGCTCTCGACCACTACTATCTACTCTATTACTCACACAGAGCATGAAAATCAGCCTCCCAGTGGTCTCCACCATCAAATGGGGATCATGCACAGGAACAGTATCCTAAGATGGGGTTTATAAAACTTGAGCAAGGAAGGAAAAGATACTTAAGGGAATGATATCAGGTTCAACTCTGTTCCTATCGCATGCTCGTGCTTTCATGTATGCACACCTATACGACTTCTATAAAAATCCAGCCAAGTGCTCATTGTCCATGTCGACGGAAGTGGAAACAGAACCTTAGCAAGAGCAAATGGCTTGGCCAAACCCATCAGTTATGCATATGATGAAGCCAGAACTAGGTTCCTTGACCTCCAACCTCAGGGCTACTTCCCTTCTCTCAGAACTGCTTTGAGGCTCTGAAGGAAGGTATATTTATATATTCCACCTGTTTGAAGATTTTATTAGTATTCAGGTATGATGAGACCAACAGATCAGGAGACAGCTGCCAATGAAAGATAGTGTGTTACTCATAGTTTCCAAGGAGGGGACATGCCACATTATGCTGGCCCATCTAGGGAAGCGCTGGGGTCAGTCAGGAAGCAGAGGGAGTGAGGGGAGAATGTGAGCAAGAACCTTTATGGGTGTTCTCATGGGAAGAAATGAGCAAAGCAGAGTAAGCAGGATGAAGAGGCTTTGGATTGGCTAGTCTGAATAATTTTGGTAGGCCCTGGGGCATTAAAGACACACTCCCTGGTGAGTTGCTTGTTATTTTTAGGAATTAGCTAACCCTAGAGGGCAGTCCCTTCCAGAGTCAACAAGGCTCCAAGATGTCAAAGCATCAAAATAAAAAGAGATACTTAATACACCACCCTAGAAGAGAATAGACTTAGGGATGTCCTTATAAGAAGGAACTTAGCAGACAGGACACAATTAAGATGGATGGACGGACGGATGGACGGATGGATGGATGGATGGATGGATGGATGGATGGATGGATGCATAGATGGATGGTCAGAGGGACGAATAAAGGTATACAGTTTATTCTTCCTGATGTCTATAGTAGTAGTCTAACATTTTGGTTATTTCAGTGGAAACTTTTCTATTTCAAGATCAGAGATAAAGTACAATCACAAAGCAGCATTAATGGGACCACCGGATAGACATTTCTTCCATTGTTTCAAAATGAAGACATGGCTAAATGATGTAGAGGGAGAGTTGGAGGTGTACAACTGGCCATCTGGGATTTCACATTAGTTGTTATTCCCTATAACTCTGCTGCTGACACATCAGAGCATGGCTGGCTACAAACATGAAGTCAGTGCTCTTCCAAAATCAATAGGAAGCTATTGAATGGGCTATCTGCATCGACTGAGAGAGAAGAATAAGGATGCAAAGCTAGAAAACCAAAGCTAGAGAATAAAAATCTCTGAATGGATACTTTCATTGGTTTGTTGGCAAGAAGCACATTTAAGGAAACCAGGTTGGTTCTCAATTCCCTTTTTAATAAATTAAAAATAGCTTCTTCTGATACTTAAGACACGTGGGTCCCAAATGGCCTGGATAATTCATTAGCTCAGATGGAGAAAGCATATTTCTCCATCAGTGGGTTGGACTCATCTGACTATGAACTCCAAATTCATAACTACACTGGAAAGAGAACTGTGTATAAGCTCAGTCCTGCTAACTTCAGAATTTGATTCTCCCTAGAATTCTGCGACTGGAATTTTTCCTTGTCGGGCATTTCTATAGAAACTCATCCACAAGACTAGCTATTAATTGGAGAAGGTTTATTTATCCTATAGGTTTGATAATCAATCATCAGATTTCAGCACTTGTTTTGTGGGATTCCATTTCATCACTTGCTACAGTATATATTATTATTCATTATATAAGTTTGTTAACGGTGTATTTATTTGAGTGACTCTCCCTCTAAATAAAGGGGCCTTATAAAGTTTTTTTTTTTAATAAAAGGTTTATTTTTACATCAGCTATTTGCTTTCCTTTGCTAAACCTCCGTAGAAGGCTCTGAGCAGCATGCAAACCGAATTCCTGCATTTCAGTCCGGGATGGGGCTGTTGGAAAGGTGATAAAAGCAGCTGCACGGGCCCTTCAGCAGATTTGTTTTTTTCAGCCCTGTCAGTCACTTTCCCTTTGAGAAGGGAACAAGACGGCTGGTAGAGATTAGGGATGGTAATGTAAAAGTTTCTACCTACTGCATAAAATTCTTTCAAATTAATGCAAGCATTAAATTGTCAATGATTTTTCACATAAAGCAGATATTAAACTGTGCATGCCCGCTGGTGTTGGTATAGAGTTTTGTCAACATTTTTGGCATACAGGGTCTGAGCCTGGGGGTCAAAAAATGTTTTTAACCAAATTTTGTTGTTTCAGTTGCTTTTTTTAAACTCATGTGTTGTAACTCAAACATAGATTCTTTTCCCAAAAATGAAATTGGCAGGCCATTAGTCCGTAATGTGGTTTAATGCCTGTGGGTATTTTTTAAACATGTAAATGGCCAAGATATTTAGGTTTTTGAGGTTGAAAAACTGTGCACGCACTCTTAACAACTTCTTTTCAGCTGTATTTAGTATGCATATTTATTGCACATGTGTGTTATGTGGCACGCTGATTAGGCTGGAGATTAGTTGGGAAAATATACAAATGCCTCTTCACAGGAGGATGTCTTGCAGAGCGTGACTTGATACGTCTCCTTGTTTTTATGGGGGCAAAGTGCTCACTCCTGGAGCACCCAGACTCTAGGCCACTTCCACTCCTTCACTAGGAGACACTGAACATGATAGCCAATCCCAAATCTCCCAAAGAGCTTCATAGCAGAGTAATAGCCAAACGGAGAGGGAGAACATTCAGTCCTCATGTTTCTAGGTCTTTTCTCCTGCCTCATTGCCCTAACCTGCCCCAGGGCCATCTGGACACTCATCCTAGGCTCTTCCCAACACTGAGGGATCCACAGAAGAATCCAAAACAAATATTCTGAGCATAAAGAAAACACATTATAGCTTAATCCACTGTCCAGGTAATTGAAAACTAAGTTATTACCTCATTTGAAAGTAATTTTTAACGATTAGCTTAGGAAAGTATTTTATAATTTTTTGCTAGTCTTATACTAACTAAGATTTTTTTTTCATGCAATCAATTAAATTTGGCAGTATGGCATCAGGCGCTCATTAGGCCGAGCTGCTTGAAATTCATGTACAATTTCTTCCTTATGCTGATCTGCAGGAGCTTTTAAACTTGTGCTGGGATGCTGGCAACATCCCCCAAACATCTCAGACACATTGTCTCTCTGAACCTGAACTTTTTTAATGGTGGTTAAACATGTTGTCTGCTTTAGTTTCCTGTCTATCTTCATCATGACCCAGCACCTGTTTCTAATAAATTATATGCAGAACTGTATCAGCAACACCTTGGCAACAGCTGCCACCCTTAATAGCGGAGTGCCCTTGAGGACAATACACCTGTGAACACATAGAGTGTTTATTTAGCTGAAAGCCAAAACTCTAAGTTACATAAAGCAATTATCTAAAGGCTAATGTATGCCCATTATTAGCACAAAATAACCCTGTTCTTAAAAACCAATAAAAACCTATTTAAAGGATTTTTCCAAATCCCACTGAAATTTGTACTCAACTAGAGACCTACTCTTAGCCCGGGACTTAAATTTCTAATGGTGGGCAAGGGAGAGGTTTATATGTGAGTTATAATATAATATTCTTAGCTCATGCCGGAATTTGGGGCATGAGAATGCATGGGTGGTACAGTCAAAGCTTTAGACTATTGAGCAAGGACAAGCTTATTTAAAATAATCTTTGTTACAAAGTAGTTTTTTAAAAAACCTTTTCGCTATGGTCTAAAGGTTAAAAAAAAAATGAATGAATTGTTTCAGTTCATATTTAAATGTAAGAATAGTTCATCCCAGAAAACCTTTCTTTATTTGTACATTCTACTTTTATCTTAGAGTTCGTTACCTAATAGCATTACCCTGAGGTAATGAGGTTAGCAATATACTAATGAGAATGAAACCAGCATCAGGTAAAGAGCTTCACACTTCCATCCTGCTACATAAACTGTATCAATAATGAAAATTCCAGCTAAATGCCAAATCTACTGCACACAGGTCAGTGTCTAGAGTGTTTGACCTATGGCCCTTTCAAGAAACATGATTACATATTACATTTTGCTGAGCAATAAGTAAGAACAGGACATAGCTATTGTCTCTCCAATCTTGACATCTCATGAAATCTGAGTGATTTTTACTTAGAGTTTTGTAGTACATTAATCCCTGTCTGATACTTCCTGTTGACATTCAACTGATGGAACTATATAGTCACTTAGGTGCAAATGTGTTTTAGCACTTCTGTTTGGCTGAATGCAAATACTGTGGAAATAACTGTTAATGAGTATTACAGCTTCCAGCTTGGTCCAGTCACTGTGGGTTTAAGTACAGTATGCATGAGTGAGCAGATACCTGAAGCCTGAAAATTGGACTTTGCAGAAAAACTTTTAAAACAGCAGGGCTTGTCTTACAACAAAGTTGACAACACACCAGGCTGATCATGCTTTCCTTAAACCGGCTGCCTGAGTGACAATGGATTAGACTGCTGTAGTGGAAGAGAGGACGAAGAATGTGGCACGCCATGGCCATAATTGCTTTATTCTCCTCTTCGCAAGTTGCTGTTGCTTTCATTTATTTAGCAACTGTTCTCAAAGCACCTATCTCAGACTGAAAGCTGGGGATACTAAGATGAATTAGACAGATGGTGGTTCCTTTTCGCTGGATTGCAAAGACCTCCTCTGTGTGTTTGAAACATCTGTGATGAGAGACCACAGTTCTAACTGTGATTCTGTCACCACTAGTAGAGTTGGTCTGGAGCAAGCCGCTCACCCTCTGTCAGCCAGTTTCCACCCTTGTAAAACATGGAGAACAATTCTGTATCGTCTACATCAGAAAATTGACATGAAACGCAAATAAACAACTAATGCAAATGCAGCCTACAGATTTCAAGCTCCAAGTCCTCTTGGGGGTCCTTTGGTCATTGAGTTTTACTAACACAGTAGTTATTTCTTTAGGTGACTTAGCTTGCTGTAAGTTTGAAGACAACATGAAACTCACAAAATGCAGCCATAGCAATGGTTTCATTATCAAAACTCCATCAAGCATTCCAGCCAGACTAAGTCCCCATTGGATTCACTTAATGTGTAAGATCTTTCAGCCAGACTTCACTGGGTATAATGAAAAAAGAAGAAAATTAGGGAAAATGTGTTTTCCTATTTTAATCATATAGCTTTATGTCTATTCAAGGCTCTTTCCACATAGATATAAGACTTCCTTCTTTGATTTATTTTCTTGAATAGGGGCCCACACATCCAATTGCACATAAATGTGAGAGCCACCCATTTGCATTCCAGGACAGAAGAAACCCAGGAATGGATTTGCAAAGAAGAGCCCATTCCTATCTCCCTGATAATTTATGTTTATTAAAGGTCAGCAAATTTAGAGCACACTTTGCTAATTTACCTTGTGTATGGGAAATAAGTCACGAGTATAAGTTTACGCAAAAGATAAGGCTTACTATATTTTAGATAAACTGGTTTTTGAATATTGAAATAGTAATTCAAAAAACATTTTAAAATCCTATTGGTTTCTCTGTCTGCTTGTCAGATTTCCCATTGGTGATGAAACCCTGCCAAGTGTAGATTTCATGCTGCTCATGAAACCAGACCTGAGCTTGTGATTACTTGATAATAACTGTGATAATAAATTCATCCATTAATTTCTTTCCTGTTTTCCTATATGGGTAACATTAAACCAAGATGTTATGCTATTGGATGGAGAGAATCATTTTCATTCGTACACACACACGCACTCTCTCTCTCTCTCTCTTTGGAAGCTTTTCTATTAGGCTGCTAATTCCTACAGACTACAGCTGTCTTTCCTATGACATGGGAGGATAATGTAAAAATTGGAAATGAGGCGCCCTATGACCTGGGACTATCAAAGGCTGTTAGACAAAGTGACAGACTCCGTGGAGATGGACAAGTGCATTAAAACTGGATTCATAATGAAGATAATAAATACAGTAGCCTATAGATAAAATCCAGGCAAAACTTGCCCTTGTCTTTAAACTGTCCCATAGATAAGTGGATCCAAGACTATCAGTGAACTATTGCTAGGTTTTGTTTTTTGTTTTGGTGGATTTTTTTTAAGACTAGACCCATGTACAAAGGGGAAAAAAATAGTTCTTTATAATGTACTTTCTATTATTTTTGGCCTGAGAGAATTTATGCACCTTTTGAGGGCGTATTTCGACAATATCTTTCCTTATGAATAGGTGGGCTCCCAAGTGCTGTTTCATCAGATTTAAGATTAAGCTTCAGATTTAATTCTATTCCACACCTGGTAATGTCATGAGCCTAGTCTTTCCACAACATACCTTGAAACAGATCAATGAATCAGTAATGATTTGCTTTCCCTCTTTTTCTCCCTATCTTTTCTCCCCATCTCCCCACTACCTTGAAAGCAAGGTGAAGGATGGAGAGGAACCAGAGTGGTTTATAAGTATGATCCTACTGTGTGAGGGTGATTTATGGAAACACCCCAGGCTTGAGGTTCTAAAAGCCTTTTTGCTCTACACAAAACAGAGAAGACAAACAACAGAATGATCTCGATGTGTAAAACTATGCTTGCTTGTGTGGGATTTGGTCCAAGCCCATTTTGAACTGCAAGTTCATTGTTTATAACTGCACACCTTCATGGAACCAGTTGTGGTGAAGAAGTTTATTAGTAAAAGAATGTTCATCAGTTCCTGGAAATCCTATATAAAGAGCCATCATGGTTTTTAAGAATAAGATTCCCCATGAGTTACCAAAACTCAGTCAAACATCCTGCTTTAGCAAAGAGAAGGTAAGGAGGAAAAATAAATCAAGGATCCAGGAAAAAACCTAGGAAAACAGACAAACACAGTCAGCCTCACACCGTACTCTGAACTTATTATCAATATGGTATAGGGACATGAAAAAATTCAAATCGTTTTCCCCAAGTGTGACAACTCATCTCTCAAGTACAAGAAGATAACAGATGGGAAATGGTTTTTACAACTGAGAAACACTTAATGAATGTAAGACTGGGCATCCTCAATGAAACCTAGTCTTGATATTTTTAAAGCTTTATGGATAGAAATGGGGGCGGGGTTGGGGGGATGGCCCTTTTAAAGCTTCCGCTGGATCCTTGTGAGTCTAGAAATAGCAGGCTTAAATTCATTGTAGTGTGCTGGCAGCTGCCCCGGGGGAGGGGTGGTGCTGCGGGCAAGGACAATTGTTGAAAGGGCACTTGGGTTCTGCATAAAGAAACTGAGATCCTTTTGTGATGTGGGATGTTTGCAGAACACAGGGCTCTGCATAATAGTGTAAAACCTTCTTTGGTGATGGAGACATAGATGCAGATAATGCTTCCTTTTAGGGGAAGACTTTGTGGTTGGTTTGTTTGCTATCAGTTTTAGCTGAATGGGGGCCCGGGTCAGAGGTGCCTGCTAGGGTTCTCTCAACAGCTGGGATGAACTGGCCCCTTCGACATGGTGTTTGGTTGGATGTCAGCGAGGGAGGTGCTGTGGGAAGTCTGTGAAGGGGTTCTGCTGTATGCATTTTAATCCCTTTCTGTTTTCCAAAGGCTTTAGTAATCTCTTGTTAAATCAATGGTCAGGTCTTAGCT
>NW_011888976.1:3329181-3331848 GCF_000151845.1 Pteropus vampyrus | reverse complement strand
ACCCCGGTAGAACAGTCCTGACCTTTCTGAACCAGGATCCTTTTGTTTTCAGTCTATGAAAGTGCTGACATGTCAGCTGTTTTTGCATGTGTGAAAGGATCTTTCACAGAGGGCTCAGGTCTTAGAACATGCATGTGGTGTTTGTACAGCAAAAATAATGTTGGTTTGCAGGACCTACATATATAGGATTTTACTAGAGCAGTGAGGCCTTGGAAAAACCTCCCAACCCAGCAAGCTTGTGTTTTCTTTTCAAAGAAATACCAACCAAGCTTAATTTAAATCAATAGAAAAGGTAAAGGTGAAAAAAAGAGGAAAAAATGACATAAGCACAAGATAACAAAAAAGAAAGTGGCAGACAACATATATGAACCTGAGGGAGTAAAAATTCAACTAAAATTTAAGTGGAACTAATTGTTTCTCACCCAGAAATGTGGCTGATTTACCTCCCGATTAGAAAGAGGCCCTAGCTGAGTGCCTTTTAATTGAAAAGAAAGCATGTACCTTGTACTTGTCACAGTCGCTTGCTTACTAAAAGGTGCTGTTCTTTTTCCAGCACCTGTGGCAAGAATTGGGACATGTTAAATTGGAAGGGAATAAAAGCAAAAATACTAGTAAAATAGTTTGAAGGAAAAGCTATAAGAGAAGATGGAAACAGCTTACAATGATCCAAAAGGGAGGCATTAAGGCAAAGAGGAAATGTTAATGTAGGTTAAAAACACTTCTGTCTGGGAAAAAAAAAATGGAAAATCCCCCTAATGGGTGATTCAAAAGCAATAATAAGCATAGTAAAAGTTGAATACACATCTATTGAATTAAACAAGAATATTGATAATGATTAGTTAGCATAGTGAGTCTTCATTGTGCTAAACTTTTATTCATTCAACAAGTATTAGCATGCACTAACTCATATTTCACCACAACTCTATGATGTAAATAATGCTGTAATCTTCATTTTCCAGAAAAGGAGGCTGCAAAGGGTCGTATCACTTGTCCGAGACATGTGGCTAGAAAGTAAAAGAGATGGGTTTTGAAATCAGTTCTCTGTGATCCTATTCTCTCACGTTTAATATAAAGAAAGCTCAAGTGCCATGGTGATAACAGAAAGGAAATGCAGGTCAAAAGGCCTATGTTAAGAAATGTCCACATGCAGAAGGGAGGAAAGATCATGAGTTATTCCTGGAGGTTGAGGAGCTCGGTGATTCAAAAAAATGCCCCTGAGAGATGAGTAGAACAAAGGCACCAAAGATGGGAGTGTGAGAAATGCTCTCAGAATAAAAGATTAAGAAAAGTAGAAAACATAAATACTCTGTTCTTTGATTTTAAAATACTTTCCTAACTACTATACCAATATTGGAGTGAATTAAAGAGTGCCAGCATTGGAATCACCTGGGAATCCTGTTAAAGTCCAGGTCCCTGGGCCCCGAGGCAGACCATCATTCAACAAGCCACCATTGACTGGGATGTACACTAAAGCTAGACAAAGCATCTGCACTCATATATAAGTAGGGGATGCTACTCACTTGGAGTAATGGTCACTGATTATGTTTGAGTAATACTGACAGGAAGGTTAGCTCTCTGGGGAACCCAAATCACCTATTTACCTGGTCCAAATCCATGGCATGGACAAAGTTTTTAAAATAATCATGAATAAGATGATATCACTCATCCTTTGACTTTTATCCTAAACAAACCAGCAAATGAATGAACAAATGAATAAGACATGGTATAAGCTGATGCCATGTGCCCTGGACTGGTCTCCCTGGATGAAGTTGTAGTGAGTGGAGTTGAGCACAGCACTAGTGTCACCGAGTTTCCACAGCTGGACCACAGACATAGACAGAGGTGCATGTTCACCAGAAACCAAGCCAAAGGGAGTCTGGAGGGACTGTCAATTTGATAGACATCTGAATTTTCAAATGTCTGACATTTGAAAATTTCTATAATGAAAAATGTTCAATACTTTTTTATATCTAAATATTTAGTGTTTTTTATTATTATTCATATTATTTGGACTGCTTATAAGATTGTAGCCTGCCCTCTCTGATAGCTAGATAAAGGCCACACATGGAACATTGGAATTCACCTTCTTTAAAAAATTTTTTCCAACTTTTTTGAGATATAATTAACATATAACATTGAGTAAGTTTAAGATGTACAATGTGTTGATTTGATTCGCTTACAGGCGTATTGGAAAATAATTACTACCTTAGCGTTAGCTAACACCTCCATCATGTCACATAATTACCATTTATCTTTCATGGTGAGAACATTTCAGATTGGCTCTCTTAACAGTCTTCAAGTACATATAATACATTATTGTTAACTATAATCACAGTGCTGTGCATTAGATTCCCCAGAACTTATTCTTCCTCTAACTTGAAGTTTGTATCCTCACCTATAATTTTATCCTTCCTGGTAAAAGTGTGAAAAGCAGACTGCAGATGAACTCAAGTAATGACTCGTTAAGAAATCTAACAAACTTTTTCTTCTGCCATTTTTGTAGAAAGGTTTTATTCCAGCTTCTGTATTTTACTCCAGCATCTCACAAATCTCTCTTGATACAAACCATTGCCTGAATCCATGTAGCCCTTGTACTTCTAAAGGCATCCCCATTGTGTGTTTCCTATACTCTCACCAACAAACATGAAAAATAAAATGGCTCACCAT
>NW_011888976.1:3324687-3328985 GCF_000151845.1 Pteropus vampyrus | reverse complement strand
GGTGGTGCTGCGGGCAAGGACAATTGTTGAAAGGGCACTTGGGTTCTGCATAAAGAAACTGAGATCCTTTTGTGATGTGGGATGTTTGCAGAACACAGGGCTCTGCATAATAGTGTAAAACCTTCTTTGGTGATGGAGACATAGATGCAGATAATGCTTCCTTTTAGGGGAAGACTTTGTGGTTGGTTTGTTTGCTATCAGTTTTAGCTGAATGGGGGCCCGGGTCAGAGGTGCCTGCTAGGGTTCTCTCAACAGCTGGGATGAACTGGCCCCTTCGACATGGTGTTTGGTTGGATGTCAGCGAGGGAGGTGCTGTGGGAAGTCTGTGAAGGGGTTCTGCTGTATGCATTTTAATCCCTTTCTGTTTTCCAAAGGCTTTAGTAATCTCTTGTTAAATCAATGGTCAGGTCTTAGCTGTGTTTCAGGGAAATGAGAGATGGAAATGGGTTCACATTTGGGGACAGGTTGTAGGTGGGGCACAAGAGGCAACCTGGGCAGAGCTGTTTACTACATGAGAGAGGTAAATAGGGATTCTGAGAGAAATGTGTCTGTCAAGAAGAACCTGGGAAAAAGACGAGGATCCCTAAGATTAAGTAGGATTCTTATCATTTCAGTGTTGAAGAGAAATAGGATCTCCGATGCTGAATGTTTGAGGTAGGAGAGCGTGGTGGTCATAACAGACATAAACTGAAGGCAGATTTCCTGGATCAATAATAGTCTGCTATCATTACTTTCCGCCTGTTTGTCTCTGGGCAAGTCAGTTCACCTCTCTACACTCCAATTTCTGCATTTGTTTTAGTGGAGATAATGAAAGCACCGATCTCAAGTTTAAATGAGGATTAATGAAATAAATTATGTTCAGCAGGCGAAGTAATCGGCACAGCATCTAGAATATTATAAATGCTCCATAAATGATAACTTCATGTTTTAAACTGAAATTTAAATCTTTATTATTGCGGTGGAAATAAGCACGAATGTGAGATTGAGAAAGAGAGTCAGGGAGGGGTATATACCATGGACCAGGGGTTCCCAACCCGACGACATGCAATGCCTGACATGTAGCACTCAATAAGTTTTTCCCAGTGATGAATCATGTAGACCAAGTCTTTCAGTTCATTAAACTGGAATTCAACTCCATTTACCAAGTTGTATTTCAATTGTTTTCTGAAATACTCAGTAGAAATTATAAGGTTATGCCGCTGGGCTTGTTAGGCCAAGAAACACAGATAAATAGACAGATGTTCTAGAATAGAGAGTTTGATCAAGTCAATTCTAGATTGTCACTATGCATCCATTCTCACCATGTATCCTGAACTGTGATTTTGCCTAGAACTCCGGCAGGAATTGCAGGTTTGGCCTGTTTATGTCAGAAAGGACCCTTCTGGCATGAGGATAAGTATTGGTCACTAGTAGAAGTTGTAACCTGGGGCTGGAGATCTGTTGTTTTTTGTTTTTTTGTTTTTTTTTGCCAGACCCCATAAGAGCATTCTGACGTGGCAAGGTTCAAGGGAAAGATGTAGAGAAGTAAGCAGTACACAAGCAAGATGCCACCAAACTCTGCCCACTTTATTCCCAGCCAGTGGCGTGGGACAGAGAGCTAGAGCCAAAGTAAGGGCTGCATGCCATTCAATATCATAAAGAGGTGAAGAAAGAAAGAAAGGAATAGGAAAGAAAAGTAAGGGGAACTTACCTTTACAAAGCCAGGCTCAAAATATCATGTGCTCAAGAAATAATTGTTATCTGAATTGTGATATAATCAAACAAACAATAATCATTCAGGTCATTGTCACTTTATAACAAGAAGCTTCATAAAAATAGATTGGATAATGACTCAGAAAAAGGAATTATGGAATAGAAACTGTTCTCTCTTACCACGGGTCACTGTTATGGATCTAAAATATACAGAGCTCCATCAAGATAGAAGGGGAACAATACCAAACCCCTCCAGAAGGTGGGAGGGCGCTAGGACATATATAGCAAGATGTTCACTCTAAAGGAACTAGTCCAGGTTCTATTTCTTGGGATGGAGCTTGGGGTAGGTCCTAGATGACCTTCAAGGAATATCTGGACTTTGACATGTAAATTTAGGTCTGATCAGAATCATGGTAGATCCCAGTTACAGATATGACGTAGATTTTTAAGTTGCATCTCTGACCACATGTGCTAATTCCATTAACTTCAAATGCATAAAATTGATAATAAAGGAGGAGTTCATATTTTTTAGTATCTTTTGTGTGCTAAATACTGTGATAAATGAATCTCATTGAATCCTTTAACAGCACTAGGAAGTAGATATTATTCCCATTTTACACATGAAGAAACTGAAATTCAGAGAGAGTTTTGCTGAGTCTTGTAGCTAGAGATGGGTAGAGCTAAGATTATGAACTGCTTCTGCCTGTTCTTCCCTCCATAGAAGAGAGAAACTGAAAGTGGCTTGGGGTGGAAGTCAAAAATGAAGTTGTGAACATTATAAAAAGCAAATGTGATACTGAGATATGGAAATATTGTGATTAAGGACTGAACAAAATGATCTAATTATGTTGGAGACTATTTTCAAAATTAGAAGTGTGTATTTTTTTTGCATGAACTTTAAAAACATGCATATCATATGGTGTAGAAATTTGACTTTGCATCTAAGTATTTACTATATAGTATTTACTGTACAGAAAAATTTACAAGTACATGCACGATAGGTGTTCCTTGTAGCTTTTCTGTAAGAGTAAAAACAAAGCTAAATCAAAACAACCAACTAAACAAATCCTAAAGATCTATCTCGTGTCCAGCAAAACAAATACAAAATAATTCACAATTAAGTACATTATCGTGAAGTTTCAGACCATCACGATAAAGAAAACATCTTATGAGTCTTGTATAAAGGATCAGGTGTCAGAATGTCATTGGTCTTCTCATTTTAACATTGCTGATGTTCATGGCCATGTTGAGAGAAGGTAAATAGTTCTTTTGGAGAGTTTGCAGATGAATGATTGCTAGGTAGATAGAAAATAAAAGATAGAAAAAGTGAGGCAATGATCAAATTCAACAAAAGCAAAGAGTTCTAAAGAAATAATCATGTAATCATAAAACATATATGTTATCAATGAACAGCACTTGCAACAATAATAATAAAATGAATTTAATCATACATTATTATGTTAGTGTACAGGGAAGTTGGAGAAAAGAGACATATATGCAGAGTATGGGGTGAATTGGAAAGGAGAACTAAGTCTTCATCTATTCTAGAAATTTAATAATAATATCTAAAACTAAAAAAAAAATTTTTAAAGAGCATATATTTATGTAATTGAGAAGCCAGAAGAAATGATTTTTCCGAGCCCAAGATTCAGGGATGCGATAAAGAGCTGAAGAGGATTGCTATTTTTATCTTAAGGTCTTGTGGTGCTATTTGACTTTTTAAAATATATGTATCTGTTATTTTGATAAAAATGTTAAACCAAAATGCAAAACTTTTGCACGCTTATTAAAAACATTTGGAAAATTAAAAAACGTTCATAGTGCACCACCCAGCTCTGCCCACTGTTAGTACTCAAATATGATCTTCTAGTCATATTTTCTTTCTGCTGAAGTACACTTTGAAGGGATTATACAGCATTGAAGTTTTATCAGCTCTTTTCAAAATTTGACATTACATTATGAATACATCCCACACATTGAAACAAATTTTTTTAACTTTATAACAATACCAGTTTTGTTAACTTTATAATAGTCTACTAGTGTTATAATGTGATTATTTTTAACTTTATTGAGAAATAAATGACAAATGTAATTGTATACATTTAAAGTGTACAATTTGATGATTTGATATACATATACATTGTAAAAAAATTGTGAAGACTTTAAGAGAATTAACACATCCACCAGATCACATAGCTAACATAGGCAATTCTTTTTTGTGTGGGAGGATGCCTAAGATCTATTCTTAGTAACATTCAAGTATACAATACCATGTTATTAGCTACTGTCACCATGTTGTACCTTAGATTATCAGAATGTATTCTTCTTATAAATGAAAATGTTTGCCCTTTGACCTACATCATACTATAAACCCCTCCCCTCACTTTCCCCCCCTTACTTCCACATATAAGTAATACCATACAGTATTTGTCTTTCTCTTTTTGGCTTATTTCATTTAGCATAATGCCCTCCAGATTCATTCATGTTGCCACAAATGAGATAATTTCCTTCTTTAGCATTCTATTTCATATATACCATATTTTCTTTATCCACTCATCTGTTGAAGGACATTTAGTTTGTATCCATATCTTGGCTAATGTGCTGCA
>NW_011888976.1:3309794-3319307 GCF_000151845.1 Pteropus vampyrus | reverse complement strand
GTGCACATCATGATTTCTTGTCTTGTTTCCACCTCCGTTTTCCTCTCCAGCGCTGTCAGATTAAATGAACATTCTCTAGGTGACCACTATACTTCAGGCTTAAGGCTTCTCAAAGCCAACATGTCAGATGAGCTCTAGCAGTCTAATGGTGTGATGGTTTTCATTAAGTACTGAATCTTGCCCTGTAGGGATAGAGCTAAAAAATGCATAAATTATTTAACGTAAGGGCTTTGCTGATCACTGATAAAATCAAATTAGCTGCTTTGGGCTAAGAATGAATTTGAAACAGAATTTTCTCCTTTGAAGAGACAGTGACAAATCTATTTGATAGGTCTGCATGTCAAGTATTTTGAACAGAAAATTTAACAGAATCCTTTGTTAGTCAAAGTGAATGAGACTGGTTTAGGTTACAAACTATTTTTTTTTCACCAAAAATGTTTATTTTTGTCATATTATTAAAGCCATATCCAACTATACAAATTTTATTTTAAAAAGCAGGAAAAAAACCTTACCCATAATTCTAACAGTCCAATAAAACCTGACATTCGTAGCATTTCCTTCCAGCCTTTTGTCTATGTGAGTGTATGAGTATATAGCTGATCACTGAACAACAGAGGGATTAGGAGTTCCCTCCCTCGTGCAGTCCAAAATCCACGTGTAACTTTTGACTCTCCAAAAACTTAGTCGTCTCTCAGTATTCATGGGGGATCAGTTCCAGGATCCACTGCAGATACCAAAATTCATGGACACTCAAATCCTCTATGTAAAGTGGCATAGATCAATGAATACAGTTGACTATTCTCATCCATGAATTCACATCCAAAAGATCAAAAATAGTACAGATATGTCTTGAAAACAAATCCACATACAAGTGGAACCACGCAGTTCAAATCTGTGTTGCTCAAGAGTCAACTGTACATATATTTTTTAAAAATTTAAGTCATTTTATATACATAAATATTTACTTTCTTTTCATATTCATTAAAAGCTGATTTCAATGGATATATCATATTCCTTATTCTGACTCCATTTTGATTATTGATTTAGGATAATTATTTCACCAAAGAGTATGAATAGTTTGAAGGCTTTTGATATGCATTCCATATAATTTTCCAGGAACTCTGTTTCAACTTATAATTGCACCATAAATGTATGGGTTTTTAACTTTTTTTGGGGGGCGGAGGGGTGGACTATTAAACATAATTCACTTCATATGTGTCACTATTTTCCAAAATATTTGCTAATTTGCTAAGTGAAAATACTATCTTATTGCTCTTTGAATTGACTAATAAAATTTATTACTTTTTTGGTTTTCAAGTTATTTATTTTTTATTAAAGTAACGCATGAAGAGTTTTGCTCTGTTCTACTCCTTCCTAGTTACATAAGTTTCTAACTCACAAAGTGAGTAATTGTGACCGGTGTAACCAAGAGAATTTGTTTTGAAGTAAAACTACATCACTTTTTGTAACCTGAATAGCGCCCTGGTAACATGTGATTCAATTCTACTGTGATTACTTGTTCAAGCAAACATGCTACAGAAGCCAAAATTAATAATATTTTTTAAACATATATCTAACTTTCCTTGTCTCTCTTAAAGAATACATTTTTAAGATCCAATTTATAATCCATGCTATCGATTTAAAAATTACCCTGCTTCTACTATTCTTTTTTACCCTGTGGATGCTTGAAAGCTTCTTTCTCTCCATTCACATTCTCCATTAAAAACTTCATCCAACATATCATAACACTTAGTCCTTGCCTCTTACATCACATTGCCTTTTCTCCTGACCCTCCTGTCTGAATTTCTTCTATCCATACTCTAAATTTGGTATCACAAAAGTCTAGGGTCATTTTGCCAAAAATAAAGTGTGATTGATAGAATGATCAGACACACACATTGACATACCTTTTCTTCACACTGGCCTTCTGAATCCTATTAGCTGTCAATATGTAAACAAGGCTTTACAGCACATCATGGATGTTTGCACAAGCTGAGTTAGCTATTGTTAATATCCAAAAATAAAAAAAAAATTAAAGTCAATATTATGTGCCCACTACATCCAAAGTACTGTGCTATATGTTCAAGAGACATAAAAACTTGCAAAGATGAAGAATATGTATTTCCAGCTCTCTAAGTGCCTTTAAATGGAAAGACGAAAATCATAAACATGGGGAGAAAAATTCTACTTATCAGAATAAAGTGTAACAATGATGCAATTCCAAAAAAATGTTTTAGAAAGGTTAGAGCCACTAGACTAGTGCAATAAGACTGTAATACATATCCCCAACCTCCTTTCTTCAAACAAAACACAATCATCCCAGATGGAAAGATATAGCAGCAGGGTCTTGGGCTTTCAACAATTCAACATAGTCTGGTCTAGAGAAAGTGGCCTCAAATTTTGGATTCTCCAAATGTGGCTTTGGTGTAGTTAATAGAAGTGCTTCAAAAGCCTACAATGGAAGACATGCCCATTGCATCCTCTGTTTTTTTGAATTTCTACTATGTACCAGATACTGTGCCATTCACTGAGGGAATCTTTGTGCACACATCAGAGATGGCTCTTGCTTTCCTACAGTTTCCAGGGGGTATATTTTGTGAACTGGCCTCAATTTTGGCTCTAGTTGAGCTTGTTTTCCATTCCCTGATAATCTGTACTCACGTTTTTCTTTTTTTCCCCAGTATTGTATGTTTCTTTGCAAGATGCCATAAATTCCTAACCCAAAGTTGGATATAAACAACCAAAGAATGTTTCCAGTTAGTCATGTGTCAGCGTTTCTTGCCTTGTGCTTGATTAGCTACTTGAGGACAAGGGTTCTGTCTCCCTCATTAGAACATGGTATTTATCTTCGTATTTATCTTAATACTCCACACTGTAGGCACTATATTTCTCAATAAATGTTTGTAGATATAATTTATCCCACTAAAATAGTTCCTATGAGCACTGCCCTTGATGAAAACAGCAGTTCTGTAATCGCTCAGGCAAGAGGCGCTGAAATAGCCAAAATAAAATATTTCCACAGGAAATATCAGGTTTAAACAAATCTGCTGGATCATGAATAGATAAGAGTCACCCAAACAAGCTAGCTTGACTTTCAAGGAACAAACAGATGGTCAGTAGTACATTATAATCACTGAGAATCTAGATGAAAATGGTTTCACTCAAAGAAGAAATTTTACAGACTCTAGCTGGAGTGTAGGATCAAGATGAAAAATAGGACTGTTGAAGAAATAAATTGAATGATTATATCTTGCCCAGTTTCCATCTGACACCGAAAGGGAAGGAAATTAAAAATGAAAAGGTTGGGCTTTTCTTTGGAAATGATCCTTCCCTGGTTTGACTTTGCAGGGAGTGCTAATGAAGCAATGCCAAGGGGAAAATGCAGGCAGCTGACCCAAGACTTGATCAACACAGCATCCATTCAGTTTGATTCTGTGAGCAGTTCCCCTTTCTGTGCAAACCACTGCCCCAGGCAAGATGGGAATTTGAGGGAGATAGAAGAATGTGAGGGAGGCAAAAATGAACAAACACACAAAAGGGATGAATTCTGGCCCCAGGAATTGGGGAGGATCTCACAGAGAAGGCTTTGGAGGAGGGATGAGTCAGATATCCATGCAGAAATGGAAGGGTAGACATAATTCCAGGAGGAAGAAACCTTAAGTACAAAGATATAGTGATGGAAAATGTGCTCTATATTTGGTAAGGCAAGTTGTATGGCTGGACCACTGGGATGATGTCAAATCATCAAAGTATCAAAATATTTGCAGACATATGGGTGATTGAATTGCATGCTCTCATTCTACATACTGTTTGGAGTCCTATAAAGCCAGCTCCAGGCTAAGGAATTTTATCTTATGTATTCTGTATTGTTTTAACTTCGCTTGAGGGGCCAGTTTAAAATCTGTAGTGCAATATAACTTGGAATTTTATGATTTTACCTTTCTGAAAGAAATGAAAAAATTCACTGCATGAAGAGAGAAGATATATACTTCTCTTGTCTTAGCAACCCATAAATAGAAAAAGTTCAGTAATAATATCTATATATGTTGAGAGCTTACTCTATGCCAGGCATAGTGCTAAGCACTTTTATGTCCATTTATATCTAGTCTTCGCAATGAACCTACAAAGTAGTTATTAATATATATTTCTTTTAAATAAGAAAACAGGGCTCAGAAAATTAACATCCTCCAAATCAAAGTTAATAAAAATTAATAATAGAAACTAATAGCAATAGGAAGGGCTCGTAGAGACTATGTAAGAAATTTCCAACTTCGTCAAGTTTAATGTTGAGAGCAAACACTGGCTATGAGACCTAAGAGCACTCGGTTATGTTGGAAAGTTCCACAGGAAGAAATTTATCCATCCACCATATCTACTGCAATCTTTGGATCTTTTGTTTTATGATTCTTTCTTATCTCCTGTCTCCTTTCCCCTCATAGACTACAATGTAGTTTTTAAAGCAATGAGATGAATAAGATACACCAAGCTTTTACATACAAAGTATGTGATTTATGCGTTTGTAAGTGTATCTTAATTATTATAATGAAGACAATCATCCTCAGAACTTCAAACAAATATAGTAAAATTTTTATTAAAAAAAATAGATTTCTACTACCAACCAAATATTCCATTCCACATATTTCAGGGCCAATGTCTCTTTAGTTCTTTCTTACCCTAATCTCTTAACCTCAGTAACTCATTGTTAAAATGGAAATATTCAGGATCACCTGTGACAATTAAAGATAATGTCTACAAAATGTCTCCTTTAGGGTCTGGTCCATGATAGGCAGTTTATATTATAATGTTGATAACAATATTAATCGACATGTGTTTCTCTTCCATTCAATTATAAAGTCCCCAATGGAGCAGCTGTTTTGTTTAGTTGATCATTATTTCATTAAAGTGAGCTTTTATTTTACAGGTACTATAAGTTTGACAATCTAGGATTTCAGTCCACAGCATTTTCATTACTGACAATTAGAAAAGAAGAGGCATGCGGCTTGCTCAGGGCAAACATCTTTTAAAATTCTGAGAGATGGTAGCCAACAAGAAGAAAAGAGATGACTAGTTGAAGAAATAGGGAGGGAGGAAGTGGGGGAGGGAGGGAGGGAGGGAGGAAAAGAACAGATACACAAGAAGCCAAAATGAAGAACAGAGCAAATGAGGACTTTTCACTCTTCACTGTCAATGGCAAAATACCTTTTGATCTAATGGTTCCTGGGTTTTATTACTGTTGGAGGCTTTCTCTCCTTTCATCCCTCAAGTCTCCTCAGGCTCTTTGCTGGTAACTCTTCCCCCACCTCCTCCTGCTTACCCAGGCTGAGTTGAGTTCCCCTCCTGTGCATTCTGCATTTTTCCATGCTTTGTTCTGCCTACTAGGCCGGATCTGTGAATTCCTGCCACATGGCGGGAGCCCTATTAGTGTTTACTGAACTGGATTGTTGAAATGTTCCTAACCTTTCTCACTGATACAGGGTGTAAACTGAACAGTATATCTTTCTTGGGGATGACTTTGTATCATCCGAGTGTTATGCTACTGACGCATAAGCAACGTGTTGAAATACGTCTTGGTGACACCTTTGTCATTGCTTAAAACAACTACAAACGGAGGTTATGATACTTCTTTTGCTAGTTGTGTCGTGAAGCAGTTTAGTCAGAGTGGGATTGAAACACACACCAGAGATGGTTGTAGAGCACCCAGTTACTTTATGAAAGTCACTTTCTAGCTCCAAGGGTTCTTGTCTGACTAGTCTGCTAGGCCCAGAACTTTCTGCAAGTGGGTGAGAGTGAAATCTCAGTTATACAATAGAATCCCTGTGTGGTAATCACATGTCAAAAGGCAGCAAGGCGAATAGGGAGAGAGCTAAGCACTGTTCGTTGGTGAAAATGACATGCTCCTCATACAACATACCTACAGCCCTCTGTCTGCCTTACCTCCACACCCCGCTAGAGGAGAGACCAGTCAGATCACAGCCCTCATTATAGCACTAATTTCAAGTGCTTTCCATTGTGAAAATGCTCAAGGCTCGGCAACATCTAAATAGTTAGCAGCAATAGAGCAGGGGACATAAAGAACTTGACCTGAGCTTGCATTGTATATGGAGGAGAGGCTTATGAGCTGGAGTCGGAAAATCTGCAAGCACAGCAACAAAGATGTATTGCGAAGGTCGGGGGGTCATCTAACCAAATAGGGAATTGAGTTCAAAGGGTCTTTGCGGTGACAATTGTCAAGTTTTCTTTCAAAGGAAAGCCTTTAGAAATAACTACCTTAGAGCTCACTTTTAAGTTAAGAAATCTATCTACAGCAGATTTTCTCAAACTGCTAGATAATGCTTTGTCGTGGAGGGCTGTCCTGTGCATTGTAGGATATTTAGTAGCATCCCTCTCTGACTTTTACCCAGTAGATTCCAGTAGCATCACCCTCCTCCTTCCAGTGGTAACAATCAAAATGTCTCCATGCATCACCAAATGTTCCCTGGGGAGTAAAATTTCCCCAAGGTGAGGACCCTGGGTCTAGAGAGTGGTAATTTTCATGTTTAGCTGTGAAATGAAACCTAGTGCTAAAACTGCACCCAGCTTTCAAAAGACTTCAAATAGGTTACACTTTTCTCCAAGCCTAGTGCCCACTCACCAAATCATTCTAAACTATCCAAGTGCATTGAGTCCAGCAGATTCAATGTCCTCCTGAAGGCAATGTTAACATACATGAGAACAGCTTTTTCAGGTTCATCCATTAATCAACAAATATTTATCAAACAATATTTCAGGTTATAGAGTTTTAAAAAGATCCACCTGAGGTAAAATTTCTTTCTTGTCTCAAAGGAAAGAAAAATCATAACAATAAATTTAAACTATCAACAATTTGGTTCTTCTGTTGTGTTTCTGGACAATCTGGTCACTTTTTATCCTTAGGCTCAATCGTCCCTTTGCCTGTTTAGGGCTTCACTTTTTCATCTCTGTACTACCAGGAGCTCAACACGATGCTTTGCAATTATCATAATTGACAGACAGCCTTCTTTATTTTTTCCCAGACAGTAGAATCCAGAAAGCCGAAACAAGGGCAAACTATTGATTGAATGCCTACTGTTTGCCAGATACTCTTCTATGCATCTCACATATACTAGGAACAACTCTGATCAAAAGTTAGCATTTGATAACTTTATAGATGAGGAAACTGTAAATATAATCATGAGAAATATGAGAAAATTGCATGCAAAATGAGATGGCCTCTTGGGGTGGCAAAAGAAAGATGTTAAATAGTCAAGGAGGTGAACAAATAAAATATGTAGCCTACATACCTACTCTTTAGGGCGATAGTGTATTCCGATAATCGGGGAAGTGACCCCTTGCCCTTAAAGATTATTATTCTTCTTCATGCTCCTAGTGCTTGAGGTATAGGTCTGCTGCAGCCTTTATGCATGCTGCCTTACCTTACCAGGAGATTACTTTGTGTTTTTCTTCCCCACCAGTAAAAAGCAGGCCTTTGCTATCCATCTTACATGTCCCCAGGGGTAGTTCAGTTCTCCGCACAACACTGACGCTAAGTGCTAGAGCTGGGCTTTGTTTGATGAGTAAGTGGGGCCCCTTCTTTTCATACTATTCATTGTAATTTCCTGAGTGATGATGTTTGACCCTCAGCTCAGCGGCCATCTTAGCTAAGGCTACTTCCTCAGCTTGGTAAACCAGTGCTTTGAAGAGGAATACACCAAAATACTTAGGCTTGATCATCATTTCTTAGTTCAGGGACAGTATAAGTGCCAATAAGCACTTCATCATAACAAGCTCCTTAAGTAGAGTCCATTTGTGTGACTGGGAATCAGAGGGTCCTCACAAAGTCCTCAAGAGAAGGATGATAAATAAAGTGATGGACAGAAGACAGAATGCTCACACCTGGCCCAGGCCCTGGTCCGGCTAATATCCTGCCTCGTCTCTCACACCATGTTTTGTACTCCCTATAGAGGCATGAAATAGCATATGAGGGAAGTACCTTGGGTCAAATAAAACAACATGGATAAAAAGGCCTCTTGTGTGTAGACCCATTCTTCTTTAGGCCTTGGCTATAAATCCAAATAATAGCACCTGCATCTTTCAATGCAAAAGGAAGTTGTGAAGGTCATGAATAAACTTAAGAGTTTTGACCTCAGGAGTATTATTAATTATTATTGCTACTTAGAGTATTATTGTCTTACTCATATACTCAACAGTTATTTTTCTGTAGATGTTATTTTTGGGTCATAGTGCTAGGTGAGCCTTAAGAAAGAAACACAGGTTAATAAGACCTTGCCCTTGCCCTTGAAGTGCTTATAATGAAGCTACTCAAAGGGAGCACTGTGGACTGTGCTTCGCCCATGGGTTGTTTGTGACCCACTACACTAAATAAGAAGAGGAATTGAGAGTAAGCATTTAGAAATTTTATAGCAAGTAGTATTATGTCTATTTAACCTAATAACAAAAATTCAAATTTGTATTTTATGTCATATTATAAATTAACTTTCTACAAATTCAATGTCTATTATATTTTATAAAGGTAAAGGTCTACAGTGGATTGGAAACTGAAAAAAAAAAAAACAACTTGTCCTTAATCATCGACAGTTTGGGCCTCATTGTTCACATACACACATGAATCAAATACAAGGCAGGTAAAGATAAATGTCTTAAAAAGCTGAAATAGTTTGATGTTATAAAAGGAGAGGACACTTCTGGAAAAGATGTGTGCAAAAGTATAGGAAATCTAGGAAGTTATGAAACTTCCCTTTTTCAAGTTGAACAGAATTAATCAAAAGAAGTAAAAATAACAACAAAAAAATTATCATTGACACTAATAGTAGACATGGTCCCAATAAGATAGTTTATATATCCAGAAACATCATTTGGGTATGAAACTACCCTAGATGTGCCTTCTAGAGCCACCTTTCTTTACTCCATTAATAATATTCTGAGGCCATATGGGTGGAGTTGGAGAAGTAGATAAACTTAATTGTTTTCTCTAGTCTAGCAGATGTCAGAAGCCAAGTAGGTATTAATATCCTAGCGGTAAGTGTTGCAACCAACACCTGGCAAAAGAGGTAGATTAAAAAGAGGAAAATGCCTGTAACAACACCGAATAAAATGCTTGCAAACAGGGTTTCCTCTGAAACTCTGACTCTTTAAAGGAGTCTGCTCCCACCACAGATGGGAAACCTTAAAATCTTAAGGATATCCACCCTTTGAGATGGAATCCATTTATTCTTCAGTGAAGCCGTTTCTGTTGTAGGAGTTTTAACAAAACCAGAAATTAATAAAACAGAGAAAACATTATCCATCGCAGTGGTTGCCTTTCTTGGGAAGCTGAGAGATTATCAGTATCTAACCCCAAGTCTCATGTTATAAGGAAAGATTTCACACATTTGAGGTAAACATTTTTTTTCTGGCAAAGAAAAAGACAGAATACCCACCTTTTAAAAAATATACAAGAAAAAATTGAAAGAAAATAAAGAAAAATTAGCATGTCCCTACCTAAAAATTCTGTCCCCC
>NW_011888976.1:3242866-3308245 GCF_000151845.1 Pteropus vampyrus | reverse complement strand
GTGGTAAAATAGAGATTGGTAAATTAATGTCGAAAACAGAAAAAAAAAATGAGGCATGTGCTAAATCCAAGAACTAATTCTTGGAAAACCCAGTACAATAAATAAACCAGGAGCCAGTCTAATCAATGATCAAAAGCGACTGCTCGCTACTAAAAATTAGGAGTGAAAAATAGAACTGAACACAAATTTAGACTATTAAGAACCAATAAGTATATACAAAGATGTTCATGCTCATAAGTCCTAACATTAATACAAATCAAACCAACAATGAATAACATTTTTAACCATGAGACTGGCAAAGATATGTCGCTATCCAGGTTAGAGGAGGATGGGGGGAAATGAGCCATCTTTTTGGACGTGGTGAAAGTGAAAATCCATACATACTTTCTGGAGGGCAGTTTGGTAATATTTGCTAGACTTTTGAATGTGCATAGCGTTTGACTAAATAACTTCACTCACGAGGTTATGATCTAATAAGGTAATCATACACACACATGCACATGTGCATCACAAACTGCAAAACTTAATATTTAATAGCCAATAAAATGTGTACCATTTACGTTTATTGACTTGAAAAGCTGTCTACAATATGTTAAGCAAAAAGAGAAGCATGTAAATATAAAAATTATAAGTTCAAAAACGAATAATGTGAATACCTACTATGTGCCAGACATCCATCTAGGCATTGTGAGAAGATGCAGTAAATAAGACAGAAAAATTTGCCACCTTCATAGAGATTAGAACAAAAGCATAAGTCAACACTAGCAAGTAAGATGTCTGAAGAAAATGAGTGCTATTCGTGAACAGTGGTTATCTGTATTTAATAGGATTTGGGGTAATTTCTACTTTCTTCATTTCTCTTTATACCGTTTGAGTGTTTTAAAATGCACATATATGATTATTTTAATGGGGAAAATATTATTTCTGAGCAATATAAAAATCATTTGTGGTTGAAGGCATGGTGGATTTGGCAATTGAGCTGTGCAAGAAAATAAGGAGAGAACTTGTATCTATTCAGATTGCAGTAGGTATATCACATTATGATTAATGTATTATCACTGTTTATCAGATTTAAAACAGAAATAATATTCTTGTCCATATAAACATGTGACTCTCACACAAAATTTCATGTCTAAATTTAGCAAATCCAGAAGAAATCTTCTGAGTATCCAAAAAATCATTTAACTACAGCTCCTGTGAGGCATTAAATGGTCGGTTTCAATAATCGAGACGGAAGGGCTAACAGAAAACTCCTATATAGCTCCAGGTGGTGGCAACTCCACCACTATACTGACAATTTCTTAGGTTTTCCCAACCTCTTCTGATTTGGAAAAGCAATAAAATATTTGAAAAAAAAAATGCATGCTTTGGTTCAACTTATTTTTCATGTATGACTTTAATTTTGGGACTACACACTCAGTATTTTGATATTGACATCTGTTTTATGTTTTGATTATTCTTAAATGTGCACTTTAGTTGATGTGAACTCCTCAACTTTTGGGTGACGTCTGTCATTTGAACCACAAAATTGTCTGTGGCTTCCCCAGGAGTCCATCACCGGAATAACGGGGTTCATTGCCTTCCTCAGTACCATAGTCATTTGTCTTCTGTATAAGGTCAACATTAGTGTTGGAATGACATGCCTGCTCTCTTCTGGAAGCTATCTGAATCTTCTTGGCCTGGATCAGAGGTTTAACTTAGGGCAGAAGATTCTCAACGGCACCCTTTTTCCTGCGTCCCATCAGAGTACCTCTATTCTACCATTTGAAAGCAAAGAGCTCACATCCAATTTACATATCTGTTAGGATAGAGCTTCCTCTTAGAAATGTTAGAAATCTTAGAAATGAAAAAGAGTAGTGTGTATGGGGGGTATGGTGAGTGCATCTCATAAGTGTTTTGAGTAAAGTTTGAGAATGGCAAGAAGATACAAGCTTTGAAAATAATGAATTGTGTTCTCATATAATTGTTAAGCTTGAATAAAAGGAGCGTAAACAAAATAGAAGTTTTATTTTCAAACAGAGAACAAATTGCAAGCTGAAGAGTCTAGGCAGTTTGATAAAGTCTCCAGACTGTTCCACCACTCTGGAGAGGTGGGGCCCTGGTCTAGTGGTACAAGATGGCTGCTGCAGTTCTAGCCATCTCGTTAACATTCCAGACAGCAGATTAAAGAAGGACTAGAAAGAGATTTGCTCTCCCTTTTTTGGAGACTTCCCACAAATTCTACCCAATACTTCTGTCTAAATCTCAGTTGAGTTACTTGGCTGCCTGTAGCTACAAAGTAAGCTAGAGGAAGCTGTTTTTCAAACCAGGTAGTAATGAACTAGCTAAAAATTAGCATTCTTTTCAGTGAGGTAGAATGGGAGAATGGATAGGTTATTAGGAGGCCAAATGTAGGAACATACCAGCACACATATGCATAATTTTAACAACTGTTACCAAAATTCTTCTTAGGGAAGGGGCTGTCACTACTAAGGCACACTTGGGTATCCTTGTAGTGACAAGATATCACTTGGGTATGAGAAGATAAGGCCTAAGTCAGGATCTGGAGAAAGGGGACAAATCTGAAGTAGGGCTGAATTTCAAATGCAAAGATCCTGATTTCTGTGGTGTGTTCAAAAAAGAAGTAGGGAGAATAAGTGGGGAGAAGATAAGGTACTAAGAATACGTGAAGGGTCCAGAGAACTCTGACAGGTAGTGCAGTGAGATTTTAAAAAGAAAAATGAGGAAAGGAAAAAGAGGGGAGGAGAGGGGAGGAGAAAAAAATACCGAAACGGTAAAGTAACTAATTGAATTTGTATAACAGGGATGGCCAGTATGCATACCCATCTCCATCTGCCCAGACTTACATTCACAAAGCCCCTGTAAAGGATGTGTGTTGTGGGAGGAGGGTGTAAATCTAGCAAAAGCCTAGGGAGGATCCTTAGCCAGGTCAATGTATCCATCCCACAGGGGACAATGTACATGAGATAACATTAAGAAGAAGCAGCGGTTTTAAGTTAATGTGACAATGAGAACAATAATGTGACAAAGAGAATAAAGGACTTCCTTGGAAGTCACAAAAATCTTGAGGGCTCATGACTTTCATACTCATGAATGGGATTTTGAGCTAATTCTCTCAATAGCTGAAAAAGCCCTTCCATGTGAGTTAAGCTGCTATAAAACTACGACTTTTCCCTCATGTCACTTTCCCAACGTATGTGTGAAGAGGATGGAGAAATGTTTATTTGAGCTTTAATAAAATATAAGCTTTATAACATAGAAAACAAAGTTAAATGCCATATAGCTGATCAGTGGTTTAACCAGAGCCAGAGCTTGTGCTTGTCATGGCTTCCTTCAGTTAGGAAGGAAATATGTGTCTTTATCTAATCAACTGAGAGAGACAGTCTGGAGTGATGTGCGCAAATGCACGACTGAGGCTAGACTTGACAGAAAAGAGTATCCCGACTGATTAGTAATGTCTGCTCTGCGCTTTGGACTTGGAGCGATAGCTGCAGTGCAGTAGATCTGTTGTCCTCCTTGGACCATGATGACACTCTAATTGCTGAGATTGACAGCAACGCTATTAGGTATAATAGATGTAATAGGCTGCGACTGTTCAAGCTTGCTAGAAAAAGGAATTTTAATGTTGCATAATTTTTTAAAATAATTTTTGAGGTTTCAATTGCAGTTAGCATACAATATTATATTAGTTTCAGGTGTACAACATAGTGATTAGACATTTATATGACTTATGAAGTTATCACCCTGATAAATCTAGTACCCATCTGACACTATACATAGTTATTGCAATATTATTGACTATATTCTTTTTGCTGTACTTTATATCCCCATGACTCTTTTGTAACTATTCATTTATACTTCTTAACCCTTTCCTTTTTTCCACCCTCACTTCCCATCCCCTCCCATCTGGCAAGCATCAAAATATTCTCTGCGTCTATGAATTTGTTTTGTTTGTTCTTTTATTTTGTTCTTAGAGAATACATATAAGTGAAATCATATGGCATTTGTCTTTCTCTGTCTGACTTATTTCACTTTGCATTATATTCTCAAGGTTCATCCATGTCATTGCAGATGGCAAGACTTTATTCTTTTTATGGCTGAGTAATATTTCATTGTATATATATATACTACCTTTTCTTTACCCATTCGCCCACTGATGAACAACTAGAGTGCCTCAATTTCTTGTAAGTAATGTTGCAATAAACATAAGGGTTCACATGTCTCTTCAAAGTAGTGTTTTCTGTTTCTTTGAATAACTACCCAGAAGACAGAGTAATGGGTCCTCTTGTCTCCTGTTATATCCTTTGTTTTAATGTCTATTTTGTCTGGTATAAGTATTACTACCTCAGAATTTTTGTTTGTTTCCATTTTCATAAAATATTTTTTTTCCATCCCTTTACTTTTAGCCTGTGTGTGTCTTTCGATCTGAAGTTGATCTCTTGTAGGTAGGGGTCTTATTTTGATCTCTTATATGTAAGGGTCTTATTTTCTTATCTATTCAGCCACCCTATTTTTTTAGCTACCGTATTTTTTTTTAGCCACCCTATTTTTTTATTGCAGCATTTAATCCATTTACATTTAAAATAATTGTTAAAGGATATGTAGTTATTGCCATTTTATTTTATATATATATCCATATATATTATATATATATACATATATATTGTATATGTGTGTGTGTGCGTGTGTGTGTGTGTGTGTGTGTATAAAGTCCCTTTAACATTTCTTTAAATAGTCCCTTTAACATTTCTTATAATTCTGGTTTGATGTTGATGAACTGTTTTAACATTTTCTTGTCTGGGAAGCTCTTTATTTATCCTTTGATTCTAAATGATATCTTTGCCGGGTAGAATAATCGAGGTTGTAGGTCCTTGCTTTTCATCACTTTGAATATTTTGTGCCAATCCCTTCTGGTCTGCAAAATTTCTGTTGAGAAATCAGCTGATGGTCTTATGGGAGCATCCTAGCAGATAACTAACCGTCTCTCTCTTGCTGCTTTTAAGATTCTTCCTTTGTATTTAAACTTTGGCATTTTAATTATGATGTGTCTTGGTGTGGGCCTCTTTGGGTTCATCTTGTCTGGGACTCTCTGCACTTCATGGACTTGTATATCTATTTCCTTTACCAGGTTAGGGAATCTTTCAGTCATTATTTCTTCAAATAGGTTTTTAATTTCTTGCTCTCTCTCTTCTCCTGTTGATACACCCATGATGTGAATGTTGGTACACTTGATATTGTCCCAGAGGCCCCTTAAATGTTCCTGTTTTTTTTTTAATTCTTTTTTCTTGTTGCTGTTCTGATTGGGTGGTTTCTGCTATCTTATATTCCAAATTGCCGAACCAACCCTCTGCTTCATTTAATCTACTATCGATTCCCTCTAATGTATTCTTCATTTCAGTTATTGTACTCTTCATTTCTGGTTGGTTCTTTTTATACATTTTCTATCTCCACTTTTATGTTTCCTATCTTTTTGTTAAAATTCTCACTGAGTTCATCTACTCTTCTCCTAAGTTAATCAAGCATCCTTATAACCAGTGAATCCGATAGATTGCTTGTCTATATTTTGTTTAGTCCTTTTTCTGAGTTTTGTTCTGTTCTTTCATTTGTGTGTGTGTGTGTGGTTTTTTTTCTTTCTTTCTTTCTTCATATTAGGTAGGGCTGCTATCTCTCCTGGGCTTAGTATCATGGCCTTATGTAGCAGGTGTCCCATGGGGCCCAGTGGCACAGTCTCCCTGCTCACCTGAGCTGAGTGATCCAGGTGTGCCCCCTTGTATGGGTTGTCTGTGCCTTCTTGTAGTTAAGCCTTGCTCTCTATTTTGTACATCAATGGAAGGAATTGTCCTTTGTAATGATTGGTTGTGAGGACTGGCTGGTAATTATAGTGGAGGAGCTATTGTGCAGGGCCTGATCTGAGCAGGGTTAGATTTAGCAGAGCACTGTTGCCTGCCTAGTTTGCCATTTCCATGTGTCATCCTCAGATGTAAGTCAGCTACTGGGCATGCCAGCCCGGGTCATCCTGGGAGGATCCCTGCTGCAGGTCAAGTTCAGCCACTGCCTTTTACTTTTCTTGGGCCACCTGGCATGAGCCACCAAGCAATCTGCAGATGACTACTATCCACGCTAGGCTTTGAGGTGCATCAAGAGGCCAAACCGTGAACTGAGGCTGTCTGCTGCTAGTGCAGGCTTGGGGTTGCTCAGCAAGAGGCATAGGGCATGCTGAGGCCAAATGAAGCTTGTTTGGGTTTTGCGAACATTTGAGAGATTTTATGGAAGTCTGCAGCATGAGCCAAGACAGGCTGTTTGTATGGAAAAACCACTGGAAGTGGCTTGTGTGGACCGCAAGTTGGGAGGGGTGGAATCTCGAAATCACCAGGGCAGGGGGAACAATGTTAGCCAGGTTGATGGAGACTCGGTTATGGTGGCTGCCTGCATGTGCAAGCTGAAAGAGGGAAGGGCTCAACAAAGAAACAATGGGATTCTGTCAGCACATCTGTCTAGGAGAAAGCTGCCCCTCCAGCCCTCTCCCTGAAGCCAGATAATTCAGTTACTCCCCATATGTCCCTGGTGACTTTCAAGCTGCTGCCCCAGCATGGGGGCTCAGAGTGAGTGAGTCCATCAGCCAGTAAGTCCATGCATGGGCCCTTTAAGAAAATCGCCTGTGACTCCAGCAGCTCTAGTCTCACTCAGCCACAATCTCTGCTGGTTTTCACAGCCAGAAGTTGTGGGGATTTCTCTTCCCGGGACTGGAACCCTGAGCTGGGGAGCCTGGGTCCTCAACGGCAACCTTTGCAGCTGAGATATTGAAGAGGAATTTGCCTCTCTAAAGGCTAAGCTTATAATCAGCTCTTTGTTCTAATTCTATAGATATGCTTGCTGCATAGGCTGAAGGGCAGGGTGACCTCAGAATTAACTAAAGACTCATCCTCCCTTTTGCTTGTTCTGTCTAGATAACAGATGCATTGCCTGAGTTCCTGTCTGAAAAGTTCATGCTCTGTGACTGCCTGTAACCCATAGCAACTCTCATACTCTGTAACCGCCTGAGGACAAATTAACCAATCCGCCCATGCCAACTGTAACTGTGTGGATAAGCCCTATAAAAGCAAGGTTGCCCCTGAGCTCAAGGCTTAGATCTTCAGAGCGCTAGCTCTTCTGGGACTGCCAGCATAATAAACCTGAGTTCTCCAACTCTCCGAGTGGTGCTTGGTTTCTCATTGGTCTGATTTTTCTGCAACAATATCTTTCTTGATTTTTAACCACCACATGTTGGTATGGGACCAGCTCGTTCTGCATTTCCACCCCTCCTACCAAACTTGAGGTTGCTTATTCTGTATATCCTTAGCTGTAGGACTTCTGTTCAGCTAGACTTTAGGTAATTCTCTATGATGATTGTTCTGTAGTTTAGTTGTAATTTTGATGTGGTCACGAGAGAAGGCAAGCACTGCATTTGCCTATTCTGCCATCTTGATTGGAAAACCCCAATTTTGCATAATTTTTAGTAAAATCTTTTTTATATGGAGCAGAAAACCAAAGAAACAGATTCTATGAATTGAAGATACTCCAATTTATCTAGTTCAGCCTACAATGTGATACTTCAACTTATATGACATTCTATAAAAGTGCCTGCAATCCTTGGGATTCCTTGTGGAGCTGATATAATAATAAATATGACAACATTAAATAACATGGGCAAAGCTTCTGCTATATGCTACGTGTTATATTGAACCCTTCTGAGAGCACTATCACTTCTAATTCTCTCAGCAAACTGCAAGGTTTGTGCTACTATTATTATCATTTTCTAGATGAGAAAATCAACATCATAGGTTAAGAATCTTGTCCAAGATCCTACAGTTGGTTTATGTTGGTTGAAGTTGTTATTCCTACCAGGAAGCCTCCTGCCATGGACTGTGCTGGTTACACACATCTCACCACCTCTAGGAATGAGAGTAGGTAGGCCAAACAGGGCTTCACCAATTCATGGGAACAGGAACGATTTTCATTCCATGTCTGAGTCCTTCCCAGGAACCTAATCAGTGCCAGGTGGTTTAATATCCTTAGAAGCGCCTAGGAGAGTAGCGAAATATTTATTCTCAGGTATTTTATTGATTTGGTTCCTGTTAAGAAGGGAATCTCATAAGTGAAATCTTGAAGAACAAATGTTTTTCTGCAAATATTTCCTTCCTTACAGCACTCCAAGAAAGAGACCCAATTTCTTTAGACTAGAATTCACTGTAGTAGCTAAGGCCTCTAAACAGACAATTTTCCCTGAGGGACAAATTAGGAATTTATTAATGTTTCCCTTCATCAGTGTTTCAGTCAGAGAAGCATCATTTTGTCACTAACAGTCTGGTGGAATATTTGCAGGGTGATTAATGGAGACTAATCCACAGACCCCAAACAATGGGAGGTAACTATTCTCAGGCAAGGGAGGCACAAAGTCTTAAGGTGCATTTCTCCTCTAGACACAGCAGTGTGAGGAAATAGGGTGCCCATATCTATTCCCTACCACTACACACTCATTTATTCATTCATTCCTTCTTTCTCTCTTAATATTACAGAGTGCATATGATGTGCCAAGCCTTATTTTAGGCACCAAGGAAACAGTACTGGATAAGTCCTAAAAGGCTCCTGCCCCCTCAGAGTTCACAGATTCATTGAAGGAGACAGACTGAAAATACACATGGTAAAATGTCCATGAAGGGGTAAAAAATGACTCTAAGAGGAGCTCAGAGTACTTCTATGACAATCTATACCCCTAACGAGAACATTTCTCAGAATAAACCCTACTAAGGCAATGCAAAGCCCATGAATGGCGAAGAGACATGACCAAGTTCCTTTTAAAAGGGGGTCGCATGTGGTAGGATTCATGATCCACGGCTTCATACAGTCTCTTTTCCACTCCTGACCCAAAAAGAAGAAAGCTTCCATCTGGCCTGGCATTTTTTAAAAATGGTGCAGTCATGAAGACTGAGAAGACAAAAAATAATAAACTCCAGATCTTGCCTTGAGAATACATTTTACCAACAGGATGTGTCATAAATATGAAATGACAAAGAAAGATGTTCCAGGATTTGTCCTTTGTCCTTTGTTAGCCAGACAGATAATGACTTACCATCAGGATTTTTTATTTTCTCATTTTAACATGAGCTACATATAACTTCCATACTTCTTTGAGAAGGGGACCCATAAATCACAAGTTATTGTTTCCTAGAAACTGGAATTATACAAGGGAGCGCCAAACAAAACCCTTTGTTTCATGAGCTTGCAACTTTTTAATTAAATATCACTTTAAACTCACGCATGCATAAGCCAACTGTTACCAATCTATTCTGCTTTTGAGCCTGAGGTCCGTGCTCCTGCTTCCATCACTGCTGCTGTGATGGAGATGCAATTCTTGCATTTATTAGTTTCTAATTTCTTCTTCTATCAATTTAGGCAAAATTAGAAACACAGATCACAGGACAGGAACTAGTTCTTAACATTTCTTTTGTCGTTGTCATGACCAAGGACAAGGCTAAACATATCAGACTATGAACAACTAAGGAAGAGAGGAAGGGAGGAGGGGAGGAAGAATGGGAAAGAGGGAGGAGGTGGACAGCAAGAGAAAGAAGGAAGGTGGGAGAGAGGGAGAGAAGGAAAGAAAGAAGGAAGGAAGGAAAAGAAGGAAGGAAAGAGGCTCCTTAGTTAAGGGGCATGTAAACCTAAAACATTTTATCTGATCCCCACAGATCACTGATACTTCTTTACCAATATCCCTGTTTCCTTTACATTTAGCATGCTTTTAAACTGCATTTTCCAATTTGCACAAGAACATGTGACAAATTCTCCCATAGCAGAAGGGACCTGTGTCACTTCCAGGAATGGCCTCTAAAATCTTCTGGCTACATAAAAAGACTCCAGTGGAGGTCTCCAAGGCTCTGGATGGTAGAGCCACATTATAAAGGTGCCTGGGGTCCTGCATGACTGCCTGGAGCAAAATGCTACTCCCACATTGAACTGCAACATGAGAAAGAAAAGTAAGACACCAAGCTATGAGGGTTATTTCTATATAGTTATCCAGCCCTGAACAATATAGCCCTGTCTTAACCCATTTGGGTTTCCATAACAAAATAACATAAACTAGGTGGCTTAAATAACAAACATTAATTTCTCACATATCTGGAGGTTAGAAGTCCAAGATCGACGTACTGGTAGATTTGGTGTCTGGTAAGAGCCCATGGTTTATCAATGGCTATCTTAATTCTGTGTCATGACATGGCAAAGGAGGTAAGAGAGCTCTCTGGGATCTCATTTATAAGGGCACAGATCCCACTCATGAGGTCTCCACTCTTATGACCTAATCATCTCCGAAAGATTCTATCTCCAAATACCATCACATTGGAGATTAGGGTTCAATGTATATATTTGAGGGGGAACACAAACTTTCAGTCTACAACAACTTCTTCACCCCATTGTTCCATCCATGGCAGATGATACTAATAGATACCTTGCGGATAAATTCTCTCTTACACTACTTTCCAACATTTATGCCATGTCCCAGACATCGCTAACTTTGTATTCAGAGGACACCACAGAGATCTTATCCACGTAATTTAAGTACTAAATTTATGTTTTTAGCCAGTTTGTAATCTACCCTTCACAGCAATTTCTATTTAAAAAGGCCTTCAAGAATGAGTTCATGGTTTAAGTCAAGATGAGAAAAATTTTCTAAATCAAAGATTAGCAATTTTTTTTTTCTGTAAAGGACTAGATAGTAATCATTTTAGGCTATGTGGGTCTCTGTTCTAATTACTCAATCCTGTCATTGCAGCACAAAAGCAGCCATGGACCACACACACATACAAATGGGCGTGGGTGTGTTCCAACAAGCTGTGATTTACAAAAACAGCCAGACTTGGCCCGTGGGCTGTAGTTTGCTGACCCTGCTCTAAATCATTCTCACATTTTCACTAAATATGATAGAGGCCACATGTAAATGTCAATATCAATTTGATCCCTGTGACATTGGCTTATATTTATTTATTTGTTTGTTTTCAACACTATGCCTTGGGTAGTATCAGCTCTGACAAATGACATTGTAAACGGTATTGAATTCTTCTCTCTGCCCCAGTAACCACACTGTGCCTGGTACGAGGTAAAATGTAATAAATTTAATTCCTCTCTACTTTTCTTAAAGCTTGCCCTTGAAAGTTAGACTTAAAGTCAGACCTGAATTTGAGTCCCATTTCTTAGTCTGTAGCTTTGGTCAGGTCACTTTCTCTTTGTGAGTCTTTGTCTCCAAATATGTAAAATGAGGATCACAACATATAACTCACAGGATTTTTTTGGACGGGGAATCAAATAGAATAATGTATATAATTTGTGAAATGTAAAGCCCAGTACAGAGGTAAGAGAATATTATTATAAGCTGCCTCTCCCTTCCTGAATTCTAGATTTACTCTCTTCCCACTTGAAATGTGATTTTTTTTTCCCTGACAAATCCCAAGGACGTCCACTAAATCCCCATTTAGCCTAGGCCAGGAGGCTGTTGGGGTCCACAGGCTGGCTCCACCTGTGTTCTGATTGACTGCCAGAAACCTGAGCCCCCTTTACAGCCACTAACTGGATCCAGAAAAGGCAGCTCCAGCTGCCAAAAAAGGTTGCTGCTTTAAAGAGATAAAATGCAATAAAGATCTTTTTGTAATGGGCATTCTCAGTATGGTTTGACCGGCCAATGACACAAGGCACTTGGCCTTGGACCCAGTGTTATTTGAAATGAGCTCTGGAGTTAAGGTCCTATTCCCATCAAAAGATTATTACCCTTAGCAGTCCACAACTAAGACCTTCAAAGTGCAAAAATAATGACTCCTTTTAGTCAGGTATTAAGCGGGTGGAAAAGATTTGTGGATAGAATATTTATCTCATTGTTGCAATTTTCATGGCTGTCCCATTCGACTGAAAGTCGCCACGTGTGTAAAACTCCAAGCTGTAAGCCTGAGTTTTCCCACCATGAATATTTGTGTACTATATAAGAACAGTGCACATTTACCACTATAAAGGAAACAAAATGCTTCCGGGCTCCAGTGATGACGCCCACATTAAAATTTGAAGGAAACGTTGTAACTGGTTCTTGTCACCGTCATTCAGCATGCCTCCCGACAGTGTCTAGAACAGTGCCTGGAAAGAGAAGGACTTCAACACGGATATGTCACCAGACCCTGTGGCTATGAGGTGGACATTGTCTTATATCTGATAAAGCAAAAATGGCAAATATCCAACAAATTTGCAGTAACTCCTTCCCCTTTGCTCATGTCAGGCATCAACAATCACTTAGAATGGCTTTTTCTTGATGAACCAAAACAGAGCAGCAGTAACATCTTGGCCAGGGCAGTTTTTCTGAATTTCTGCACCCTTGGGATGATTGTCCCTCTGTTAGCACTTTGCCTCTTCCTCCAACTAGGTCCTCCCGCAATCTTAGTAAACTGATCCACATATCTTCTCAAGATTGCAAACCTGGTAGCATCCTTGAAAAATCTACTAACAAAGCCTATGAACTCTAATGCCCAAAATAAGTTTTAGATTGCTTCTCTTCAGCTCCATCATTATGGACCCTCACCATCTTTGGTCTCAACTATTTCAACAACCTTTTAAGTGCTCTCTTGCTTCCATGCCAACCCCCTAAGCTCTGTTACTCAAACAGCTGCTAGAAGGCTGCTACTCGAACTTAAAACAGATCATGTCAATGGATCATTGATGGACTATGTAACCTGTGTGACCTAGCTCTTCCCTTGCTTTCAACATCAGCTCAGCTCACTCTCTCCCCTTCCTTCAATGCAGTTGCAGCTTGATTGACCTTCTTTCAGTTCTGGGGAAACATGAAGCCTCACTTAAGGCCTTCACGCATGTTTTGTTGTCTACCTGTAAGTCTGCTGCTCATGATCGTCATGACCAAGACCTTATTCTTTAGGTCATAACAAAATTGCTACCTCCTCAGAGAGGTCTTTCTAAATCACTCACTCAACCACCTTCTTCTCTATCAACCAGATGTCCCTATTCTCTAATCCTTACACTTTCTCTAAAGGCTTGGACTTACTGCGAGTTTTACATATATGAAAGCTGAAACTTTCATAGAAAAGGAAATATCCATGAAAACAGTACCATAGTCATTTCCTAGTAATTACTCCATTTCACAGTGTTATATATTTTTTGTTTTTATGCCATTTCTCTTACCTATTGTGGTATAAGCTTCATTGGGAATAGGAACAATATTTGTCTTAGCACTAGAGAAAAAAAAGCACCTACAAAAAACCCTCAAATATCTCTGTTTTCTGTACGGTGAGAAATTCTAAACCATATTTACAGACACATTTTGTGGCATTTACCTTGTCCCAGTAACTTCTTTTTCCAGGAAATCCATGTACATTCAGAATAACCGCCCCGCCCCCAGCCTACCCCTCCCCACACACAAGGGTAGACCAGATATCTATATTTGGACCATGGGATACTGTCCATCCTCACTGTTTGAATTTGGTATTTTCCATCATTTGTCTTATCCAAGATAACTTGAGGGCAGGGATCCCATTGGACTTGCCCATTTTCAAATCCAGCAACAGAAACTTGCAGCTGCTTTATAATTATGGTTTTCAGTTGATGAAAATACAGAGCCAGGTAAACTGATCCAGGAATCCAAGTTTTGTTTATTGGGTGGCCTGTATATTCTTTAGGCTTTAGGAATCTAATAAGGGGACACCCAGAAAGATGAAACTAGATCCCTAAATGCCTATTCATTCAATAATCCTAAAATAATTTCTAATAAAATTAGAAACAAAAGGCAATTGTGAAAGGTCTTTGTCTGTCTCTCTCCTCAGTGAGCCTCCAGGGGTAGTTTTCAGAGGTTTGGATGAGGTTTGGCCCATGTAGGTCTTATTGTTTGTGGTTCCATTGGAAGAGTGGGTCTCTCTGGCCCCCATGAAACTCTTTGAAAATGGCACTCAATGAAGGGCGTTCCTTGCAGAGGAACCTTGCCTTTAGGGAAAACTTCCAGATGACAGGTCATAAATTTAGAAAGTCATGGTCTCAGAAGGCACTCTGAATGATTTCAATAAAGTACAGAAGGAGAGGGTTGTTTTAAAACTGTTTGCCGAAGGATTCAGAAAGGAGAGGTCTGTGCAAGAATACAGGCCAATTTACTTCCTAGAACATCCACATGTTTTCTGGTCACCCAAATCACATACCTTTTTGCACCAATAGAGAGGACATTTACTTACTCACTTGACAGGTAGGCAAACTGAGTCTGGAGATTACTGAGTCCAGTGCTGCAGAGTACCTTGTAGGGGAGATGCCCAGAAGGGCAGGCTCTATGTACCCCAATATCCCTCTTTCTTTCTCTTGATGCTTAGAATCTGATCTGACTAACATCAAAAATGCTCAGCTTGACAAATGGAGACCTCTTGTCTTAGATAAAGCAAATGCATTCGGGGTGAGAGAATATTAAGTTAAGGCCACTATTATAGAAGGAAATGGCCAGCTCAGGTACTTTGGGTAATTTGAATGAATCCTGCTGTAGTTGACATTTGCATTAATCAGTTCAATATTTAAGGCACAGAAGTGAGTTATCTTCCTCTTGTATCTGGTGGAGAGACGCAGAAATGGCTCCAATCATCTTACTTGGTAAACTTTCTTCCTCTTTGTGGTCAGGGACTTAGTTTTGTGCCCCTACTCTATTCTCAGCATTCAGGATATTGCCTTACACATACATAATAAATGCTCATTAAATATTTGTTAAATTGCTATTAATATGATCAATTTACCACTTCACTTTGACCTTAGATGTAGGTCTCTGACTTTCTGGGATTCGTATCACTGTTCTAAAATAGGTTATTTTTTCTTAAGCAATAAGTCACTGACAGTCATTTCTACCACTGAAGGAAAATGTTACATAAGCCCACCCTTCGTCATAATCTCAAAATGTTCCTTGTTCTCTCTTAGATGGACTGCGTGCAGAGATTGAACATCACAAGCTTCTCCCACACTGGGTCTAAAGGATGAAGGTATAAGCAGCTGAGTATACAACCCATGGACCAGAGCCCAGTGAAGTCACTACTTTGGGGGCCCAGGACTGTCATCACTGTCCTTGCAAGTCCTTGTTTCTGGACTCGTGTGGACTCTGCGCACCTGCAGCATCTTGCTTATGGCTGAGACCTTTGACTTCAACAGACATGATTTAAATCCAGTTTGATCTTGGGATTGTGGGCATTGTATTGAACTTCTCTGAAGCTCAATTACAACTTAAATCAGAATGCAACAGATCGTAAACTTTGATGTACACACAAATTGCTGGGGTCTTATTAGGATGTGGATTGGACTCTGACACAGCAGTCTGAAATGAGGCCTGAGATTCTGCATTTCTAACAAGCTACAGGTGATACTAATGTTGCTGTCTGGGGACCACACCCAGAGTAGCAAGGTCCTAGGACATCATATGAGATAACAATAGAAATAAAAGAATATTATTATTAATATTACTCAGCATTATAAAGAAAATTATTAATAATTATTATCAGTAGGAGCATTTTGGTTAAAACACATGAAATTACCACCAGCCAGGCTTGAATTAGACTATTTCTGGCCCTGACTCCTTTTAGGCAAGTTTTGTGATTACATCTGAAACCTCCTTCAGACCCTCCTCCTACGCCCTAATGTAACTACAGAAGTCAAGGGCACAGTGAGAAGATATTTTATTACCCATGTATTTATGTATGGGTTTTTGGGGTTTTAAAACTGGCAATTAAAACCTTGTAAATTTGTATTATCAACAAAATAAATGTAGACGGGTTAGTTACTCATTGCTAATAAATTTGATCATTCATTTATAAAACGAATGTTCGCCCAAGAATCACAGAGCACTCTATAAATATCGCTTCACTAAGCCACAAACCACCTCGACAAGGAAGGCACACAGCACCCCTGAGGGGTTAAACAAACCCTCCCGGGCCTGGGGGAGGGGAAAGCAGCTTGAATTGCAGCCCTCCTGTCCCCTTCCCACACTCAGGTTCAGCTTCTGGCCCACGGGGGCTGACGCTTTGAAGCATGATATCCGTTTGGAAGCATTTCAAATCAGCCTGCCTGGAGGCCCCATCCCCAGATAGCCTTAGGAACCTGTCTATGTGAGTCAGAGAAAACCATATTTTTCTCATTTGAGATGTTGAGGAGCACTTGCCTCCCCCTTTCCTCTTTTCCTATCCTGCATTCCAGGCAGTTCAGCTACTGTTGGAGAAGGCACTCTCAAACTGACTGGCCCAACTATGGAACTCAAGCCCAGAATTAATCAAACAAAATTGCCTTATCAGCGGTCACCCAATTCAGTATCCCCTACTTCAATCCTTTCCTCACTAAGGGTCCCATCAAAGAACTAAGGGCTTTGGTGTCTGGAATCACTGGAGATGGATTCCAGTCTGAAGGCTCTGGGGACTGGGAATCTCATGTTCCTTAGCTGGGAATTGGGATTTTACAGCCGATGTCATCTGGTGGTTGTGAGGACATTCAGAAATGATGTATAAAAAGCACCTGGCTCAGGTAGACTCCCATAAGTGGAATTTATCTGTTAGTGGTGGTGATGGGAGTTGTAATATTGGTCTCAGATATAGCATCAGTGGCAGAATCTCTGGCCAGATTGTGACTTTTAGGAACCCTTGACAATAAAAAGGATATGGTGCTCTGTTGTCTCTACACACATGGACGCATAGGCACACCTACCACATGTACATACACATACACCTACATATAAATCCTACATACACCTGGGTACCTGCACCATTCCACCCACACATGGTCACACACACACACAAGCCCACACACCCATATACACTGGACCATGTGTTAACTCTCCTCCTATTCATGGTCACAGACACTCATGTGCACAAATATACATAATACAAACAAATTTATAGTTCCCAAACCTACATTATGCTAAACATTTAAATACCATTTTCAGATGTCAAAATTCTGGATAAGTATATAAAAACGGACCTTCTCTCTGTCTGTCTGTCTTTCTCTTTCTTGAGTGGAGGGGGACAGGAGAGTGGTCCCTCTTTTGCTGGTGCCCTAAGCAGAGCTTAGGCTGCCTGGTGGGTCATCTGGCCCTACTACATTTCACATCTTATTCCCTCTTCCCAAATTCTTCACCAGACCATCTTCCAGAAACACCTACCTGTTGCCAGCCTTCAGACTGGATGAGATCCCTACTCTTTCTGCTACTAAGAGGAACCCAAACCTCTGTTCCCACGAAGACTGACTGTGAGGCCATAGTTTTTGTTCTTAGCCTCAGCCTACTTATCCCAGTGCCCTTCCTCCACCTTTGCCTATATACCTGGAGCATCCATGTGCCCTTCTGCTTGTACAAGACATCACAGATTACAAGTTAGAGATTTATGTTTATCCATTATCTCTTCAGTCTTCTACTGATTTCTTTTTAACTGTTGCTTGTATCTATGTCCTCCCTCTGAATTCAGTCTCTCAAAGAGCAGGATTCATCCTTCTTCATAAGCTTTATTCCAGCCTTATATAGAAGTAGGATTTCATGAGAACTTGAGTTATTCTCCTCCTCATTGTTGCCTTTAATGGATCAACATGTCGAATCACAGAACCTGTGAGTAGAGAACCAAAAACAGAAAACATATGGATATTAATTTTGCTGAGAAATGTCCATGGAGGGGAGAGGATCTAGAAAGCTGTTTAATCTACTTTTCTATAAAAGGACTTCTGGTTTACCCTGGGCTTGGAATCAATCATCTCCACTGAAGTCTCTGAGACAGTCTTCGCTCTGGTCACCTGCCCCATGAAGGTTCTTTGCTGAGAGGACAAATGTCTGCTATGAGTAACGCCACATGCCGTTTTATCAGTCTGAGTTTGGCTTGCATGTGACCTGAATCAGCCATCCAATCAAGGAGCAAGACCAGATGATTACCGAAAATGGATATGCTAGGATTAAATTGTTTTTCAGAGTTAATGTTTTAAAAAGTGTTTCTAGCAACTCCAGATCCATATTTAATTTCTCAGTGGAAGCCATTATTGATACATTTGCTTGGAAGAATAAAGGTTGGCTACTAATATTTCTTATAAAGTGAACTTCAGGTAATTTTTTTGTATTTTTTAATTTTTTTCCTTTTACTTCCAATGTAAGTTATCCAAAAGCTGTTCGTAGCTGTGAGTATTTGTGAGCATGGTTTAAAAATGAAGTATGTCTTCTTTGTTTAACTCAAGTAACATTGCTCAATGTTTTTCGTTTCTGCCTTTGCACCTCTGGAACAGCTCACACCATTCCTTTCATCTAGAATACCTTTCCTACATATGCTCAAACCTATTTCATTCTTTAAGGCACATTTAAAGACTCTCAAGCTTTAAGACTTAAAATGTCTTATTTTCTAGTCTTTCCTGGTTTCTCTACTGGAAGTCATCTCCTCAAGTTCTGCATATTTTTATATAAGAAATGGCAAATTCCAGGTGTTGGTTCATTCAATTTTCTAAAGCAGGGCATCTCGTTAAGTCAGGCTTTTTTTTTTTTTTTTTTTAACAGCTTTATTGATATACCTTAAAATTTGCCCTTGTAAAGTGAACAATTTGGTGGTTTTTAGTGAAATCACAGTTGTCCAATCATCATCATAATCTAATTTTAAAAGATTTCCATTAACCCAAAAAGAAACCACATACATAATACACGTAAGCAGTCATGCCCATTCTATCCATACCCAACCCCTAGGCAACCACAAATCTACTTTCTATCTCTGTGGGTTTGCCTATTCTGGACATTTCATATAAATGTAATTGTACAATATATGGCCTTCTGTTCCTGGCTTCTTTTACTTAACATAGCATTTTCAAGTCCATTCATTTTGTAGCATGGATCAGTACTTCATTCATTTTTATCCGTTTTATGGATAGACCTCCTTTTGTTTATCCATCTACCAGTTGATGGACACTTGAGTTGTTTCCACTTTTTGACCATTATGAATAATGCTGCTGTGAATATTGGTTACACATTGTTGTATGAATATTCTTTTTCACCTCTCTCAGGTGAAGGAGTGAAATTTCTAGGTCACATGCTAACTCCATGTTTAACATTTTTAGGAACTGCCAACTATTTTACAGCACTTGAACCATTTTTCATTTTCATCAGCAAAGTAAAAGGGCTTCAGTTTTTGCATATCCTCACCAACACTTGTCATTGTCTGTCTTGTTGATTGTCAGGCTTGCAGGCTTAGTCTAAAGCTTTATTTAAGAAAGTAAATTTGAGAAAAAGAAGGGGATCCAGAAAGTTAACTCAAGAAATGTTTTTCTATAAAACTTTCATTGAACCTCTGACTCCTGAGCAGAAAAGCTGCTGTGCTTAAGAACAAGTTAAGTCCTTGTAGTAACTTCGTCAGTGCCATGATTTGCAAATGGTGCACTTCTGGTAGGTTATTGCCCAGTCCTTGGTGGCCTCATAGGTACAATAAAGATGGTATTTCCATTATTCCTTAAAATAAAATGAGACATGTGTGAACATACCTGAAAGCTCATATGGAATGCAATAAGCAACCTCGAAAGTTCCTTTCGAATGGTTCTTCCTGAAGTCTTATAGCTTTGTGACAGTGCCTTTGGGTCCACTACCATGTGAAAGGGAAATCGTGGTCAATTTTTGTAAATATTCTGTGTGTGTCACAAGAATGGGTATTCTCTGTTGAGTACAAAGACCTTACATACATGCACATCAAGCATGTTAAATGTATAAGTCAAATCCAGTTTATCTTTATTTACTTTTTGATCTTGATTTGTTGGTTTCTGAGGAAGTTGTGGACAGTTTGCCATGCCAGCGATTCACTTACCCTTTTCTCCTCGTTTATCTATCATATCTTTATACCAGAGATTCCTCCCTAGTCCTCTCATAAGCATTCTGGTCTATTCCCAGTTTCTCTAATGCTTGATGGAGATTGCCCCACAGCCTGAGAGCAAAGTAATATGGTGTTAAGGCCTAAGAAGAAATGGAGTATTAGTGTTAAGAGTAGAAGCTTTAGAGATACACAAACCTAAGTTCAAATCTCAGTAGTATGACTTCCCAGTTTATAAACTTGGAGAGCTAACTTAAACTCTCTGAGCCTCAGAGTTCCTGTTTATAAAATGGGGAGATTAAAGATAGGTTCCATTCTGGAAAGGTGGGAAGATTTCATGAGATAATGCATGTAAAACACTTACCACCAAGCTGCAATCAGGAAACCAGTAAGTGTTTAGTAAATGCCAACTTTTGTTGATAACAGTAAATAACATCAACAACAGCAACATATGCTAGCCTTCTCGGAATGCCTAATACGTTCTGGGCACTAAGCCAAGTGCCGAGGATATATCAGCTCATTTAATCCTTACAGCAAACCTATGATAGAAAAAGATCACCATCACCATTGGACAGATGAGGCCACTGGGTACAAGGGGATGAGGTAGCTGGTCCAAGGTCACTAACAAGCAATGACTCTTGAACTGCGACTCCATCATGGGAGCCTGGGCTCATCTTTTGGTGATAAAGTAGATAATGGAATTGACAAAAAGACACACCACAAAAGGGGCTGTTTGTCTGTCCCACATTCCTTCCTGTGGCCTCCCAGACGCGCCCTGCAGCACCAGGCTTCACTCTGGGTGGCTACTGTGGTACTTGCTTTGTGTCTGAGAAAGAAGAGTGTTCAGTAGGATTCAGCTGCCAACTCACTGCAGCCTTGCTTGGGTATTTCCAGAGCAGCACCTGGGGCGGGACAGCAGAGCCCTTATTAGCCTCCTTGTTCTGAGCATAGTCACAAACAAGTGAGAAAAACCTGGAATGGAGAACCAAGCAAAGATTTAGAATACGCACAATGAAAAGGCACTGTTGGGACACGTTTATGCATAGCATACTACATTTTCAGAAGTTAACATACTGGACATAAGAGCTTTTAAGAAAAAAATAGATAATACATAAATATATTCCCACTGTAAACACATACACACACACACACACACACACACACACACACACACACGATGAATATGACGAATAAAGTGAGAAAGTTGCTCATTATTCCCACCTCTGCACTGAACCCACATTTCCTGGGTATGTGGTAATCACCAGCAGTGGATTGGATGTGTCTCCTCCTAAGCTCTTCCTTTGCATCTGAATGCAAATATATGTGCACATAAACATGTTCTGTTTGGAAAAATATTTTGTTTCTACACAAATGGTATCTTACTTGTTTTCAAAATAGTTTTGTTTGCTTTATTCATTTAACAATAGGTTTGGGAAATCTCTCCAAGTCTGTCTGTGCATGTACATATTGACATCATTTTTTATGAACTACTGAAGTGTTTCCCATGGTGTGGTGGTACTATATATTATTGTTAAACCTTGTCCTTCTTGATGGACATTTGGGTCATTGTGGTGGGCAGACTCTAAGATGGTCTCCAATGATCTCTACCTCCTGGTATTCTTGTCCCTCTGTAAATGCCTCCCCTTGAGGGTGGGTTGGCTAGTGACAGTAGAATAAAGTGAAGGTAATGGGATATCACTTTTGCGAATAGGTGACAAGAGATTGTTATGTGCCTCTTGCTAGCAGACTCTCTTGCTCGCTTATCGAAGAGCCCATGTAGCAAGGGTAGCCTCTGGCCAACAGCCTACAAGTAACAGAATCCTTCCGACAACCATGTGAGTTTGGAAGCAGATCTTTTCCCATTGGGGTCCCAGATGAGTCTCCAGTTCTGGCCAACACCTTAATTGCAGCCTGTGAGAGACTGAAGCAGAAGGCCCAGCTAAGCTGTGCCTGGATTCCAGATTCACAGAAATTGAGATACTAAATGTGTATTGTTTTAAGCTGCTAAATTTGTGGTAATTTGATATGTAGCAATAGATAACTGGTACAGTTGCTAATTGCTTTCTACCACAAACAGCACTAGAACAAATGTTCTTCTGCACATAATTAGTGGTAAAGTCTAGGATCAAGTCCTAGACCTGAGATTACTCAATCTAAGGGTAAGAATATTCAACATAGATAAATACCTCTAAAATTAACCTCTAAAAATATTTAGTAAGTTACACTCATGCAAACAGTGTAAATATTCCTACTTCTCTCCATGCCCTTGCCAAATCATTGGTCATTTAAATAATATTAGTCTGAGAAAATCGATATAGTATTGCTTTCATTGAATTTTTCTAATTATTAGCCATGGAGTGCTTTTTTTAAAAAAAATAAATCCATTGTCCATTTTTTCTTCTTCTTTGGCTGAGACTTCCCTCTTGATATTCTTTGCTTTAATCTTATTTTAACTCAACACCTGGAGCTACGAATTTGAATATTACATTTGGAGACCCAAGATGGCCATCTGCTCCGCTGGTGATGCTGATGTTAATCACCCAAAGTGTTATTTGATTTCGCCACTGTGTAGTTCCTACTCCATATTCTGCAACTAATAAGCAATTTATGGGAATATTCTTTGCAATCATTCAAATATCCTGCTCTTCATTAAAACATCTCTGTGAATTTAATGTCCTTTGATGATTCTTGTATGAACAAAACTTTATTATGGTGAATTCAAAATGATGATTTTCCAACTCCAGCACTTCGTCCACATTTACCAGTCCACATGCAGCCTCCTTTTGTAGGTGAGATTGCCCCTTCTACCTATTTATGCATTTATTATTAATATGAACTTATGGTTTCCTGTTTTACTCATGGTTTATAATTCATTACTGTTCTTAATTATTTTGGTGCCCAAATTCTCCCAGAGTTTTCTAAAAACTCCTTAAGTTGGCTATTATTCCCTGTGATATGCCTGTCTCTCTTTTTAAATCACCTCTTTTCTTCCTGACACAACAAAATGTTCTAGATTCATCTTGCAAAAACCTGCTCCAGCTCCAGAAGCAACCATTGCTTTAAGGAATCTTGGTTCTTTTTAGTGAGCAAAGATATTAGAGCCCAAGATCTGGACACTAGCATACTTATTTAAATGGACCCGTTTTGAGTGAGTTTGGTGAGTTTTGACAAATCTATGAGCTCTTATAACTACCACCATAATCAAAGCATAAAGTTTCCTTCACTCCTCAAAGTTTCCTTATTTTATTTGTTTTTATACAATTTCCTCTGTCCAAAATTCTTCCATTTCCTGTCTCCTACCCATTCTGTGACACCTAGTTCAAATATTCTCTCCTTCTGAGAACTTTGTTCAGCTTCCTCAGCCAACCTGGTTCCCTCTTTTTGTTCTCATAGAACAAAGGGTAAAAGTGCTTGCTCAGCAGTCAAAGGACTCTGGTGAAGATGGATTCTCTACCAGCTGTGTGTCCTTGGGAGAGGTAATCAACCTCTCTCTGTCCAGTGTTTTCCCATCTGTAAAACGGATGACCCTTAAACCACTCCCATTTTTACCACATGCAACCCTGCCAGTTTAACTCCCAAAGGGTCTCTCAGATCTTTGTGCTTCTCTCCATCTCCACAGCCACCACTTTAGTATCTCTCTCCTAGAGATCTAATCTCTCGGCTTTCACCTTTGGGCCCATTATAACCCATTCTCTACAACACAGCCAAAGTCGTCTTAAGCAATGTCAACCAACTCCAAGTGCTACACACTCCAGTGGCTTCTCAGTGCCGTAGTGAGGGCGGCCTCCCTCCCCACATGGTTGCAAGGCCCTTCTGGGTCCAACCTCTCCTTGCTCGTACCACACTGCATTCTCCTGGCTTACTTTCAGTGAGTTTATCCAATTCTCCACACAAGCTTGCTCCCTTTTGCTGCAATGCTTTCCCCATCTCTTCATCTTTCATATGATTACATCCTTAGAGAAGCCTCTTCTGATTTCTTCAATGAGCTCAAACCCTCCTACTGTTCACTCTTCACCCTTTTTTTAATTTTGGTAGCACTCATTTATATTTGGTGATATTTTTGATGAATGTCAATCTCGCTGACTAGAATCTAATCTCAGAACAGTGGGCACTGTGTACTGAATGGCATTCAGTGGCTATTAGTAGAAAGAATGAACATTCCACGGGGTCGGTGTCACAGTGAAACGAGACAACGTGTGGTATGGCCAGGACGCAGTAAAACACATGCCACAAGTACCTGATGACAGTGGTTCATTAAGGTGCTGCGGCGTGAAAGAGAGATTTTTATACACAGATTTTATTCCTTTACTTACCGTTTTCTATTGTGATTTCTTATTTAGATGTTTTTCTTCTCTACCATTCCAAAAGTGCCTTGAAGGTGGGGACTAAGTCAGAGTCCTGCTGGGCCTCCAGCACCGGGTACAGTGTCTGTACTTAGTAAGGGCTCCATAAGTGTATAGTGAGTGAACGAGACATTAAGTGAATGAATGAAGTTATTTAATTGTCAGATATTTCTATTTCCCTATGTGAAAAGAAGAAAATAAGAGCATCTAACTCATGGGCTAGTCATGAGGGTTTAACAGGATTGACATTTGCAGATACTTAAAGCAGTCCCCAGCAAATCATAAGTTCTCTGTTAAATGCATACATACAAATATATACAAATATAATGCACAAGACAAATGTAAGACATTTGAATTGACAGGTCTATCACAGAAAAGTTGTGTGTAGGGTAGGGGGTAGTTTCTCTCTCCAAACAAACAACATATCATCTCTCTGTTTTAGAAAACTCTAAAGTGCTCATTCACAACCTCTTAAGTTCACATTACATTTTTCCAACCACCCCTGACACATTTTGAAAGCCAATTATTAACTGTAGGATAGAATGGATTTTTCTTAAATTTCTCCCCATTGTTCTTTAAATTCATTGCTGTTCAGTTTTGTATATTTAATGAAACCTAAATTGGATTGTGCAATATTTAAAGCACACCAGATCTGTAAATGTTCTATTTGAACCTTTTTTTCAATTATTTATGATTATTAGTTATGACCACGTATGTGGATTTTTCTTACTTCCTCCCCAAAGAACTCTACAGCCATAATACAGCCCTTTATCAAAACCTCCATTTACATGAAATAAAACTCGATCAATTCTCTGACTTCTAATAAAAATCTGATAAATGCTACATCTTCCCAACAAACCCAGCGCTTGGCAGTTGAACAGTTTAGTAATGCTGGTCATTTTGCACCATGACAACAAGAGCACCTGAGTCACTCGCATCCAAGAGTCTCGCCTCTGAAGGTACAGTGCTTTTGAATGAGTCAGGTATGAGGCAATAAAACTCTATCAGTGACTGTTTGAAGTGATCCTTCCAGTTGTGAATGTCGCTTTAGTATTCAGTTCACAGTTATGAAGTCATTGACATGTTCCACTTAAATTTTATTGGTGTGAACCTCCTCTAGGAAATTGAATTATGCTTTCAATTTCTTACATCCAAGAACACAATCCTTTTTCTTCAGAACTAAGAAAAAAGGACAGTGTCTTGGGTTTTTTTCCTGAATGTCTTGTCAAAGTGAAAAACCTTTTCTTTAGGGCCAGCATTCATCGGCTATGCCTTTCTTTTACTCTAACTGAAAAAGAAAATGGTCCAGTCTTCCAACTGGCTATTCTCTGGTTGCCTTAATTCATGGGAAGCCAAGAAGGGAAAAATTGGTAGGTTCAACAGTGTTGGATAAGGATAAACAGAACCATATCACATTAACTGTAATTTATAGCATTTCAACACATCCCTGCTTCTGCCAAAGCCAGCAAGATCAGCCCCCATTGGAAAAACAGGGAGAATGAGGTGGGGCTGGGAGGTGAAATAGAGAATCTGAATTTCTATTTTCTAAGCCAGAGTTTGAGAATTAGAGACCCATCAGCACTTTCTTGAATGTTTTGCTTATTCATGCTATGAAAACAAATATCAGGAAATATTTTCTGGACTCAGCCTAGTCTGTTGCTAAAACCAAAGCCAGCATGCTTCCAAACAGACTCACTGAGGCTCGTTTCACAAGGACACACATTATCAGACTGGCAAGCGGCCACAGGAGGAGTTATTGAAATTCAATTCAAAATGATGTACTCTGGATGAAAATGCCCATTTATGAGCATTCAAAAGGATGAAGAATTTTACAGGAAGATGACAGCAGTGACAACTTCTAGGACCGACCAGTGTTGCCTGGAGATGATTACCCCTAAGCACACATGCACTCCCAGAGCTTTGCTGGAGAGTTTTTTAAAGGCTGGGACTGTGTTCAGATGGAATCTCTGTATGAAGCTATTTATTACAGGCTAAGTAAACAAATATATGCAATGGAGGCTGGTGGAATTTGGACCTAAAATACCCATAGTGGGGTCAACATCATGGATCCCAACTACCAGGCTCAGACCACAGCCCAAGGCTGAGGGGACCCCTTTTCTAACATGTGCGCTCCCCAACACACTCAGGGAAAGAACATCTGGAAGTTATGTTCTCTCTGGAGAACCCTAAGAAACACTGATATCGTTTTTTTCAGTACATGAGCTGGGAACAACTTTTCTAGCTAAAACTATGGCTATGTTATTGATATGCAATTGAACAACTCAGCCCTCATTTTGTACTTCTTTTAATCATCTTTTTCTCTAACAAGATTGAAACAATATCTATGAGGGCAGGGACTTAATCTCATTCACCTTGTTGCTATCTTCCCGGGAGCAACAAGCATCTCCAGAAGCAACATGTGGTGAAAATGCACGTGCTGGGTCTTCAGAGTTCTTCTAGAGAATTTCTACTACAATTGAATTTATTACTAAGATAGGTAGCACTACAGATTTTAAAAGGAAATTATGGGAGAAGGGAATGCTCGGCGTAGTCTTGAGTTTTGGGGGTGGAGACAACATTTATTCATTTAATATATAGTTACGCAGGGCTTTCTTATGTGCCAGGTACTGTCCTAAGCCCTGGAAAGACAGTGGGATAAGATAAAGTCCCTGCCTTCATAGAGATTATTTGATTCTTATGGAAGAGAAAGACAGTTTTAAAAAGTATTATAGAAGGTCAGTTAGTGATGGGAGATGCAATGGGAGAAAAGTAAATGGAGGGGAAAGTACTGATGATAATGTATTCAAGAAGGCTTTTCTGGAGTGGGAACATTTGAACAAACACTTGAATTGAGTAAAAACACACGCTATATGATAATAGAAGCCATTGACATCCAACAAGACCCCCAAAGACTTTTTTGTTTAAAGCAACATCACATAATGACATAAAAACAATTAGACAGGAACAGTTCATTCCACAACTATATTTGAATGCTGAAAATCATTAGAAATGTAGTTTCTTTTACTAGGCTGGTAGAAATTAGTGAGATACTACACAGCAAAGGAGAAAGCATAAGGACATATAAGTAAGGAAGATTCTAAAATATCAATGTCTGCCTGGTTATAATATAAAAAAAAAACTATGGATAAATTACTACATGAGACTCAAGTACATACATATTTGCAAGAAGTCTAGTCTTAATTCCTAAATATTATTTTTGAATTATTTTTCCATACTCAACATAAAAAGAAACAATATGTGTTTCAGCTGAAATAGCACCAATTTGGGGGACAGAGAGATAACAGGCAAAGTCTTGATTCTGTAACTTCTCAGCTACGTCATCTCACATATGTTGTCTCTGTGAGTCAATTTCCACATTTGGGAAATGGAAACAGCCCTGCTTGATCCATAGGGCTGTGGTGAGAAATATTAATGCTAATGTTTATAAAGACCTAGTCTATCTTGCTAGGGGTGGTAATGTTTGTGGTAATGTTTACCACATTCTATAGAAAATCAGAAAGGAAAAATACTTCCCTAAAAAACAAAAAATAGCTCCGAAAGAAAATTTCCTTCACCTTCCCACTATCTTTAAATCCTAATCCAACAGCACTAATGCCTACAGTCCAGTCCACTTATGGATTAGGTACATAGGATACAGCAGCTTTTAGGCACATACACACGTGTGTACACACACACACACACACGCACACACACACACACACACACACATGCATAGGTTATACTTCTGTTTCAGAATTGAATATCTGTGCACATAGTCTTTGGAAACTGTGGAGCTTCTACATTCTCTAAGAAAACTAACTCAAACTAAGTGGTGTCAACTCCAACCTGAATTAGTGACATTAGAATCCAAAGATTATTTTAAGGAGTTTAACCTTTTATAGTGTGTAAACTGACCTTCACAATCCGGTGCTGCCTAGAAGAAGAAGAACTTAATTTTTACATATAAATGGATGTAAAATAATTATTATTTTCAGTTAAACATTCATCCTCCATGCATCCATATGTTCACCCAACCAAGATCTATCTACTGAGTGTTTGCTACGTGTCAGGCACTGGTTTATCCAATTAGGTTTCAGTGATAAACTAGACCAATTTGATACTGACCTCATAGAATATATATTCTAGTGCAGAAGACAGATAAACACAATTAATAAATGATTTTATGAGTGATTTGGGGTATTGATAAGTGCTATGAAGAAATTTTATTCAGGAGAAGTGGAGACCAAGTGATTGCACAGTGGAGATAGGATGGGGCATTAAACAGGGCAGTGACATGTAAGTCAAGACACAGATGAAATGGAAGAGTGTATATGTAAAGATGTACAGGAAGAGCTTTCTAAGCAGAGAGAATAGTAAGTGTCAGGGCTCTGAGGAAAAAACGAGCTAGACATTTTTCAAGTATAGTGAGAAGGCCATTGTGGCTGGAGCAGTGGACAAGGAGGAGAGGCATGGTGGGAAATAAGATTCAAGAGGCAATCAGGGCCAGATCCCCTCATTGATCACAATAAGGATTTATAATTTATTCTACATGTGAGAGAAAGATTTGAATTTCATATATTTGTTTGTTTTCTAGTAAGGAAGTGATTCGATCTAATTTTCTTTTTTAAAATGACTAATTGTTTTGGGAAAAACGAAATCTGAGTAACCTGTTGCAGGACATGGCAGGTTCTGGAGATGGAGAAAAAAAGAAGAGAAAAAGAATAGAGAGACCTATTAGGAAGTTGCTACAGTAATAACCATCAAAGAACTGTCAGGGCCTTAGACCAGGGAAGTAGTAGAGGGCTGTGAGATGCAACCCAATTTTACAGTAGAGGAAACAATCTCCTGGTGCAAGGAAAAGAGAGGAATTGGGGACAACATCTAATGTTTTCATCCTGAGCACTGGGTGCACTAACTGAGATGAGGAGACAGGAAAAGGAGTAGATTTAAAGGGGAAAGCAGGAGTCCCTCAGGGGCATATTAATTTGAAATGCTCCTTATACATCCAGATAGAGATGCTGAGCAGTCAGATGGAAGTGAGACAAAGATCCATGATTTGCTGCTGAGAGGTTCAATGTTAAAATTCCAGGAGTAAGCGCTCGGTCGATGTGGTTCTCTTACCCCTTAAACTTTGGAAATTACTTCATTTTTTTTTCTTTCGAGAAGTAGTTTCTTACCCACTTGACAAATTGAATTTATCTAGAACGCTATACTCCATAATTTCTGAGTACAGATTCTATTTATGGAACATTTACTGAAACAGACCATTTGGTGGAGCAAAAAAGCGAATCTCAACAAATTTCAAAGGAGTACGTTTTTCACCTTGGTGAAATTAACCTAGAAATCAATAACAAAAAGATAACTACGAAATCTCCAAATGCTTGGAAATTGAGCAACCCACTTCCATACAACCTGTAAGTTGAAATAGTAATGAAAGTAGAAATTAGAAGTTATTTTGAACTAAATAATACGGCAAATCAAAATGTGTGGGATATAGCTCAGTGTTTAGAGACAAATTTTTAGCTTTAAATGCATATTTTGGAAAGAAGAATGAAAGTAAATTATATAAGCTGTCATTCAATAAAGATATTAGCAAATTAAACTCAAAAAAGGGAAATAATACAGATTAGAGCAGAAAGAAAAGAAATGGACAACAGATGTACAGTGGGGAAACCTAACAAAGCCAAAAGTTGATTGATTAATAAACCGTTTGTAAAACTGATCAGGAAAAAAAGGGGTAGGCGGGGAGAGAAAGAGATTGAGAAAGAGAGAGAGATTGAGAGAAACACAAATTACTAATATCAAGATTTTAAAAGGCCACATCATTAGCGATTACATAGACATTAAAAAGATCATAATGTGTTATGCTGAGTAACTTTAGGCCAATAAATTAAACAAGTTCGATGAAATGAATAAATCTCTTGTAAAAACACAAGTTGTTAAAACTAACACAAGAAGAAAAGAAATCTAAGAAATTGAATTTTTAACTAAAAACTTTCCCACAAAGAAAACTCTAGGTTCAGATGGTTTCATGGGTAGTTTTCCAAACATAGGAAAAGAAATACTAGCAATTTAATATAAACTCTTTCTGAGTTTAAAGAAAGGGGATATTTTAAAACTCATTTTATGAGGTCAGCATAACCGTGACACCAAAATGTGACAAAGCCATTACAAGAAAAGAAAATGACAAGCCAATCTCTCGCATCAACAAATAATAAGAGGATAAAGGGGGTCAGAATATATGGAGAAGGAGGGAGACTGGACGATTGGTAGTGAGCACACAACGCAGTGTACAGATGTCGTACTATAGAGTTGTACACTAGAAACTTACATAATGTTATTAACCAATGTCACCCAAAAAAAATTAATTAAAAAAACCAGATAACAAAAAATGACTTCCTGAAAAAAAAACACAAAATTTTCTTAAGACATTCCTTTGCTTCATGTCTATTTTGTTTACTTAGACTAACTTGTAAGTATATTCGAGACACCTTTGCTGGCTCAAAAAAAGATTTCAGAAGAGGAAATTTTTCAAACTGGAATCTTTCATTAGAAAGTAGTAGGTGCATATAGTTTGTGCCTGATATCTCTCAAAGAATATATTTGTGTCCCAAGGACAAAATTATTAATCATAATTCCTCTTTCTGGATCAAATCATTTTTTGGTTTGTTTAAAGAAAACAATTAAAATTAAGAGAGTAAAATGACATCAGCTCAGCTCACCCAAATTCATTTGCGTGACAAATAACTGCTAACATAAACGATGGTAACGGTGAGATCATTCCCCACTATTCTTGTGATGAATTGCAGGTGAAAGCAGGCGCACAATCCCATAATGAAAAATACTCAAATACTATAAAGACTTGTAACCACTTGGCTCCAATCATAGTGATGAAGAGCTGTGATTTTGTTCAACAAAGAGCAATACACTGCTTCAAGTTATTTTTATATAATGCACTATTAATAAAAAGATAGTTTAATATTCTCTTGCTTATAAAATTTTAAAATATATTTGTATACCTTTTTATTAATCTCAGTACTCCTGAAATATGCTCACCTTGATTTGGCCATTTTTGGACACAGAAGACCAATTAGGCTTAACTATCAGCAATGTATCTAAATAATGAAACTGGCAGATTTATTTTACTGAATTGATCGGATGCTTCATATGTGCTTACAAACCAGTCAGCTTCAGTTGCCATCGGGCAATGGCTCTTGAAGTATGATCTCCAGACCAGCAGCATGAACATTGCGTGGGAAACTTATGAGAAGTGCAAGTTCTCTAAGTCAGCTCAGACCCATTGAATGAGAAAACAAATCAGAAACACAGCAGTCTTTCTTGTAACAAGTCTCTCCAGGTAGTTCTGATGCCCCCTCAAGTCTGAGGACCACTGAGAGAACCACTGAAGATACAAGGGTTATCAAATTTATTCATTTTGTCATTCTCTTGCAACACATACGCCACTTGGTGCTCACAAATACCTTCCCCTAAGACACAGTTTTCAAGGGAAACGAAAGGAAAAAAATGGTGGAAAAATAAAAGGCTGTAATAATTTGAAATCTCTAACTACTGATAAGAGAGCAGTACTAGTCACTCTGTCTGGCTGTGGCATAGGTAAAATTGTTTACAGACTTAGGCGTGATCTGTGGACACATTGTCTTTAACTCCACACTTTACTCACTGAAGAATGCCTAGAATTGCAGGTTGGTGGGAGTGATGGTGCTATCTACCATCGTGACTTGCATACAGGTAGAAGAATGGGTGGTTAAAGACTGGGCTCTGGTGCCTGGGTTTGAAGTTCACTTCCTCTGATTAGTAGTGAAATCTTGGGCAAGTCTTTTACCTTTTTGTGCCACGATTTCCTCATCTGTAAAACAGGAGCAATAATTGCTTCTATCTCACGAGATTGTGAAGATTAAATGAAAGAATATATATGTATAACATTCTTAGGATAGGACTTGGCACATAGTAAGTCCTTAAGAAATGTTAGCTATTATTATTTGTATTACTGCTATTAGATTGAACAAAAGTAATATTTTCATAAATCTCATTTTAAGACTAAGCCCTTTTGAGAGCAAGTAATAAAATGTAGAGCGAGAATAGACAATAGAACATGGTCTGTGTAAATAGTGGAAATGATAGCATGAGTTGGTCCCAAGGACCAATGCAACCAGGGCCTCAGATATACCCAGGACCCTCTCTCTTTCTCTCTCTTCTCTACTTCTCTCTGCATCACTTTCATTCTCATAGCGAAACTGGCTTTTTTCACAGGGCAGGGAACATGATCACCAAGTGTCTCCAGTTTTACAGTCTCACTATTTTGTGATCAGAGAAGATAGTTCAATTCAAACACTCCTGAGATGGCCATGTACCAGCCCGGGTCACTGTAAATTTCCCTGGCCAGGGAAGGATTCCTTCCCATTCCACCCACCAGACTTGGCAGCAGCACCAATCTACCATGAGTTTTGCTAAAGATTTATATCCCTTTGAGGTAAGCATTGAGCAGCCTTCCTGAACCATCTGGCTTGAGAGAAGTAACCAACCATTTTATTCCTTTTTCCTGTTGTTGCTGTCATTCTGGCCATGTCACAATCTGTTTCTTGATGAGTGTTCCATCTTTCATGGCTTTTGTTGAGTTTGACCCCAGGCTGAAAATGGGACATGTGTTTATTTTACCTGACAAAGTACCCATGGCTGAAAGTCTTGGAGCACTGGAGTACTGTACTTTCTCCCCCTCCAGATGGGGCTATAATTATAATTTAACTGTCTGGGTCCAACTTAAGGTGAGGAAAAGATATATTAAGTTTGCACACATGTTAGTCCCCTACCCCCACCACATCCCTTTGGCTCTCTACATTTCATATGCAACCACCTTTGGGGGGAGGTGCATGTGTATATGTGTGTGTGTGTGTACACACAGTCGCGTTACAATTCTCATTTTGCAAAGTTTATGCAAAAACCAAACACCTGGGTTCAGAGTTTCCTAAAGGAGTCATCTGAAGTAGGTGCTTTATGCCAAAATGTCACAAAGATTTATGTGCTTTCATTTGTGCATTAAATTGAGGACAGGTGGGAGAATGCTCAAGCCTGAGAAAAACTGATAGCTCTTTTCTCCCTGAGAAGAGAGAGGGCTGTTATGACTACTGCTGGTTTAGATAAAATAGACACAGACCTTGTAAAAAAAAAAAAAAAAAAGAGGGCTTATGTTTGAAAAGCAATATTTCAGCAGTCAAATAATTACCTCTGCGATCATGTTTCTCACAAATGAGAACCCTGGTCTGGGATCCCAAGGTGAGCTCCGCCCCCAATTCAAACAGAATGGGCAATACCATACCCAAACAGCTAAGAAAATGGCCCAGCTTCCATTCAAGTTTGCAGAGAAAGGGTCTCTGGAATTGAAGCAAATGGCAGCCTCGACACATTCCATTTTAATGGCTTGCAACAGAGTCAGTTACACATATGTAACCACTCATTTTTTAATTTGATTCTTGTTTCAAACACCTTTTCAGGACCCAATACATCTAAAAAATGTCATCACTTGATAGGTCGCTACTCTATGTCTGGCCTTGAAACAAGCGATTTGATGTGCTGAGTCTTCACCTGGATTTGAAATAAATGTGAATTTGCATTTCAGAAAGGGAATACTATTTGGAAAACATAGTCGAGCCAAATTTTTCACAAAGAGAAATGAGAGCCACACTTGGAAAGCTCGATGGTCAGCTTCCCCCAGGAGGGACACAACTTGTCCCTGGGATGACCTAGAAGCAGGTTGGACAAGTCAAAATTATTCTGTACACTCGATCCCTTGAGAGAGAAGTAACCAACCATTTTATTCCTTTTTCCTGTTGTTGCTGTCATTCTGGCCATGTCACAATCTGTTTCTTGATGAGTGTTCCATCTTTCATGGCTTTTGTTGAGTTTGACCCCAGGCTGAAAATGGGACATGTGTTTATTTTACCTGACAAAGTACCCATGGCTGAAAGTCTTGGAGCACTGGAGTACTGTACTTTCTCCCCCTCCAGATGGGGCTATAATTATAATTTAACTGTCTGGGTCCAACTTAAGGTGAGGAAAAGATATATTAAGTTTGCACACATGTTAGTCCCCTACCCCCACCACATCCCTTTGGCTCTCTACATTTCATATGCAACCACCTTTGGGGGGAGGTGCATGTGTATATGTGTGTGTGTGTGTACACACAGTCGCGTTACAATTCTCATTTTGCAAAGTTTATGCAAAAACCAAACACCTGGGTTCAGAGTTTCCTAAAGGAGTCATCTGAAGTAGGTGCTTTATGCCAAAATGTCACAAAGATTTATGTGCTTTCATTTGTGCATTAAATTGAGGACAGGTGGGAGAATGCTCAAGCCTGAGAAAAACTGATAGCTCTTTTCTCCCTGAGAAGAGAGAGGGCTGTTATGACTACTGCTGGTTTAGATAAAATAGACACAGACCTTGTAAAAAAAAAAAAAAAAAAGAGGGCTTATGTTTGAAAAGCAATATTTCAGCAGTCAAATAATTACCTCTGCGATCATGTTTCTCACAAATGAGAACCCTGGTCTGGGATCCCAAGGTGAGCTCCGCCCCCAATTCAAACAGAATGGGCAATACCATACCCAAACAGCTAAGAAAATGGCCCAGCTTCCATTCAAGTTTGCAGAGAAAGGGTCTCTGGAATTGAAGCAAATGGCAGCCTCAACACATTCCATTTTAATGGCTTGCAACAGAGTCAGTTACACATATGTAACCACTCATTTTTTAATTTGATTCTTGTTTCAAACACCTTTTCAGGACCCAATACATCTAAAAAATGTCATCACTTGATAGGTCGCTACTCTATGTCTGGCCTTGAAACAAGCGATTTGATGTGCTGAGTCTTCACCTGGATTTGAAATAAATGTGAATTTGCATTTCAGAAAGGGAATACTATTTGGAAAACATAGTCAAGCCAAATTTTTCACAAAGAGAAATGAGAGCCACACTTGGAAAGCTCGATGGTCAGCTTCCCCCAGGAGGGACACAACTTGTCCCTGGGATGACCTAGAAGCAGGTTGGACAAGTCAAAATTATTCTGTACACTCGATCCCTTGAGGGTCAAACTGAGCTTCTGAATCAAACATTTATTAAACCATTGACTGATTACTGATGCAAGAATTCTCTATTCAGAAACCAGTTCACGCTAAGGGGCGAAGAACAGACAGTTCCTGTTTTTGTAGACTTCGCTCAATTACCTGGATACAAATAAAATTTGAAACCTCCTAATGATTTCTGGTCTTTTCTTGCATAGGCAATTACTACAATTCTAGTGATCCATCTGTCATTTAAGATGACCACTAAATACAATAACCAGATAGTAAGAAATGCTCAACAAGTAATGGGGAAAGCTTTCAGATAAAATACCCTATAACTCCCAGACATTTTTGTCTAAGTTTATTTAGCAGTTCAGCTTGTGATATGTATGTGTTTGTGGGAGTGATAACTACGACTGTTGAAGGGAGGTAGATAAAGGAAGACATTTTATAAATTGGAGATAAATGGTGTTAATAGTTCAATAAGATAAATGCTTGTCTCTTAAAATGAATTCCAGAAGGAATTGCAACACAGGAACTGACACAACATTTTTTTTCTATGCTAGAAAAACATACTCTCTTGCACCCAGATTGGAGAGTGGTATATGATAGCCTGAACAAAACTGGGATGATGCTCTATTTATTTTCTAGAATGCGTACAGTTTTTTTTACTTTTTAGCTAAAGTCTTGATTAAAATTCCACTGCTTGGTGAGAATTGTCCACAGTTATTTTATAATTTAAAAACAAACAAAAATTCATTCTCTATGTTGTTTAAAAAGCATGCCTTGAAAGAGAGCCCTACCTTAAATTTGCAGAGTTCTTTATGACAATGGATCTTAACCATTTTTGAGATACACAACCCAAACAAATAATTGTTTGTGATATCTGTGAATCCATGGATTATCTAATGTCCATTCCCAGATGCTATAAAGGGTAATCGAGTTAGGTTACCACCCTCAGCTCTGCCCTTTATGATAAATGCTTACACAGCAGTGCATCCATGGACCATTCAGCAATGCCCATTGCTAGACCCCATGAATGTTTATGGAGGCAGTTTACCAACTCTAGCTCTGCACTTTGCACTTTCACCTACAGCCTTTCACTTGATCCAAATAAGTCCTGAGGGTCATTCCTCGGGCCCAGGTCATGCTCACCTCAAGCTAGAAACTCTGTCCAGGTCTGAGAACCCAGATCTGACCACTGCCAACTAGTCTGGAAGGTCTTGCTTTCTCTACTCCCCCTACCCTGACCCTGGGTCCCTAGCATCACTTTCCCAGGTAGAATTGTAATTTAGGTTACGCTGTGTCTTGCTTGGCAAGCTGAGTGGGCAGAGTGTGAAATACATCTCTCCAGGAGGAGTGGCCAGAGTTGTTTAGATCCCCAGTCTGTATCTCCACTATGGGTAATGGTTGGCAAGCGCTAGCACTTTACCACCATGCATAACGAAGTCTCCATGAGAAATCCTTGGGGCTCCTTGGGGGTGAAACTCTCCTTGCCATGGTAAAACCAGAAGTATGCTGTCTCAAAATTATGGGGCAAAAAAGTCCCTTATTTCTCTATCACTGGTAATGAACCCAATCATGACTTAAAATAATAAAAACTTAAGAGCTAATGATTAGCACTGGCTTTGTACCAGGCACTTCGCATGGATTGACTTATTTAATCCTCACAAAAAAAGCTCTTACGTAGGAGGTGTTATTTCACACTTTCCACCATTGAGAAACCTGAGACACAGAGAGGTTTCATTCTTTTGTGGGTTTTTTTGTTTGTTTGTTTGTTTAGTTTGCTCATGTTCATAGCCTTAAGAGTTTGACCAGGACTCAAATTCCAGCTCTGAGTCCAAGCTCTGACCACATGACACCACTTAACAATGAGGAAAAAAATTCACTTATAAATATGTATGTGTATGTGCATATGTGTGTGTATTAGGCATCCTAACCAACGTTTTTATTTCTTTTACTGATGTAAATTTGCAATCAAGAGGATTGGTAATATCCCATATAATTGATGGAACATAGAATTTGAGAAGGAAGCTGTAATATGTGGAGGTGAGGAGAGCCAGAGGCTGTTATGGACTCAGCCATGAAAGAAAGTAGAAGGTCAGCTTCTCCTCCTGATTTACCACCAACATAGCAAGGTGTTGTGGGCTCAAATAAGGAGAAAGGTATGGGTGGAGGTGAAGGAATGGTTCCAGAGGGTAAGGAGTGAAGATAAAAAAGGGAAATGCCACATGATCCTAATTTAAGAGTCATGTTGTTCAAACAATGTAGACATTTAAACAGCAGGATTGCCCTTAACATAGGCAGATGCTTACACTACGAGGTATACTAGGGAACCACAATAAAAATAAATAAAAATAAATAAAAACATCAGATTGCTATTTCCAAACTTGAGCCTATCCAAGGCATAATCCAATTGAAGGAAATGATACCCAAAATTGATCTGAGTGGTCATGGTTCCGTTTGACTAAGTTAAGCATGTACAAAAGGGATTTCACTGACATCCTCATAGCTGGTGCTTAATTACACATAGGTGTGCTGGACCGGCCAGTGAAAGTTCTACTGGTCAGTGCCCAAAGTGCTTTGCTCTACCAATTTAAAGTTTTGACTATCACCCTCTTCAAATGTACATGTGAAGTCATAGGCATGGATCCACACATGCATACCCACCTACATAGACTTATGTCTCCCTCACTGTAGCATAGGCATTATGTCTGGGACTTCAAAGCTCTAATGGTGCATTTTGTTAACCCTCAAAAGCCTGGCTCAAATGCTGCCTCCTCTGGACAGCCTTCCTTGCTTCTCTCCAACTGGGCATGATCTCACCTTCCTTTTACTTCTGTCCTTTCCTATATCTTCCACTCTGCCTTTTATTATAGGTGGATGGAGACCTGGCATCCTGTCTTGGAGGTGAGCTCATAGATCCTTAGTGACCCCCTTTTCAAGAATATTTAAGGGTTGCCTTTTACAAAATCAGTGTTCAATAAATTTTTCATAGAAAATAAAACAGCAAGTGAAGGAATGAGTGATTTCCTTTATATACATGGACCAGAGAGAGCCATGAGAAAAATAATGAATCAAATGTGAAAACACTAGTTATATTAGCATGAAATGTATTACCTCCTGAGGGTTTAATGTGACCAAACCATTCTCGTCTGAGCCCCCTCAGTCTCTCCTTCCAATTCCCTAACCCCAACTGCCATTATCAGAAGAGTAGAATAGAAAACCACTGAAAGACAAAGGAATTATAAAACTTGGGACTTGGAATCTACCCTGGTAGAGATGGGAGATGGTGAGCCAAGACAGCATCAACTAATAGGCTTTTCTCTTAAAAAGACTATAGAAAAGATCCTCTCCCTCTCTCTCTCTCTCTCTCTCTCTCTCTCTCTCTCTCTCTCTCTCCCCCCCAACCTACCTTTTCTCTCTCTGCCTGCTTGCTCACCATCTATTTTCTCCCTCTGATTTCCTAATTTCCTAATTACCCTAATACCCTAACAAGAAGTACCTTCTCCCCATGGCCCAATTGTGCTGCCTTGAAGGGCTGTAGTTCTGGTACCACCCTCCTCCATGGAAGTCAAAGGGCCAGAGCCAGACCCACCTTTCACAGAACCAGCATAGACAGGGCAGGCTCTCTCCTGGGACCTTGAGCCTTTGTCTCAGAACTCAAAGGCAAGAAGTCAGGTCCCAGAGTAGCAACCGTGTTTGATCAGGCTGTCCTGGCTGTGACTTTGCTTGCTTTCCTGCTCCCATCTTCATGACCCTCCCACCAGCCCTTGGCACCTGAATACCTTTCCACTTTCTCATACCTCTCTCTGCGAGCTCCCTAATAGCCTCCTAATAAATTCTGCAAGGCTTCGATTAGCCCAAATTAGTTCATGACGCTAGTAACCAATACTTCTAACCAAGAGGTGCTTCAGAAAGAAATGTTCTTTACATGCTCTGATTCCATGTGTGCTGAGATGGTTTCAACCACTGCAAGCAAGTGCATCAAGCTGATAACTAATCTTGTCAGTAGCGAAAAAAACAACTTCTGCAGGTGAGGGGTTGTACCTGGGAAAACATGCCCTCCTGCCCATCTGAATCTACCTGTCCCTCAATATCACCTGCCTATTTTATGGGATGTCTCCTTACAAGCAGTTTAAAAGCTGACTTAATGAAAATGTCCTACACACACACACACACACACACACACACACACACACCCCACCAGCAGCAGCAGCTACTTCTGTTGTTTTATCAAAGATGAGGGGTCTTTGCACCATGTTGTTGTCAAGGACCAATCCATTTGCTGAAGATAATTTGTTTTCTTAATGAAACTCTCTCATTCAATTGGCTTGGGAAAGCCCCAATACTATTACTTAACTACCTTTAGGGGGATATTGAAAATGACTCCATTCAATTGGATCTAACTGGTTAAAGTAGCCAAATCAAAGCTTCAGAGTTCCAATCCAAATATTTCTTTTTTTGGTTCTTATACACATAATTACATATGATTTACAATGACGCACGAAATTTCCGGAAATTAAAGCAGGAATCTTTGTTCAAAATTTCATCCAATCCAGAAAAAATACAACCAGCAACAGAAGACAGATGTCACAAACATGGGACATGTGAGGTTGAAAAATGTTTGCCAAGTACATCTTCACTATCCCCTAAAATCCCATAAAGGGCAGGAAAGCAAGATCTTGGTGGTACCCAAGGTGGAAATAAAGTTCTCAGAGGCTCTGAAACCTTTTCTGTTGCTCTGGTAACTTCCTTCCCCGTGATTCAGTGGTTAGAAATAATTTCCAAATGTACGAAGCTAACTGCAGAGGAGCAAGCTCAGAGGGAGGGGTGTGCGGGAAGGTGGCAGAGGGAGGACCAAAACGTGGGGTCCTAGAGAAAGGAGTGCACTGGTAAGCATACTGCATTTATGCAGTGGAACTAGAATAGCCGCATAAATGCCTAGAGGCTGTGGGATTCGCAGGTCATGACTTGGCCTCAAGGAAAGATGAGAAAGGAGAAGTATCATGTTGGCTCATGAGGGAAGGTTAAGCAACCAAATATTAAACTGCTTATCTGAGCTGAACTTGTGAACTGCTGCGGTTTCCCCATTCTGGATAATAATAGCCATGCACACTTATCAGCTCCAAATAACAACCATCATTGAAAAGAAACTGGGCCAAAATACTAATTAAGGTTTACAAGGATTTATGGGTGAAATCAGCTTTTTGCAGTTGACCCTGGGCATATTCCTCCCCATCATCAACTTCTGAGAGAGAGAGAGAGAGAGAGAGAGAGGGAGATGTTCCCTGCAACCATGAATGGACAGTGGACAGCTTGGCTTCTTTGGGTTGAGTGGGATCCCTTTTCTAGAAGAGGCTCATCCCATCTGTGCTGGAAGGACTTCATTGGAGATTTTGTTTTAGTTTTCTTTATGGCCCTTATCTATATTGGTTGTTTAGAATCTGTCCCTCCAACTGGAATGTGAGCTCCAAGAGGCCAGCTGCCATTTTCTTTTGTCTTGTTCACTATGGTGTCAGCAGCACCTTGACTAGTGCCTAGCAATTACTAAGAGTTTAATAAATGTGTTGAGTAGCTGAGCAAATTGGTGAATGGATTTTCTTAGCCTTAGAAGGCAATGTTTCTGACTCTGCCCCAGAGATGGATGAGCAGTGGGGTACACACTGAACATAACTGCAATCATAAAGAACCAGGAGGCATATTGTTTCTCAAAAGTATATGGTCATGTTCCAGTTATTCATGTCAATGGAGAGGTGCCCTGGCTCTGGAAATCCTTAATACAAATGGTTCAGGCACCCAGTCTTTTTAAATGAAAAAGACCTCCCCTGTGGAGCTGTGACCGATGAACTTCCCCAGTGGGGTTTCACTGTTACTAAATCAGTCAGGAGAGGAGGTGGGCATAGTTGGGAAAAGAATCAAGAATCACAAATATTATGATTCTCAGTCCCAGGCTTGAATCTACCATTTGTTGGTTATATGACCTGGGAGTAAATTCAGTAATTCTCCTGAGCCTCAGTATTCATCAGTGGCACAGATATCCGCCTTCCTGGATTGTTTTGAAATAATGTGTGTCATAATGTATAGAGTTTGATACACTATGTAAGTCCATAAGGAGCTGTTGATATCATCAACAGCATCATTAATAATAATAACAGAGCAGATTTGATTTTCAAAGAACCAATATAATATAGAACTAGTATAGAATATAGTTAAAAGTGTAAACTCTAGAATTAAATGACCTAAGCACAAACCCCAGTTCTGCCATTTACTGGCTGCCTGATTTTCGGTAAGTTGTTATTGTTGTTATTATTAGTACCTTCTCCCCATGGCCCAATTGTGCTGCCTTGAAGGGCTGTAGTTCTGGTACCACCCTCCTCCATGGAAGTCAAAGGGCCAGAGCCAGACCCACCTTTCACAGAACCAGCATAGACAGGGCAGGCTCTCTCCTGGGACCTTGAGCCTTTGTCTCAGAACTCAAAGGCAAGAAGTCAGGTCCCAGAGTAGCAACCGTGTTTGATCAGGCTGTCCTGGCTGTGACTTTGCTTGCTTTCCTGCTCCCATCTTCATGACCCTCCCACCAGCCCTTGGCACCTGACTACCTTTCCACTTTCTCATACCTCTCTCTGCGAGCTCCCTAATAGCCTCCTAATAAATTCTGCAAGGCTTCAATTAGCCCAAATTAGTTCATGACGCTAGTAACCAATACTTCTAACCAAGAGGTACTTCAGAAAGAAATGTTCTTTACATGCTCTGATTCCATGTGTGCTGAGATGGTTTCAACCACTGCAAGCAAGTGCATCAAGCTGATAACTAATCTTGTCAGTAGCGAAAAAACAACTTCTGCAGGTGAGGGGTTGTACCTGGGAAAACATGCCCTCCTGCCCATCTGAATCTACCTGTCCCTCAATATCACCTGCCTATTTTATGGGATGTCTCCTTACAAGCAGTTTAAAAGCTGACTTAATGAAAATGTCCTACACACACACACACACACACACACACACACACCCCACCAGCAGCAGCAGCTACTTCTGTTGTTTTATCAAAGATGAGGGGTCTTTGCACCATGTTGTTGTCAAGGACCAATCCATTTGCTGAAGATAATTTGTTTTCTTAATGAAACTCTCTCATTCAATTGGCTTGGGAAAGCCCCAATACTATTACTTAACTACCTTTAGGGGGATATTGAAAATGACTCCATTCAATTGGATCTAACTGGTTAAAGTAGCCAAATCAAAGCTTCAGAGTTCCAATCCAAATATTTCTTTTTTTGGTTCTTATACACATAATTACATATGATTTACAATGACGCACGAAATTTCCGGAAATTAAAGCAGGAATCTTTGTTCAAAATTTCATCCAATCCAGAAAAAATACAACCAGCAACAGAAGACAGATGTCACAAACATGGGACATGTGAGGTTGAAAAATGTTTGCCAAGTACATCTTCACTATCCCCTAAAATCCCATAAAGGGCAGGAAAGCAAGATCTTGGTGGTACCCAAGGTGGAAATAAAGTTCTCAGAGGCTCTGAAACCTTTTCTGTTGCTCTGGTAACTTCCTTCCCCGTGATTCAGTGGTTAGAAATAATTTCCAAATGTACGAAGCTAACTGCAGAGGAGCAAGCTCAGAGGGAGGGGTGTGCGGGAAGGTGGCAGAGGGAGGACCAAAACGTGGGGTCCTAGAGAAAGGAGTGCACTGGTAAGCATACTGCATTTATGCAGTGGAACTAGAATAGCCGCATAAATGCCTAGAGGCTGTGGGATTCGCAGGTCATGACTTGGCCTCAAGGAAAGATGAGAAAGGAGAAGTATCATGTTGGCTCATGAGGGAAGGTTAAGCAACCAAATATTAAACTGCTTATCTGAGCTGAACTTGTGAACTGCTGCGGTTTCCCCATTCTGGATAATAATAGCCATGCACACTTATCAGCTCCAAATAACAACCATCATTGAAAAGAAACTGGGCCAAAATACTAATTAAGGTTTACAAGGATTTATGGGTGAAATCAGCTTTTTGCAGTTGACCCTGGGCATATTCCTCCCCATCATCAACTTCTGAGAGAGAGAGAGAGAGAGAGAGAGAGGGAGATGTTCCCTGCAACCATGAATGGACAGTGGACAGCTTGGCTTCTTTGGGTTGAGTGGGATCCCTTTTCTAGAAGAGGCTCATCCCATCTGTGCTGGAAGGACTTCATTGGAGATTTTGTTTTAGTTTTCTTTATGGCCCTTATCTATATTGGTTGTTTAGAATCTGTCCCTCCAACTGGAATGTGAGCTCCAAGAGGCCAGCTGCCATTTTCTTTTGTCTTGTTCACTATGGTGTCAGCAGCACCTTGACTAGTGCCTAGCAATTACTAAGAGTTTAATAAATGTGTTGAGTAGCTGAGCAAATTGGTGAATGGATTTTCTTAGCCTTAGAAGGCAATGTTTCTGACTCTGCCCCAGAGATGGATGAGCAGTGGGGTACACACTGAACATAACTGCAATCATAAAGAACCAGGAGGCATATTGTTTCTCAAAAGTATATGGTCATGTTCCAGTTATTCATGTCAATGGAGAGGTGCCCTGGCTCTGGAAATCCTTAATACAAATGGTTCAGGCACCCAGTCTTTTTAAATGAAAAAGACCTCCCCTGTGGAGCTGTGACCGATGAACTTCCCCAGTGGGGTTTCACTGTTACTAAATCAGTCAGGAGAGGAGGTGGGCATAGTTGGGAAAAGAATCAAGAATCACAAATATTATGATTCTCAGTCCCAGGCTTGAATCTACCATTTGTTGGTTATATGACCTGGGAGTAAATTCAGTAATTCTCCTGAGCCTCAGTATTCATCAGTGGCACAGATATCCGCCTTCCTGGATTGTTTTGAAATAATGTGTGTCATAATGTATAGAGTTTGATACACTATGTAAGTCCATAAGGAGCTGTTGATATCATCAACAGCATCATTAATAATAATAACAGAGCAGATTTGATTTTCAAAGAACCAATATAATATAGAACTAGTATAGAATATAGTTAAAAGTGTAAACTCTAGAATTAAATGACCTAAGCACAAACCCCAGTTCTGCCATTTACTGGCTGTCTGATTTTCGGTAAGTTGTTATTGTTGTTATTATTATAATTGCTATTGTTAATATTGTTAATTTTATTCCTTATAAATTCCTCAAGCCCCTGAGAGATTTCTCTGCAAATTTCAGGCATAATCTCATGCCACTGGAAATAAAATATGGGTTAGACCCTTAGTCAATATTTCAGGACCTTCTCTCTAATCCCTCTCAACCTGAAGCTGGTTCTCTAACACCTTCTGCAAAATGGCACCTTTCAATGATTGTTAGGAACACGGCCAAAATATAAGAAAAGAAGTTAAGTGAAAAGTGAACTTGAAGCCTCAACAATTGGACTGTGAGAGGCGTACAAAAGGTAGTCAAGGGGTAGAACCCTTTATTAAAGTTCAAACGCCCTCACCAATCAATGGCACAGACCCCACTCCATCCCCTAAGATTATACTGGAAATTGGAACCTGGCTGAGCCTTACGTGGGAGCAGAACATGCAGGGGCATGCTAACATGGCTTATCTTTGAATGGCCTTCTTTCTTTCCATCTGGAAAGTCAAAGCCAATGACTAGATTCTCTTAAGGAACATAATTTAGACTTGAGACTCTCTTGTCTAAGTTTTGACTGAGCCAGAGATATACCTTCCATGTAGAGTATTCACCTGTCTTCAGTAAACCTCACCACTATAACTTTGGGCATAGTGCATTAACCTCATGAATTTTTCTCCATTCTTTTGGAATCCACTTAAATCCCTTCAGCTTGAGTGACACTTTGGGCAAGTTTTCATGAATGGGTCAGAGGAAAAATGTGCCTGAATTTACATGCCTAATCAGTATATATATATTTTTTCATTTATGCTGCCATAAGCCTTTTTATTAGTATATTTACTTAGTATGGGGATTATTATTAGATATTCATGTTTCTAAAACATCATCCTAAGGATAAGGCAGCAGGAATTTGCTTCCAAAGCAACTTACTATTGCTACCTTTAATTGAAGGTTTTAGTACAGTGATTTATTCATAAGCCTCTTGATAATCCAAGCAAACTCTACGTGTCAGAAAATGAGAGGCAACTCTCCTGCATTTTGCCATGTATCCAAGACATAGTGTTAATGGAGTCTAGCTAAACTCAAGACCATTTCAAAAGCAGAGAATCAGAGAATGAGAAGTGGGCAAACTAAGGATCCCACATAAATCCTCTGTGGAACCAGGAAATGAGCATCTAGTTGAAAAATGTGCCTGTTTTTCTCTCTCCACACCCCTCCTACCATCTCAATGTAACATTAAGATTTAGCTCTAAATAACTGAAACATGGATTAGAGCCACAAAATACAGGCAGTGAAAAATCTTTACTGGAGTGCACCAGTAAAGCTAATCCCTTTAGTGCTGACGATGGCACCATTTTTGTCACCAACCTCTCACAGCCTGGCAGAGATGGGGAAGGAGAGGGAATTCTAAGGACAAATAAAGACCCCTCTTGGGTGTAAAAGGTCAGCAGAAGAAGGCACTTCTGAAGACCCGACCTCAGGCAGGCTGGGAGAGACAATGTACATGTTTTAGATGGGGTACTGCTCTCACAGGCAGTCAGAACACAGCCGTCTGTTGCCAGAAACCATTCATCAGACTCTGCAGAAAAGGCTGTCAGCTTGGCCTACAGACCTCAAGCCAGCCTGTCAAGATCCAGGCTAACAGCCAGAGTGTCAGGGGCTGCGGCTGGTAGCCACCAGAACTTTGATGTCTAATGGTTGGCCAGATGGTATGTGAGGGTGGCCAATGGGCTCTGAAACCATACACTCTACTCAGAGGTCACCAGTTCTAAAAACAAGCTGGCCATTAGAGTATCTCTAATAAAGATGGAGGTAGACATTTTATATTGTTAAAAAAAAAAAATTGTTCAAATTATTTCAGCATTTGTTTTGTTTAAATTTCCATTACACATGCTTTTCATTATACAACTCAATTAGTGTATAAAAGATTTTTCTGTTTAAAATGTTTAAATGAACATAATTGTTCAATTTGGAAAGATTACAATGCTTTTATTTAATTAACACTGCAATAAATACATCGCTCTATAATGAACCCCATACTTTTAGGCCATTAACCATTCAATAAATGTGCAATATGGAAGGTTCTTTATGGAGAAGAAGATAAATAAAGCTATTTAAATGAATGTACGACAGCTATGATGCTAAGCAGCAAATTATAGCTTTTTGCTTCTCATCCGCTAGAGTTGTACCTTGATTACAAACATATGCGAGTGTAATAAACAGCATACATTTCAATTATTATTTTGAACATGAGGTACACTGGACATTAAAGAAATATTCTGCACCGTCGGTGCCAGCTGTACTCCATGGCATCTTCCCAAAGAGGAGCTCTTTCGGAATTTGTCCAAAGGCTCACCTGTAGTTTGCCTTATCAAACCATACTGGGCCTGCCAGAACGAAAATAATCTAAGGCAAACAGAACCAGCTGTTTCTAAGGGCACTCACAAAGCTAAAGCCACTCTCCTCACATGATGCTCCCTGACACACAGGATTGTTACTTGCGCCCTTCCAATCGCGACACATCTCGAGAGGTCTCAAAGCAGCCAACGGCATGTCTGCCATGGCAAATAGCTTCCAGGCCCTGTCCATCCTCACTTTCTCCCTGCTCTCCCAGTTAAAATGACAAACTTTTCCATGTGTATCACCCTCATCTACACACCTTGGACTCCTTCCAATGCTGAGTCCTGCATGTCTGGCGTACACAGCAGGTACAGATTAGCCCAGATTTCAGACAAAGTCACTAAGGCTTGGAGAGGTTAAATGTTATCATAGAATCCCACAGCTAAGATGAGAATTTATTGTGTCTCTTAGCTAATGTACCTCATTAGTATGGGTAGATACAATATTAATAGTACCAATACCTAAAATAATGTATTAACATTGAAAATAAGGCCCACTATTGAGTGGTTATTATGGATCAGGGATTATTATACTGAATGTTGATATCATCAACAGCATCATTAATAATAATAACAGAGCAGATTTGATTTTCAAAGAACCAATATAATATAGAACTAGTATAGAATATAGTTAAAAGTGTAAACTCTAGAATTAAATGACCTAAGCACAAACCCCAGTTCTGCCATTTACTGGCTGCCTGATTTTCGGTAAGTTGTTATTGTTGTTATTATTATAATTGCTATTGTTAATATTGTTAATTTTATTCCTTATAAATTCCTCAAGCCCCTGAGAGATTTCTCTGCAAATTTCAGGCATAATCTCATGCCACTGGAAATAAAATATGGGTTAGACCCTTAGTCAATATTTCAGGACCTTCTCTCTAATCCCTCTCAACCTGAAGCTGGTTCTCTAACACCTTCTGCAAAATGGCACCTTTCAATAATTGTTAGGAACACGGCCAAAATATAAGAAAAGAAGTTAAGTGAAAAGTGAACTTGAAGCCTCAACAATTGGACTGTGAGAGGCGTACAGAAGGTAGTCAAGGGGTAGAACCCTTTATTAAAGTTCAAACGCCCTCACCAATCAATGGCACAGACCCCACTCCATCCCCTAAGATTATACTGGAAATTGGAACCTGGCTGAGCCTTACGTGGGAGCAGAACATGCAGGGGCATGCTAACATGGCTTATCTTTGAATGGCCTTCTTTCTTTCCATCTGGAAAGTCAAAGCCAATGACTAGATTCTCTTAAGGAACATAATTTAGACTTGAGACTCTCTTATCTAAGTTTTGACTGAGCCAGAGATATACCTTCCATGTAGAGTATTCACCTGTCTTCAGTAAACCTCACCACTATAACTTTGGGCATAGTGCATTAACCTCATGAATTTTTCTCCATTCTTTTGGAATCCACTTAAATCCCTTCAGCTTGAGTGACACTTTGGGCAAGTTTTCATGAATGGGTCAGAGGAAAAATGTGCCTGAATTTACATGCCTAATCAGTATATATATATTTTTTCATTTATGCTGCCATAAGCCTTTTTATTAGTATATTTACTTAGTACGGGGATTATTATTAGATATTCATGTTTCTAAAACATCATCCTAAGGATAAGGCAGCAGGAATTTGCTTCCAAAGCAACTTACTATTGCTACCTTTAATTGAAGGTTTTAGTACAGTGATTTATTCATAAGCCTCTTGATAATCCAAGCAAACTCTACGTGTCAGAAAATGAGAGGCAACTCTCCTGCATTTTGCCATGTATCCAAGACATAGTGTTAATGGAGTCTAGCTAAACTCAAGACCATTTCAAAAGCAGAGAATCAGAGAATGAGAAGTGGGCAAACTAAGGATCCCACATAAATCCTCTGTGGAACCAGGAAATGAGCATCTAGTTGAAAAATGTGCCTGTTTTTCTCTCTCCACACCCCTCCTACCATCTCAATGTAACATTAAGATTTAGCTCTAAATAACTGAAACATGGATTAGAGCCACAAAATACAGGCAGTGAAAAATCTTTACTGGAGTGCACCAGTAAAGCTAATCCCTTTAGTGCTGACGATGGCACCATTTTTGTCACCAACCTCTCACAGCCTGGCAGAGATGGGGAAGGAGAGGGAATTCTAAGGACAAATAAAGACCCCTCTTGGGTGTAAAAGGTCAGCAGAAGAAGGCACTTCTGAAGACCCGACCTCAGGCAGGCTGGGAGAGACAATGTACATGTTTTAGATGGGGTACTGCTCTCACAGGCAGTCAGAACACAGCCGTCTGTTGCCAGAAACCATTCATCAGACTCTGCAGAAAAGGCTGTCAGCTTGGCCTACAGACCTCAAGCCAGCCTGTCAAGATCCAGGCTAACAGCCAGAGTGTCAGGGGCTGCGGCTGGTAGCCACCAGAACTTTGATGTCTAATGGTTGGCCAGATGGTATGTGAGGGTGGCCAATGGGCTCTGAAACCATACACTCTACTCAGAGGTCACCAGTTCTAAAAACAAGCTGGCCATTAGAGTATCTCTAATAAAGATGGAGGTAGACATTTTATATTGTTAAAAAAAAAAAAATTGTTCAAATTATTTCAGCATTTGTTTTGTTTAAATTTCCATTACACATGCTTTTCATTATACAACTCAATTAGTGTATAAAAGATTTTTCTGTTTAAAATGTTTAAATGAACATAATTGTTCAATTTGGAAAGATTACAATGCTTTTATTTAATTAACACTGCAATAAATACATCGCTCTATAATGAACCCCATACTTTTAGGCCATTAACCATTCAATAAATGTGCAATATGGAAGGTTCTTTATGGAGAAGAAGATAAATAAAGCTATTTAAATGAATGTACGACAGCTATGATGCTAAGCAGCAAATTATAGCTTTTTGCTTCTCATCCGCTAGAGTTGTACCTTGATTACAAACATATGCGAGTGTAATAAACAGCATACATTTCAATTATTATTTTGAACATGAGGTACACTGGACATTAAAGAAATATTCTGCACCGTCGGTGCCAGCTGTACTCCATGGCATCTTCCCAAAGAGGAGCTCTTTCGGAATTTGTCCAAAGGCTCACCTGTAGTTTGCCTTATCAAACCATACTGGGCCTGCCAGAACGAAAATAATCTAAGGCAAACAGAACCAGCTGTTTCTAAGGGCACTCACAAAGCTAAAGCCACTCTCCTCACATGATGCTCCCTGACACACAGGATTGTTACTTGCGCCCTTCCAATCGCGACACATCTCGAGAGGTCTCAAAGCAGCCAAGGGCATGTCTGCCATGGCAAATAGCTTCCAGGCCCTGTCCATCCTCACTTTCTCCCTGCTCTCCCAGTGAAAATGACAAACTTTTCCATGTGTATCACCCTCATCTACACACCTTGGACTCCTTCCAATGCTGAGTCCTGCATGTCTGGCGTACACAGCAGGTACAGATTAGCCCAGATTTCAGACAAAGTCACTAAGGCTTGGAGAGGTTAAATGTTATCATAGAATCCCACAGCTAAGATGAGAATTTATTGTGTCTCTTAGCTAATGTACCTCATTAGTATGGGTAGATATAATATTAATAGTACCAATACCTAAAATAATGTATTAACATTGAAAATAAGGCCCACTATTGAGTGGTTATTATGGATCAGGGATTATTATACTGAATTTTATAGATGAGGAAACTGAAGCTTAGATGTGTGGGGAATCTGACTCAGGGTCAGAGGAAGAAAATAGCAAAGTCAAGCCCAAGTTATTCAGCTCTTCCCAGGGTTCTTTCTTCAAGTGGTACTTGGGAAGGTACCCAGTTTTTTCCTTGGCTTACTTAGTTTCCTTGTCTTTTCTCTTCTTCATACTATATTCTTATGGTTTTGACCTCTCACGAGAAAATCTTAGAATGATCACCAATAAGAACTCCTCTTTAATCCTCTTCTCCATAATATCAGGAAAGATGGTGGACCACATACCATGCAATAGGAACTTCCCTTGGTATTCAAATGGCCATATTTGGCTTGTAAGTCCAAAAGCTTTTAGGAACAGATGCCAAAGTCCACATGGATATGAAGTGTACAAACCTGGTTTTAAGACTTGCCTCTGCTACTTACCAGCTTTGTGACTGTGACCACATTACTTATCCTCCCTGTGCCTCATTTTTTTCAACCATGAAATGTCAATTATAATAATTCATACCTTCATATGGTTATTATGAGATACAAATCAGATAACCAAATTTATTTAAATTGTTTTAGTATGTAGCATATAGTAAATGCATAGTAGCTAGCATATAGTAAATGATGATTTAAAAACTCTTGGTTTCACATTACAGGTTTAGAGAAAATCTAAACAATCTGGTCGATCATTCAACAAATATTTATTGAGCATCTATTTTTTCTGGATACTGCTTCAGGCATTTGAGATAGACAGATGAAGTTTCTGCACACGTGCTTAACTTTGTAATGTTTGTGGTGGGGGGCTGGAGGGGGATTCAGGAGAAAGGCACACAATAAGCAAGTAGACAAATATATTTATAATATTTCAAGCTGTGCCAAAAGTAGAGGAGAAAGAATTGAGTTATGAAGGTGAAGGGAGGGCTATTCAAGAAGGTGACATTTAAGCTAAGTTCTGAATGAAGATTCTGGTGATGGGGCACATATTGTGATGCCTGAGACACTATAGGAAGTCAATAAACATGCAGTAGAGATATAAAAGTCGTCCAGTTTGTGGCGAGATTTGTTTGTTTTATCATACAACCATTTAAGCAGATGAGCTGTGTAATAGGCACTAGAGAAGAGAGAGAAATTGCCTTTAGGTTCAAACTAGCTGTGGTCCTTCTGCATTATGATGCTGCTGATAAAGGGTTGGCATCGTGGCCTTTTCTAGGTTCCAAAATGTGCCAGTACCCAGATCTTCCTTCTGAGAAGATGAGCATGGAGTATGAGAGGGAAAAAGAAGTCCGGCTTGGAACCAGGTGACAGATGTAGCAAGAAGACCACTGGTCAAGTATGGAATTCATGTTTGCTCATTTAGTGAGAGGCAATATTTCATATGGCGAGTATACGAGTTAGGAGTTGAAGAAATCTAGGTTCAGATTCTCCTTATGCAATTTACAGAAGCGTGAACTTTTTCTTGAGTCTCTATTTCCCCATATGAAATGAGAATAATAGTATCTACCTCACAACAAATTATCATAATGATTTAAAATGACGTGTGTAACATAAACAAAGTTAAACATAGCCACTCTTACCAGTTATTTATCCTATTCAGTGAGTATATGATGATCACTATATTATGTTTTTAACATTTCCATACATTTGAAAATTTCCCTTAATAAAATATTAGAAACAATATTAAGAAAAATGATGTGTGAAATCTATTTAGGATGGAGGAGGCATTTGACAGATTGTAGTTATTTTAAATTTTAAATTTAGAATTAAGTTCTCAATTCCCACAGGGCACCAAGCTCTGCCAAGGAATTAAAATAAAAAGACACTTCCTTGCCTTTGAGGCGTTTCACAGTCTCCTGTACAACTAATCATCACCACTATATTTCTCTTCATGTTATGCCTGGTCTTTATTCTCTATTTTTGCTTCTGTGTTATTATTACCTTGTATGTATTTGTGTCTTGAGCCACAAATAAATTAAAGAACCAACCAGGGTATAGCTAGGTGGATGGATGAAATGGATTGATCATCAAAGGGAAGTCTAAGGGTGTACTCAGAATCATAAGTCATTGTTCAATTAAAAATAAAATGGGATAGCTCAGCGTTTCAATAGCTGGACTGGTATTCTCTTTCTTGGAAGCTCCATCAATGGCTATACTTTAAGTCTGCCAAGTGCCTCTTCCTCTGGGAACAGAATCTAATTCCTTATCCACAGGGGGAGGTCATAACCCAGGCTGAGCCAATCACATTACATCACCACTCCAACCACATTGGTTGGATTCTCAATGAACACATGACCTCCATATCTTTCTATCCCTTCTTTTTCCAAATTGCCTGAAAGAGGAAATCAACATGCGGAGTGAAGAAAAAAAAAATCAAACAGTTCTAGGTCATCTGAATCCTTAGCTTCAGTAGTCTCAGAGGCTAGCTAGCTTCATTCTTGTCCCTAGCACAGTATGGTCACCTGAGCCAATTCCCTTTATGTTTAAAAAGTTGTATGTAAGTCCCATCACATACAACTGACAGAGTCTGGGCTAATATACTCTTATTCCACTCTACCTATGGACATTCCTCTCTCTCATTTTCTTTCAGTGTAATTCTTCCTAATAATTAATCATGGGGGCCTCAAAAGGGTTTGGGCCTATGTTAAAATCCATAGAGTTCAAGAAAAGTTTCTTTCATTCTAGTTGCAAAGATAATGGAAAGCAGCAAGACAGGAAGTTATTAAAAACTTAAATTGTTGGAATAAGCAAAGATTTTTTAAATAGGTCACAAAAATCACTAACCATGAAATAAAAACATCGATAAACCAGATTTCACTGAAATTAAGGATGTTTATTTATCAAAAGACACAATTAAGACAATGAAAAAATTGGGAAAATATATGTAAAATATAAAAATCTAACAAATGACTTATATCCAGAATATATAAATAACTCCTCCATAAGAAAATGTCAGAAAACACAATAGAAAAAAAATGGACAGGAGTTGAACAGGGAGTTCACAGAAAAGAACATCCAAATGGCCAATAAGCATATGAAAATAAATTCGACATTATTATTCTCCAGAAAAATGCAAAATAAAACCAATATGAGATATTATTACAAATATACCAGAATGGCTCAAAATGAAAGCCTGACAACAATAGGTATTAATAATAATATGGAACAAGTAAAAGTTATACAATGCAGATGAAAGCGTAAATTGATACAGCAATTTTAGAAAAGAATTTAGTAATTCTTACTAAATCTAAATCTAACCTAGGGCTCAACAATTCCACTTCTAGGTATTTATCCCAGAGAAATAAAAACATATGTCCACCATTTTGCTTTATTCAAAATTGCCCCAAACTGGAAACAGCCTAAATGTTCATAAACAGGAAAATAGATAGATAAATTGTATATATTTATACAATAGAATATTACACAGCAATAAAAAATCTAATTACTCATATACACACCAACATAGGTAAATTTCAAAGACATTATTTTGAGCAAAAGCTAGATGTAAAAGAACACATACTATATGACTCCATTTGTATGAAATTCAAGATCAAGCAAAGCTAATCAATGGTGATAGAATCAGGAAGAGTGGTTATTAGGAAGAGTATTGACTGTACATACATAAGTAAAAATTCATGGAGCTATACCTCCAGGCACATGACTGGAGCCCTACTTACTATTAAGTTGGAGAGAAATTAAGAATGATGTTTAAGCCTATTTTCAATGTTTCCCAAGAATCAATCGATTTATAAGCAGGAATGGACTCCCATGGATTGGTGATAAAGTGTTGTCTGTGGGGTCTTATTTGAAAGCCTTCTCACTCCCACTAACAATCTTGTACCTCACACTTCTAGAATGTTTTACAGAGCATTGATGTCTCTTAGATCATTTGAAATGGCAGCCATATTTGACAGACAGGACAGGTATTTTAGTGCCTACTTTAGAGTTGGGGAAACTGACAGAAAGACTTGGCAAGAGGCTGGGAAAAATCCTGGATTGGAGAAACCAGAAGATCAGAACTAAAATATCACAATAAGCAGTTCAGAGTCTGTTCCCTCTCTCTCTCTCTTTCTCTCTCTCTCTCTCTCTCTCAATCTCTCTCTCTCTTCTTTCTCTCCCCTGCTTTCTCTCTTTAACATTTTTCTCTTTACCTTCATTCTCTCCTCTCACTTCCTATTTGTCTTTATTTACCTTTTCCTTCATTCCACTCCTTTCTTCACTCTACTTTACCATGAATCTGCAGCTCTACTGCATACTAAAACTTCATTAAAGTCTTGCAGGGACCTGTGCTGCCTCTCAGTTTTGTATTTCCTCATTTGCATTTTGTCATGGAACACACACAAAACCTCCTCCCAAAGTCTGCCTCTAGCAGAAATCTATCATTTCCATTCCTGACATCTATTACCCTTTTTCTGGGAGGAGCATGCCAGTTCTTCTTGAGGAAATCATCTTTCCTCTGGTCTCCATCTATCTCTTCCCTTCTCAGCCTCCATGGATCTGAACATATCTGGCCAATAAGAGCATTCAATTCCCAGAGTGCAGTGATTAGTTCATAAATGACACATGACCCAAGCCAGGTCCGTAAGATGAATGCCAATACTTTCTATGCTGGGTTGTGAAGCTGTTAAAATAAGTCTAGAAGTGTTTGGGATCACCTTTGCTATCACTTAGGGTAGACTGCCTGAAAAAGAAATCAACACAGTGGTAAGAAGAGAGGAGGGATTATGATAGGTTATTAACCACTTTGAGCATCTGCATCTAGTCATGACTAAAGTTAGACAACTCTTAGTCTTCTGAATTTTATAAACCACTAAGTGACCTTTAAAATTAAGCCAGTTTAAAGTGGAATAGCAGATTAATTTATCCTTATCTATAATTTAATTCTCCGTCTTATATGCATGATTTTGCCCTGTAAATCTGCAGTTTCTCTAAGAGGCAGAGTCCATTTCCCTATCCCTTCAATCTGGGCAGGCACTATGACTTGCCTTTGCCATTGGGGAGTTAGGAGGCACAAACGAAGGTTTCAAATGTGCTCACATGATAAAACTTACTCACTCTTAACACTTCTGTTATTGCTATGAGAACATCCCTGAGCTAGAGGATGAAATACACAAGACCCAGTTGTCAATGTGGCCCTAACCAATAGCCACCTGACCACAACACAAATAAGTGAGTCAGCTAAGACCAGAAGAACCACTTAGTTAAGCCCAATATAAATTTCTGACCCACAGACCTGTGAGCTAAAGTAACGCTTATTGTTTTAATTCATTAAAAATTGGAGTGGTTTATTATACAACATTATTGTGTGAATAAATAACTGATAGTCAGTTTTCCATCATTTACCACCAAGGAGTTTAAAAATAATAGTGCCCCTATGGGCTCTCACAGCTGCCTGTATTTTCTCATTATAGCATTTAATATACTTTGTCATAATTGGTTTTCACCGATCTTTATACCTCTCCAGACCAGCACTGTACAATAGAACTTATACAATGACAAAAATATTCTATCCCTTCATTAACCACATGGTAGCCACTAGTACACGTGGCTATTGAGTTCTTGAAGTGGGGCTATTGTGACTGAGGAACAGAATTTTACATTTTATTTAATTTGGATTAGTTTAAATTTAAATAGCCATGTATGGTTAGTGGCTACTGTATCAGATAGCATAGCTCTAATATTTCAACTCTTTAAAAGTAGAAATTGTATCTATTTTGTTTGTTATTGTATATCTAGTGCAAGAAAAGGTGATTAATAATTTTTTTATGGTAAAGGAATAAATTCTTTTGACTTCCTTAGGAATTTCTCACTGTCTGGTAAGCAGACTCTTCAGATCTAATGGATGAATGACCTTAGATAACACCAAATTTCATAAACACCATAAACCATAACCTAGAAGCATTCTGTTGGGAGAACAAAATTATCCTGGTCACCATATCCTGAACTCCCCAAGATTCAGCACTTCTACTGGCCAATAGCAAAAAGGGACTTTTTGGAAACATTCTAGGCAGATATGGAAGTCCAGTTACTCCTACCACATGTGTTTCCCTTCACTGATAAACAGGTCATACATGCTTCCTGGTTATGGGTAGATATAAGAGGTCCAGGCAGGAGAGGGAACCAGTAGGGTAAGTTCTTAAGGACAGCTCAGATACCTGCAGAAACTAAGACTCTCAGAGAGAAACCTGCCTGATCTTCTCCAGTGATGGGAATGCTAAAGCAGATGCCTCTGGGAAGTGTGGAAGCAATAAACTTCAAGGGTATAGTGGAAGAAATTCTGGAGTGAAAGGAGATAATGACCTTGGGAGAGGAGAGTCAAGTTTCTAAGATGAGGTTCTCAGTTTCACAGGTGACCAAAGGACCACGTAACCAACCTAATCCCTAGTTTGTGCCAAGCAAAAGAAAGGAGAACCCATTTTTTCCTAACAAAAGATATTATTGTTTTTTAAGAAAAAAAAAAAAACCCTTCCCATTTCTGTTGATCCTAAGGTAAGAGTCCAAAGTGTTGGTTAAAAAAAAAAAAAATGCCGAACATGAAATAGATGCCCAATAAATATTTAAGTAACTGCTTTAAAAAGAATTACTGTTGTTTGTAAGACCCCATAGTAAGCAATGGTCATCTCTCAAGAAGGCAGGTTGAATTTATATATATAAAGTGATTTGTCTTCTACATATACACAAGCTAGAGGTACTACATCGAAAGTCTTTTAAGCCATGTAATAGAAGTCTCAAGCACGAGAGGTTTTTCTAACCATATCTAGTACCACTTAAAAATGCTTTCAGAGTCCTTTGAACTTGTGTTTTATATCATGGTGTATCTCATTGTTCTAAGTCAACTGGGGCCCAGAAGAAAGGAGAGTTAGGGTAACCCAATTGAAGGGGGTTCAGCTGATCAGAGAAGGACAGAAAATAAAACGTAGCAAAACAGAAGAATAATCATCACCAAGGAATTGCACACCTTTTGAGTCTTGATAAGAGTATGGGTACCCCTCAAATAATAACAACATTGGTATCATTGATCATATTATCATTATTAACAATAACGATAATTGTTTGCTCAATGTATGCCTGAAACTTAAATAAGTGCTTTTCAAGCACTCTCCCTCTTGTTCCTCAAAACCATGCCAGCACTAAGTATCCACAGTACATTCAACTTACAAGTGAAAAACTGAGACTCAGAGATAAAAAGAATTTGCCGGAGATCATACTCCTAGAAAATATGAGAGTCAAGATTCAAAGTCAGGTCCTCTAGCTGCAGGGCCCACTGCTCTCAAACCCTGAGTCACAGGAATAGCAGTTGGTGACTGCCTTAAAGCCCTGGAAAGCCAAATACCTCAACAACGTGAATCTCTGGGAAGCTGCGTCAATGTTTTCTTAACAACCCCTAACTGCACCTGAAAACAAGCAAACATTAAAAACCGAGTTGTTGGGTTTTTTTGTTTTGTTTTGGTTTTTTTTGTTACACACACCAGGAAGTCTAGACACCTGCTTTTGTATATTTTCTGGTGGGGGAAAAATAGACTCATTGTGTGAAATTTATTTCAACCATTTGGAGAAGTTTTAGTAAAGATGGGTTATGTTTGAGATTCGGCAGTGAGACATAAATGTTTAACACAGGGTCTTCCTCCTCACCCACCCTCCCCCTACGGATGCTTTGAATAATGCAAAGTCTGTTTTAAGTCCTGCTGATTTACTCAAGAAAAGGATCAGCAAATTCTAAAATACTGGTCATATGGTCTGGTGGACGGGAGCCTTAAAACACAGGGTAAAACTCAACAAGCTACTTCCTGTCAGCTGCTTCTCAAGACTTCATGGGCTCATAACACTTAATAAAAAAACATGAACTGTAAATAATTCTTGATTTCAACTACATTTTTCCTTAAATGAAATAGACTTTTGGAAGACAGTTTCTTTCTTGTTGAGGAGTACATAAACCCTCTGTACATAAGATGCTCATTTCCTGCCTCTTCATTGAGGACCTACTATGTGCTGGACACTTTACTATTGGCTTAATTCATATAAAATGATTTCTACTCAAACAGCTTTGACCTACAAAAATGACAATTTCATATGGCTCAACCAAATGGATACTTTACACTTACTACCTGTGAGGCAGGTTGATTCATTATTCCTAGTTCATTTAGGATGTCAGCTCCATAAGGACAGAAACTCATCAGCTTAATCACCTTCAAGTCCTCCATGCTCAACACAGGGCCTGGCAGGGCCTAGTAGGAGCTCTTTAATTATTGGTTGGTTGGATAGATGGGAAGCCAAGCCTTAGCCATCCAGAAAGGAAATGACTAAGCCGGGCTTTGAACCCAGGTCTGCAGCAAAACCTTGCATTCGCGAAACTTAAGGTGGGTTAAAGGGAAAATGCACCAACTTCATTATTCATTCCTAGCCCCATGAGTAACTACCAGTGGCCTTTCTCTTAAAGTGATACCCTGTGTCTGTAGGCAAAGGAAACACCTGGGACACCCTGTGGCAATACAGCCAACTGCCTTCTCAGGCCTCCTCAGGCCCTATGCATTTGGGACACAAGGACACAGCAGAGGGGCAACCTTTCTGAAAGCATTTTGAATGCCATTGATGCTGAAGAACGGGAGATAAGGGAATAGCCAGAGGTTGTACAAGGGCCACACAGGAAGAGGGGACTGAGGTGAAGAGGTGATCTGAAGTTTCACATGAGGACGTGTGGAGCTGAGTCCACATTATCCATGCCAGGCTGCAATGCTCCGTTAAGTGAGAGCCCCAAGGGTTAACCAAGAAGGAGGAGGGGGCAGAATAGGCTGGGGAAAATAAACCTTGAGGAGGAGGAAGACGGGGAAGCAACTAGGGCTGGAATCATTTTGTTTTATGAATAGTTTATGAGGCGTATCAGGAGTCACACTAACGGGCAAGGACTGGAATGTTTTCTAACTTTAAAGTGAAAGCCGCCCACCAGGCCGCGAGTGTGGGAGAGGAGAAATATGGGAAATACAGAGGCCCCTCTCGGCACTGACCAGCTATCTTGTAAAACATGGATCTAGGGGGTGCTTACACTAGCAAACATCTCTCCCTTTGAATGCTAAAACCGCCTCTGAGTTCTTCACAACCACTGTGCTTAGCTAAACACTTTCAGGTGACTTATCTTAGCACCTGAAAAAGGGTCCCAGGGTGGACTCTGGGGCTGAGAAGAAATCTGGGAAGAAGGACCCCAGAGCCTGTGGGGTGTCCACCTCTACACTAAGTTCTCTGTGTACTCAGAACTATGCACTGGTCACTGTGGGGCAAGGGGGAAGTTCACCAAGGGAGGCGGTCTTGCTGGGGAGGAAGAATACACAAGGAGTCTCAGAAAGAAATCTTTATTTGTCCAAATCAGCTCAGTGCCTTTAACAGCTTCCTTTCTACCCACAAGTGAACCCTACATCCAAGGCCTCAGGGAACATCTCCTCCCTACTTGCCTTCCTCACCCCCTGTGTCCCATCTCTCAGGATGGAGCCCACACCTCCACGGCTGACCCTTCTGTGTCCATGTTGTTCCTAAGCCCTCACCTATCCCTGAAACCTATCCCAGCATCATTCCTTGGTTTCTCCAGGTCAATTTTCAAGATTCCTCTTCACCTCAGTTCTTGTAGTCAGACCCTGTACCCAGACTTGCTTCTGGACTCAAGCCAGGGTCTGATTCTGGGCCTCTTGTTCACCTGCAATGTGAATGCAGACTTTAGTCAGCAAGCTAATACAAGGGACATTTCTATCATACAGGTTACATAACAAGTGCTAGAAGATATCCCTCACTATGAGCATCTTTTCAGCCTCTACTTTGTAACACACTGCCCTCTCTTTTTCCGTTCATGAGCTCTGAAAACCTGGCTCTCTAAGATATCCCACTATTAACCCTGCTCTCCATCTCTTGTCCCTCAGTGGAAATTTAATTCGATGTTTTTCCCTTGTTAAAGTTTTATTTCACTCTGAATTGAAAGGGTTTCCCCTTTTCAGAAAGGTTGGGAAGTTTTTCTAAGAGTTATGTATATTCCTTGGTGTTTCTCTAATCGCACTTGCTCTGCCACTGAGCACACTTTTCTTTTCAGGGTAAAGCTGGTCTACCTACCTGCAAAGACTGGTATCCTCACAGCTCATTCTGGGATGTTGTTTGTACGAAATCCCTGTTGGAAATGGATATTGGGATATTAGTGAAGCTATTAAAAGTGGCATTTAGCCAGGGAATTCGTAGATGTCTGATCCTGCTTGCTTGCTTTCTTGCTTCATTCATTTACTCATTCAAAATTAATGAGTGTCTGCCATGCATCACGCCCAGTTCTGTATAATAAAATAGCAGCAAAAAAAAAAAACAAAAAAACAGATGGGGTAAAAGTTCTCATGGAGCTTCCAGCATAGTGAGGGGAGAAGTAAAATAAAGTACAATAAATACACCAGTAAATGAACATGCTCACTTATGAAAATAACAAGTCTATGAAGACAATAATGGAACAGAGAGTGAAAGATAGAGGAAGGAGGGAAAGTGGGGCAGGTTCACTTATAACCAGAGAGCAAAGCAAGGAGAATCAAAACTACTCTTTGAATCTCTGGTCTCCAAACCCAATATAGAATTCTAGAGAGTAAAACTGAACTCTGAGAAAAACCTCTTTTCTAAACAGAACTGGTTTGAATGAGCAAACTGCTTTCTACTGGAAAGGCTAAACCCAGATACTGATGTTGGCATTTCAGTGTGAGGAAAGAGAGAGCACAGGTGCCAGTAACAAAGGACAGAGGAAGTAAATGAGGGATGGTGTGTGAGCATGAGTGTCCCCATCAACCGGGCTTCCACATTTGGAAGGTGCTGGAGGGTAAGAGACTTTCTTTCCCAACTAACTATAGGCCCGGACAGTGGGACCACCCACAGCAACTGGTGGGTACCTTCTGAAAATAGAGAAACAAATAACTCCCCCTCGAAGCCAACAATGGTTGTATAGATCCTGGCAGAAATGTGCTGGCATATAGTAAGCTTTGAAATTTGGAGCTGTTATCAACTCTCTTAAGTTATTCCAGTTTACACCCTAATTTAGATGACTATAAATGTAGTCATACACTGCAGGGGTTGGGGGTTGGAACAGAGCAATAGATGCCTGGGAAATGTGAGAACGAATTTCTAGCTTGAGTCAACGGTGTAGGCCTGGCCTCAAGTAAAGGAGGATGAGAAGTTGTTAGGCTCAAATTTATATGCTTATTATACAATTCTTTGCCCCTAATGAAAAGTTCATCACAAAATCCAATCTACGTTCTAGGAAAGGCTCATGAAGATATAGCTGTGATTAATCTTTTAGAGATGCAGCAGAGAGGAACCCACTGAAAAATTACAGACAGCTAGGTTATTTTAGGAAGGGGGAGACACTAAGTTACCTACAGAAGCAGAAGAAAATAAAGGAGTGCTAGAAAGAGGAAGGAGTGGATTTTCAAGTTAAGATGATCTAGGGCTGAGAGGCAGGATCTACTCATACATAATATTAATAATATTAATAATAAATCCAGTGGTATTAATAATGGCAACCTGTGACATTTGTTTAGCGTTTAACCAGATACCAGATTAAGGAGTTAGTACACATTAAATCATTTAATGCTCATGTCAATCTTTGAAGAGCAGTATTATGATGTTTATGATTGCTCTAGAAGAGAAACTGACTTTCAGATAGTTTGAGTAATGCTCCCAAGATCACGCAGCTACTAAGCAGCACAGAACCATCCTAACCCAGACCACCTGGCTTTGGAGTTGCAACAGCAGTGACCCCACAGTGGTATCTGGTGATCACTGATACAGGAATCATCGAAGGGCCTAATGGATTGCAGATTCCCAGGGCCTGCCAAACATCTGGAATCCAAATCTGTGTGTGGAGCCTAGAGATCTGCATTTCAAAAGCTACTTGGATGATTTTTAAACACTCTCTGATTTAAGAACCATCAGTGAGTAGATTGAGTTGGTTGCAACAGACTGAGGTCAGTGGCTCGTAAGAATCCAGGAGACTAAAATCAGCAGGACCATTAGGAAAAAAAAAAAATCAACCTTTCAAGAAGAGGTGACAGAGGAGACCTACCCTCGGAGAGTACTGAAAGGACAACATTTATACAACAATGCTTATGGCTGTTTATCTGGAGGTGACTAGGGTAAACAAAGGCTGTCTCCTCCTGCCTCCTCCAGAGATCTGGCTTCCATAATGGAAGTCAGGAGGGAGGTGGGAAAGGAAGTGTGTACAGATGGAAGCAGAAGTCACAGACTTCTCAGAACTAAGGTCCCAAACTCAATAGTTTAGCTTCAGTGAGCAGAAGATAGAGGAATTGAGACCAGGCCAGGGATCCAGCAGGGAGCACTCCAAAGGTTAACCCTGCTCCCCTTCTATTCCCCTGTAACTGCTGAGGGCTAAATCCATCATAGCATGGATTGAAATAACACAGCTTTCTTTCTCAGAAAGAGAGATAAGCTACTGAAAGGGCCTTCCCTGCTTCTGGTACTTTCTTATTCCCAGTCTCTCATGTTAGAGGGGTCTTGGCCCTAAATTTGCCACTGCGAGCCCTGTACAATGTCCTTTGTGCCACTGGCTTCATCAAAGAACTGAGCCTTCACCATACGACCACAGTGGGAAGGCTGGTGGCATAGTCAGGGTGACGGGGGAGTGGGCTTTCATCTTCCTACGAAGGGACTGCCTTTCTCTGCTCCCACTTGCCTTCTGGGGGCTTGGGCTGAAATAGTGGGCCATTGTTGTGGAGGGTCCACTAACACTCAGCCCCAGAAGCCAAAATTGCTCCAGCACAAGGAAACTTAGGGGCAAGTGAAGGGGCCCCCAGGTAGCAGCCTTTTAAAGCCCCCTCCACAAGAGGTTGGAGGAATGAAGGGGGCAGGGCAAGGTCTCTCTCTGGAGGAGGAGGAAACAGGACCTGCAGACTCTCACCCTTGCCCGTGGACCACTGGGGCTCTTTTCCAAGTCTTACCAAGTTGAGAAGGAATATCCTAGTTTAAAGAAGAAATATTTTATAGGCTCAGCCAAGGACAAATGTTTATGCCTGGCTAGGGCAAGACTCACCGCACTGCAGAGCTGTTCAAGCCAGAGCACTTCAGTTACACAGTGACATGTGGACATACACACACCCAAGCACACTCACACGCCATGCTCTCAAGGGAAAAACTGTGTGACCCAGACCACCTACACTTGAGACAAGCAGACAGGACAAACACAGTCTCACAAATGAGACTGAATGCTCATCGGTGGGATGAAGTATGTGTACGGTCACTCGGCAGGGACTAAACCTTGGTGTGGTCATTTGGCGGGACAATCTAAGGAGTGAGCAGATTTGCCCAGAGACAGCTTCAGCTCCCAGATGACCACAATCCAGCTGTCATGCACCAACTGAAGAGAATCTCATGAGCTCTCCAAATTACTCTGCCAAAATGCCTCAGTCCATAACTGAGCTCAAATATTTGTCCACTTGGACTCAATTCCCTGGTGCAGCATGGAATGCCCAGCAGCCTCTTTTTAGATATAGCCTCCTCATTGTGTAGGGTCCTTTGTGTCTCCCATAAGAGACTGAAACTCTGTGTGTGTGTGTGTGTGTGTGTGTTAGAGAGAGAGAGAGAAAGAGAGAGACCAAAGAGACAGAATGATGGTCACTCACCACACTGACCTATCCAGGAGTGGCCCATGCTGACAAACCCAGCACAACAAATCAAACCAAATCCAGGCGTTTCCAAGGAGAGCAGCACATGTGGTTGCCATGGAAACAAGGCTGTACACAGTAGAGTTAATCCCCTTGCAGCACACCTGCAACTTTTCCACAGCCTGCGTTGTTTGGTTTTGTACCCCCACCCCAATGAGCATTTGAATTAATATAAACATTTCTTAGCTGGTCCTTATGGCAACAGCAGCAATACAGTGGGAGGGACTTACTCAGACAAAGATTGGCATAATGCCTTCTTTGTGTCATCCTTCCCAAGGGAACAGCTATGGCAAGACCATCTAAGAAGGTTCTGGGGTGGTCCACCAGTTCATCAGTGGCCTGGGCTTGTAAAAGACTGGGACAGGGAACAGGGGTGTGTTTGATGACACTGTGTCTATAACATATGCAAGGCAAGCATCAGAGTGATGGAAATGTGAGGATGGCCAGAAGGAGCATTGCTTTTGCCAAGAGTGATGCATTTAAATAAAAGCAGGAAAGGCAGCCAGAAGGGGGGCCGTGGGGGGCATGGACGCTGGGCAGAGTTGGTGTGGGAGTAGAAGGACAGGAGAAAAGCAAAAGTTTCCACTATCAGGAATGGGGAGGAAAACTCACCATTGAAAAATACAAAACTAGTGATAACCAGTTGATGAGTTTCTGCCATGGTTGGTAGGGGTAGAAATAGTCCTTGCGGAGGAGGGAAGCACCAGAGATAGGACCACAGAATTGAGATGTCTATCTCTAATGATGAAGATGGTTGAGTTACCTGTGAAGCTTAACTTCTCCCTCCTATCACCTACTGGTCACTGAAAGTGCTAGGGGATATACTATGAATAAGGTAGACTTGGAATCTATAATCTCCCTTCTCTCATCTCCCTACATTTTTCACAAGTGAGAAAGCTTTATAGAAGCACATATACATTTCAGGAGTAGAAAACAGAAAAAGCAAGTTACAGCCCAGGATCCCCAGTTACGTCTCCTGTTGCACTATCAATCTGCACCAAATAAATTTTATTTAAAAATATTCCTCTACCCAGTTCATGCCTGCAATAGAAACCACCAGTTTGCCCTCAATCTGGGGGCCTTATAGGAAAGTCCAGGTAGTCAACCAGTCAGTGGTGCCATAGGAAAGAATTCCTCTCCAGAAGAGCCTCCTTTCACAAACAGATATGTATAGATATACCTGTAAGAAAAACAAAAACAAAAAACATGTCAAGGAGCATCAGAAAAGGGTCAAATAGTCAAAAAGTATGACAAGTCCTATAATTTTAGTAAGAAGTACAGAGGTAT
>NW_011888976.1:3204441-3242816 GCF_000151845.1 Pteropus vampyrus | reverse complement strand
CATTTGGCGGGACAATCTAAGGAGTGAGCAGATTTGCCCAGAGACAGCTTCAGCTCCCAGATGACCACAATCCAGCTGTCATGCACCAACTGAAGAGAATCTCATGAGCTCTCCAAATTACTCTGCCAAAATGCCTCAGTCCATAACTGAGCTCAAATATTTGTCCACTTGGACTCAATTCCCTGGTGCAGCATGGAATGCCCAGCAGCCTCTTTTTAGATATAGCCTCCTCATTGTGTAGGGTCCTTTGTGTCTCCCATAAGAGACTGAAACTCTGTGTGTGTGTGTGTGTGTGTGTGTTAGAGAGAGAGAGAGAAAGAGAGAGACCAAAGAGACAGAATGATGGTCACTCACCACACTGACCTATCCAGGAGTGGCCCATGCTGACAAACCCAGCACAACAAATCAAACCAAATCCAGGCGTTTCCAAGGAGAGCAGCACATGTGGTTGCCATGGAAACAAGGCTGTACACAGTAGAGTTAATCCCCTTGCAGCACACCTGCAACTTTTCCACAGCCTGCGTTGTTTGGTTTTGTACCCCCACCCCAATGAGCATTTGAATTAATATAAACATTTCTTAGCTGGTCCTTATGGCAACAGCAGCAATACAGTGGGAGGGACTTACTCAGACAAAGATTGGCATAATGCCTTCTTTGTGTCATCCTTCCCAAGGGAACAGCTATGGCAAGACCATCTAAGAAGGTTCTGGGGTGGTCCACCAGTTCATCAGTGGCCTGGGCTTGTAAAAGACTGGGACAGGGAACAGGGGTGTGTTTGATGACACTGTGTCTATAACATATGCAAGGCAAGCATCAGAGTGATGGAAATGTGAGGATGGCCAGAAGGAGCATTGCTTTTGCCAAGAGTGATGCATTTAAATAAAAGCAGGAAAGGCAGCCAGAAGGGGGGCCGTGGGGGGCATGGACGCTGGGCAGAGTTGGTGTGGGAGTAGAAGGACAGGAGAAAAGCAAAAGTTTCCACTATCAGGAATGGGGAGGAAAACTCACCATTGAAAAATACAAAACTAGTGATAACCAGTTGATGAGTTTCTGCCATGGTTGGTAGGGGTAGAAATAGTCCTTGCGGAGGAGGGAAGCACCAGAGATAGGACCACAGAATTGAGATGTCTATCTCTAATGATGAAGATGGTTGAGTTACCTGTGAAGCTTAACTTCTCCCTCCTATCACCTACTGGTCACTGAAAGTGCTAGGGGATATACTATGAATAAGGTAGACTTGGAATCTATAATCTCCCTTCTCTCATCTCCCTACATTTTTCACAAGTGAGAAAGCTTTATAGAAGCACATATACATTTCAGGAGTAGAAAACAGAAAAAGCAAGTTACAGCCCAGGATCCCCAGTTACGTCTCCTGTTGCACTATCAATCTGCACCAAATAAATTTTATTTAAAAATATTCCTCTACCCAGTTCATACCTGCAATAGAAACCACCAGTTTGCCCTCAATCTGGGGGCCTTATAGGAAAGTCCAGGTAGTCAACCAGTCAGTGGTGCCATAGGAAAGAATTCCTCTCCAGAAGAGCCTCCTTTCACAAACAGATATGTATAGATATACCTGTAAGAAAAACAAAAACAAAAAACATGTCAAGGAGCATCAGAAAAGGGTCAAATAGTCAAAAAGTATGACAAGTCCTATAATTTTAGTAAGAAGTACAGAGGTATTGAAAAGATGGGATGAGGGTGTATTTTCTCCAGGCAAGGATGTTTGAGAGGGTGGTAGCCAGCCAAGGCTTCCCACGGCAAGTGTGAAACTTATTAGTCTTAAAGGATGAGTTTGTTTTACCCAGTAAAGGGGTAGAGGATGAAGTTTTGCCACGAGAAGACACTATTCCAAGTGGAGGGGAAAATATACAGCCAAAGGCTCAGAGAAAAGGTGGAATATTATTTGTTGATAGAACTGAAAGTCATTCAGCAGAGAGGAGAATGGTTATGAGGTGGTGGCAACAGTGAGAGCTGAACACAGAACAGCCATCCTAAGGAGCCTGGATCCGGTCCGTAGAGAAGAAAACTACTTTTCTAATTTCACTGGTAGGATAGATATGGGGGTGTTCCAACGAGGCTGCATGAGTGGCCCTGTAGAAGAGGTTGCAAAGCTAGAAGGAGGGTGGAATTATTTAAAATTATGGTCTACTTTATCCTTTTCATACTGTCTCTTGAGAGATAGAAACTTCAGGCCAAAAAGAAACAGACCAATTACCTGCAGGGCTGTTAGGTTACTGGTACTGTTTCCCCATTCCATTTTTGATAGCATGTGGAAAAAGGAAAGGACTTATGCCAGAGAGGAAGAATGGGTCCCTGGGCATCAGTCATGTCAGCAATCAATACCTTTCTGTTTGAAAGCCATCTTGCATAATAATATGGAATGGTGGACATGAGCCAAAGATGTGTTTGATTGATTGATTGATTGATTGATTGATTGGAGTGGTGGCTCATGAGTAGTCAGGCAGATTCTGTTCCGTCTCATTTTGGGAGATACCAAGAGGGAGCAATGCTGATGTTTGTGTGTGCCTTATGGTAGATTTCTTCATCCCTTCTCCTCATTCCCTCTACTGATTCATATCTAGGCCTTATCGACTTAAAGGGAGATCATGGCGGGGAGGGCTGCCTCAAAGCATGTGCCTCACCATTAATGAGCCATAGATCGAGAGTGAGACATTCTAGCTCAAAATCTAGAGCCAAGATATCTGGACTGCAATGTCAGTTTTATCGCTTCCAAATTAAGTGACTCTGGCTCATTTACTTCACATCTTAATATTCGGCATCTTCATCCGTAAAGTACAGATGATCATTATATCTTGGAAAATGATATATGTGGTGAGTGCTGGATTTGATATTGCACATGAGGTGTTTAGCATGGGGTCCAGCACAGTCAACACTCAATAAATGATAAATAACTACATGATTACTATTTTAGTAGTAACAGTTTTAGCATTAAGTTAGTTTTAATTTAAGTCTTCCTAAGGCTAGAAAGACCTACATTTACTAATAAATACATGGTTGGCTGCATAAGCTAACACTGATGTCAAGCACCACACATTTTGCCTACCTGATGCTGAGAGAGCTGGAAAAGCCACTGCAAATCCATGCATCAGTCACGTCAGCAATCAATACCTTTACGAAGTGGTGAGGGTTCCAAAAATTGAGTTAAGCTTTCATGTTTTTAAGTGGCAGTGGTGGTATTAGGGTACAATGTGAGACAGAGTTCTGTGAAGTGATAAAACGTGAAATATGTCTTTTCACAAATCCTATGCAACCACACATGGTGATGAATGGCAGGATAAAAAGAAGCCACACGGGGAACTGGGGGGGAGCTGTCCTCCCAAATGCATCAACATAAAGCACTTTCCACACCTCTCAGCACCTGGTGAGATCTTTATGATGCTGAGAACTCCTCATACGATGTATTACATAAGGCAAGAGTAAAGATCGGACTTTTATAGGCTGTGGCTTCTTGAGCATTTATGGTGTCATATAAATAAGAGCTGCTGAGAAACTAAAATCAAGAAGCAGTCCACCTAAGAATTAGGGGCCTGGGAACAGATGGAGACAACACCTACTCAAGATGCCACAGAGCGAAGTTGAGTTATACAGGCTAGTATATTGATGTCAATGGCCACCTACATTTTACATGTCTAGCTTTGGTAAACTGGGGTCACGCCATGCATGCTATTGGATATCATGCCGTTTCTATTTGAAAATGTATTTTGGAGGCCCTTACATATCAATAAATGTGAAGCTATCTCCTTATTTTAGAGCTGCATAGGGTTCTATTGTAGGGTGCAAATACTTTTTGCCTAAATGTAAATCATTGTCTATTTTTTCAGTCAAGGCGGGTCTAAAATATGCTATGAAGTAACAAATGACTTCAAAACTCTAGTGATTTTTAATGGCAAATAGTAAGCGACCATCAAAAATGGTGACATTTACCAATCTGCCCTCCAAAGAGATCATACAAATTTATAATCTCAATGGTAATACAGGAAAGCTGTATCCCCTCCACCACCCCTTCCACCACCCCCAACCCCCACCGCCCCCCGCCACTACTCCTACACTTTAGGAAAAAACAGCACAGGAGTAGATCAGTAAAAACCATGTCCTTGGCAGAGTTATTTGGGTGATGACCCTTTCTCCATACTCTCAGCCTCCTGTCCTATTCTCTTCCCACCCAAAGAATCCCTAACATTCTTTATAGAAAGCTTCTATGCAGACACGGATCTGCTTGTTAATTATATTGTGTCATGTTAATTCCAAACCCTTGAATTCAAGAAGGATGATTCCGAGGACAGCTGTCTTCCTGGAAGAATGCAGACTCTCCAACTTCACACAAATATGTGCCTCTGCTGGCCAGCAAGACCTTTATTTTCATAGTTTTGTCATTAGCTCTATGCAAAAATTATGAGTGGGGAAGATGAAGAAGAGGGAGGAAACAATGACACAGGATATATTCTTCAGAAGTCACGTCCTTTTTATTCTGCAGTTTTAATCACCACTGACGACTTTTATCTCCAAGGAAACTACATCAGTTCTGAAAAGAGATGCTCCCAGGTTCAGCTGACCTGAATGTAGCCATGAGATTAAGAGAAAATGCAGGATCTAGGATGCTAAAGAGCCATAAGAAAATCATTTCACCAGCAGATAGCATGTATCCACACTAGTGCTGGGGATGCCTCAGACACAGTGACATTTTACAGAAATCAGACAGATGTGGACTCCTGTTTTCCAGTGGTTGTGGCAACTGCATTGGTCCTCCACTGTGCTTCTTCCAGCCATTGCCAAAGATCCCCTGGCTGGGACTGGCAGGAAATCTACTACCCATGTCTTGCCTCCACCCTCCCCCAGGGTAGATTTTACCATCCGCTTTAGTGCAACACATAGGTCTGAACTCCAATTTATCATAGGCCAAAAAGCATAGCATAGAGTCAGAGAAACTGGAGTTCCAGCCTCAACTGTTCTGCTTCCTAATGGGGAACTCAATTAGTTATTCTTTCTGAATCGTATTCTATAAAACATGGTTGGTTGACAGCATTTTTCCTATTGAGGTGTTATACATATTAAATGAGGTTATGATGCAAAATTCACCCAGTTTGTTTTCTTATTTTGTATGTGCACTATCTTTACTCTAAGCCTGGCTGATTACCTCACTCTAAAACTAGCACGATTGACTCCTATTGGCTTGTCCTGCCTCTATTCTCACCTCTTAGATCCAGTGAACACAAATAAAGAGATATACCCTTCCTTCCTTCCTTCCTTCCTTCCTTCCTTCCTTCCTTCCTTCCTTCCTTCCTTCCTTCCTTCCTTCCTTCCTTCTGTTATTCAGTTTTGTTCTATGGGAGCCCATCTAGCCTACTGATTAGTTTTGGCATCTGGCAGATCTAACTTGGTGTCTTGGACCTATCAGTTATCTCATGTACAACCTTGGGGAAGTTATCGAAACACCAGCCTCAGTTTATTCCTATAAGGAATAATAAGATCTACCCCATCAGAAATTGGTTCTAAAATTTGAGTTTGTATAAAAACCATCTAAGAAGCTTGTTTAAATAAAGATTCCTGGGCAAGATCTGGGGTAGAGCCTAGATAACTTTTTTTGTAATCAATCCTCCTTGTGATATACCCATCATAATTTGATAAACCTGCTATGAAGATGAAATTAGATACTTCCTGTCAAGGGCTCAGTCCAATACCTGCTACATAGTAAGCTTTCTTACTATTAGTTATAGCATTCAACAGACCTTTGGACCAATCAAAACATGTTTTGAGCCCCTGTATGTGCTAAGCGCTGTGGTAGATATTAGAATATATCAGTAACCCAGAGAGATGCAGTTCTGCCATTAAGTCCAGAAGGGCAAATAGACATTGAACAAATATGCTAAGTATTATTTTTTAAAAAAGAACCATGGGGTAGTCTAAATCATTGGGAAAATTGTTTAGACATTACTCTCCACCCACCGCTGCCTCCCCCAACCTTTAAAGATCCACTTCCTGGACCTTGTAGGCAGTGGTATGTTGGAGCCAGCTCATGCCAGTGAGGGAAAGCCAATTGTTAAATTTTAAAGAATTTTGTGAGCCAAATGACTTCCTGTTGATAACTTGAAATTGCCCTTGCTGGAAGTATTTACACCATGGAAATCCAGAAATGCGACAAATCAGGGCTCTCGCCCCAACCCCTAGCGCTGGTCGTTAAACATTAACTAGCACACCATGGGACACAGGTCATCTTACCACCTCTCTTCTGTTCTTTGCCTTCTTCCCATAGTACTTATACTGGTTTGACCCCTGCCCCCACCTCTAGATCCAATGGACTGTCTCAGAACCACTCAGATGAAATCTCATGCTGTGTTTAGACTTTTTTCCTTAGGAGAGCAATTGAATGCCAGGTCACCAATCCTGCTGGCCAGGAAGGTTCCCTCATAATGAATTCCACCTGCTGGGCACACCCTATGCTTATGGTGAATAAAGAATGGACGTTTCTCCTCGAGTAACAATGACATCTGATGGAACTTTTCTCATCATCCTTCTGAAGGTCAACTCCCTACCTGCCTTCATCACTGCATTGCTCTCTCGGGTCATGATGGCAGAACAGGCTGTTTCTAAGAGTCCCTTCCATGGGGTGGGACATTCAGGTGATGTCACCAGTCAGGTATCTCCCTGAGCCTTGGGAAGGAGGAAGGGCCAACTCTTGAAGGAAGGCCCCTGCAGGAGGTTCCCTAATCAGATCACTGGTTGGCCGCATTATAGGAAATTATTTTCTCTTGTACAGAACATTCTCTCCTCCTCAGATACCCTCTGATAAAAACTCAAAAGGAAAAATGCCAGGCCATAGAATTTAAACAGAAGGGTCTTAGACAATTTATCTCACACTTCAGCAACTTTGCAGTTTATATTTGTAAACCTCACTTATTTACTTGTCCTGTTTTTGTTAAAGTAAACTCATTTGGAGGCACCACATAAAAGGGTTTTGTTTACATGGCCTCTGCTTTCAGTTTAGATTCCTGGTTTAGTCTATTAAAATGAGCCTTGTTTTATTCTCCCAAAGAATAAGAAAACTCTAAAGTTCTGAGCCTCCCAGACATGGATAATAGGCCCAAAATTTTGTACAAAAGCCTCAAAGCGTGGCAAGAGAAGGGTGGGGAGGCAGAAAAGGAATTTGTGGGAGGTTCGGGCCTGGAGTGTTCACAAATCAGGCTTGCCTGGGTACCGGAGTTTGGGGTTTGGGGCTTGCCAAAGCTTTCTGGCCTGGAAACCATGATCGGTTCCCTCAGGACAGAGCTGAGAGCTTGTAATTCATGTTGGCTCAGTGGGGCTCACAGGAGGGTTCCCAGAGTCTCACTTCCACCCTGTTACCTTATACCCCAGGCCCCCCCATTATGTGCTTGTGGGATGTCTTTCTATCCACTCATCACATAGGAGGTGGTCTTATTACTTACAAAGAAGGCAAAAGAAGGCTGAATGACATTCTGTCACCTGCTCCTATATCCCTTGATGTGTCTGTGTGTTTAGAAGCTCTTCTGGGAGCACCGAAGGTCTTCTGGGAGCACTGAAGTTCTGCAGAAATCACTGCCATGAAATTTACTCACTGACGGCAGTGGGCAATTGGAAAGGCACTCATTCATTTTTCTCCTCCTTCCCCCCAGCCTCTGGCTTCATTCATGTATCTGGATGGTGGGAAGACAAGTTACTGCCTAGCAAAGGAGTTAAGCAGAAGAGATTTGAGAATCATGAGAATTTGTTCACGTACCTTTCCTAAAAATTTGAGACCCCTTCCCCACTGTGGACTTTTTGGGGGACTCTCTCTCCAATACCATTTCTTCTGTTTTTCAATCTGTGGCTAAGTAAAACTCATAGATAAAGGCCTCTGTGTGAAGCAGCTTGGGAAATGTATCACCCTGTAAACAGCCTCTTGAGAGGAGGGAAAAGAACCTACAGCCAACAATCAATAGGAAAATTATGAAAGTATGATGAAACTATTCTATAGAATATCATATGACTGTTAGAGTGAATATATCTTTATTCACTGAATATCCTGAAAGGGGAAGGTCTGGGACACATAGTCCAGTTAAAAAGCATACATGCAACATAACGTCATTTTTGTTTAAAAACAAAACAAAATTCTCAATTAAAAAAACAACAACTCAATTTCAAAGGCCCTATTCTGAGTGAGAAAAAAACATAATCTCAAAAGGTCGAATACTGTATGATTCCATTTACATAACAGCCTCAAAATGACAGAACTATAGAGATGAGAAAAGATTAGTGGTTGGCAGGAGTTAGGAGATAGTGGAGGTTATGAAGAAGTGACTATACAGGAGTAAGTGACAGAATAATTAGAGTAATTTATTGATGGAATAATTTTGTATTTTACTCGTGATTGTGGTTATACAAATCTATATGTGATAAAATGGCATAGACCTATATATAGGCTTTTTACCAATGTAATTTCTTGGTTTCAATATTTTAGTATAGTTATACACAATGTAACTGCTGGAGGAAACTGGGTGAAAGGTACAAACCTCAAAACAATACCATACATTTCCATAGATACATTTTTTAAATTTAAAAAAACCCAAAAACTAAAAGGATATATACCATAGTGATTGCTGTGGTCATTTTGCCAGAAGTGGGGTATTTCGGATTAAGGTTTGGTCAGAGGGCACTTAGCGTTATCTGAAATGTTAGAATATTTTTCTAGCTGATATGTATTTGTGTGTGTTTTTTATGCAGTTTTAAAAAAGCATTGCTAACTTTGTATAGTCAGCCAAAATCAACAAGTATCAATGGAATATTTACTATGTGCTAGATACTATGGTTGCAACCGTGAAAAGCCAGATCCAGTCCGGGTCCTCATGGAGGGATGGTCCAGCCATACAAACAGCCATTAAACAGATGGTCACACTTATGATATCGCCAGAACCAAGAGACACCATGAGTGGTGAAAAGGTGGGGCAGGGGACCTAGGGTTTATCTTTGTAGCCTCCACAATCACTCTACACCCAGTAGCTATTCACTCACACACTCACACACTCACTTATTCACTCATCAAACACTCCCTATGCCTTTCTGGACTACCCTGAGGAGATGGAGATGAGCAACCAGGCTTCCTGTCTCAGTTTCAGGAAACACATCCAAAAGACTGACCAATCACAAGTCTAGGCAGTGAATTTGCCCTGGGGTGAGGCTTCTCAAAAAGAGAAGAAAATAGGCTAAACTCCTGGGACCTAGGAGAATAAATAGAACAATGTAGTCTTGTGCTAGAGATGGGCAAAAAGGACACAACAGAGCTAATGGTTAACTTTTCTGGAATTCTGTGAACAAATTATTAAGTGTGGTTGTTATTAAATATTAAATTACATACGTTTATGCTTGACTTACATTAAAACAAAGATAATAAATACTCAAGATCCATCACGTCCTAATTGTTTTATTACCTTTTGCTGTATCTATATTCTTGAGATTATTTACATCTTGGAATCTATATAGTGAAAATACTCATGATGGTATGCTACTGCTCCAACTCTATGTTCAATAATATCATGTCGGTAGCTTAAAATCAGTCAAGGTGGGAGTATTTACACCACAGAAATTAGCAAATGCTACAAATCAGGACTTGCCCCCATCCCCACCTCCAGAGAGTTGGTTGTTAAACATTTACTGGCACACCACTGGACCAAGGGCAAGTTCTGCAGGGGGTGGCTTAGTCATAGATGTTGAAACATTAATGTAGATTTCAGATGTTTCCCCTTATTGCTGACCACAGGGCCAGGAACACAGCAGATACTCAAAGTCTCATTTAGGGGCAGGAAAGATGCAAGATAGGACACCAGATATTTCCTTGATTCTTTCTGGTAGCTCCATACCATACCTGATGTTTATCTTGCAAGTGATAACATATGCCTTTCTTTATTTTTCCTGGGATAATGAGGGGACACATAACTTCTCTAAAGTCCTTAAACAGGGCTTTCCTAATTTCATACACATGTCACCAATATTGTTGGCATAGGAATTCCATGCCTAGGCATGGACTCCCACCTGAGCCAGTTGATGACACCCAGGATTAGCATCCTAGGACAGTCCACTCCCAGACCACCTCTTTATCTGAGCTTCCACCACCAATCTTCTCCCTTTCCCAGATCCTCCACCTTTCCTTTCACAAACCCTCTGCCTGCTACTTGGAATGTAAGATGGGTGCTTCCTTCTATTACTCACAGATCTCCAACGTCAATTTTCCAGGATCCCTGCCTCCTATCCTAAAATCCCTTTAGGATAACGCAATGTTTTTCAAGCTTTTTTTTTTTTTTAACTAAAATCTCCCATAGTGATCCATATAAAACTGATAAATACTGACTTGCTATAGTTGAAATGGGGCTTGGGCAAGTGCATTGTTCATAGACACTACAAACAAAAAACTAAAAAGATAGTGGCATCCAGGAGTTGTGCAAATTAATGATTCTTAACTTAGAGGGCTGGGTCCCACTGAGTCCTCTCCATCTTGCTTCAACTCTCAATTCCCACTTCTACCTCTCAGAGCCCTCCAAGGCATTCCCCCAGAGCTCTGTATGGGAATATCTTTTTTTTGCGGGGGGCGGGGGGAATCGCTCAACATCTTTTTTCCCATCTCCTAGATTCAGCATTTTGATTGTTCTTAGGGATACCCACTTTGCTTTCTCTTTCAACTTTACATGATTTAATGTAGACAGACTTCCAACCAAGGCTCAAATCATCAGAACCAATGAGAAATTCAACTCCAAAAATTTTGTGAGAATTGTCAAAAAGGGGCGTTGTTTCTATAGGAGTTGCAGGAAGAGCTGATGTAAGCCTAAAGTGCCGACAGGCATCCTGTCTGAGAGAATCAGCACAAAGCAAAACAGAGCTAAGAGAAAGTCTGAGTCCTAAAGACAACTTTTGAGGGCAGGGCTCCTGCTGTGTGGGAAGTCCTAAAGTAGAAACTCCAGTACTTTTCAGTTATGTGAGGCACTAAATTCTCCTTTGGTCCTAAACCAGTTTGAGATAGGTTTCTACATAGTTTGAAAACTGCTAGGAAGTGTAAGGCCCTCTGAATCACAGAATGTTGCTACTAGAAGATATTATATGCATAACCTCTTCAAGAGGCCGCATACTTTTTACCACCAATAGATTCTTTTTATTAATCTTTCTCTATTTGCTCAAAAACTGTCAAAGAGAAAGAGAAAAAAAATAGCTCATTTACAAAAAGAGGAAAACAGAATGGCAAATACTAACAGAATAGAATACCAATGGACTTATTTTTACAAAAACTAAGAAGTAAAACCAAGGAAAAGAAGTTTCAGAAACTCTCTGAGCCCAGTTTCATTATCAGCAAATTAGTGACAAAATGTTAGGATGTAGATTAAAGGTTATTATGTTTATGAAGTAGCAAGCAATGTAGGAAGTATTCAGAAATGCGATGAATAGGGATCTTCTCCAGTTACTGATCAAAACCCAGCTAGGTGTAGACATAGCTCTCAACGCAATCTGTTCTCCTTTGGGAGGGGCTCAGGACTCCAGGGATAAAACACACCAGCTCAGAAATCTCTGCTGTGATGGAATTAGAAGCTGAATCTCCAAAGTTTTCAGGACCAGCTTCCCACAGAAAGGTACCAGACCTCAGTTGGGCCCAAATGAAAAATCCAATTGTGCAATCCTGCCTCATTCTTCGGATGCCTCAGTTGCCCATGTCCTTCAGGGGAGGTTATGGGGAAAGCCTAGTAGGGCTCCAGATGCCCTCAGGAACCGTTTCTCACAAATCATGGGTTGAGATGGATAAAGAGAGGCTCTCAACTGTGACATGGCCACCAGCAACTTGTACCCCAAAGCAACACCAAAAACTCCAGTCCCACAATAACCCTCATATCAGCTGTGCAACCATTTTGGCCTCCCATCCTGTCAATACATTTTTGCCTTAAAAAAAATCCGGGCACACCAAATTGCCAGCCCACTGCCAGCCTCTCCCTCTCTCGATTCGCCCTCCACACTTTACACTGGTTTTCATTCCCAAAACACGGATAAGATCTTATCATTCTCATGGTTAGGGACCTACTAAGTCTCCCCATTTCGAAGGCTATGAAATCCCACCTCCCCAGCCTGCCATGTTTGCCCCACTGCATGCTTCCTAACAGCTTTTGCCCCAACCACAGTGATCTCATCTCTCATCACCAAACACCTCCTCCCATCCCCACCTCCAAGCTTTTACTTGAACTGTTGTCTCTGCCTGGAGGGCCTTTTCCCTTTATCCTGTGGTCCAAGTCCTACCCACCATCCTGTGCTTTGTGTGTGCACCCACATGTTCCTTAGAGTCCAGACTTTATGTGAGTTAATTATGAAAATCTCTCTCCAAGAAGATTAACAGAGAACAGTGACCACAGTGTATTTGAGTCTGAATTTCTCGGAACACTCAGCGCAGAGGTGAGCATTTAATACTAGTCCCAGGGATGTGTGATAAATCAGTAATGTCCGACTTATGATGATAAAATCCTGAGCACTTGGATGCCCTTCCCTTTGCCTTCAGGGCTTGGTGTGTTCTTCATTAGTCAGAGTCACTGGGGGGAAAATACTCTATTAGTCAAATATGCATTAATCTTCTCTTAGTCACATTGTCCCACATGTAGTTAAACTTTGTCCTATTTATTTCTTTCTAGTAGAAAAATGAAAGACACCATGCCCCAGTCAATACATCGGGAGCACAAACCAGCAAGAAAGAGGAAGATTTACGGAATCAGAAGGTCCTTGAATGCAGTGCAGGGAGGCCCTTACTTATTTTAGATTAGCAGGAGCTCTATTAATGAACTTCATTTTGAGCTATGGTACTACCCCATTACCACTGCCATCTCCACCATCTCTTGCTACTGTACAAGTGGATTGTACTGAGCACTGTTAAGAGTGGTGACCACTCCCTTTTCACTTACATGTGAAAAATATAGGGTGCACACTGTTTGAATCCTTTTCTTTTAAATTGTTGTACCTCTCTCTTCCTTCTGTACTTGCCTTCTAGAATCTCCAAAGAGAAGTGGAGACTATGTGAGCTGAGCTTTAATGAATCAGCACTGACTTTATGAATTTTATTTTAAAGAGAACTATCATTATTAATTCCTCCAAAATGTCAATAATAATAGAGAAAAACAAAGACAAAAAAATATCAATAATAACATAAAAAAATCATAATTGAATCCCAATACAAAGAGACATCTGGAAGACCCACTAGGGACCCACGCGAGACAAAAGTTTAGGAAATAACATGGGAAGAAATAAGCCACAACCCTGATTTTATTATTGGTGGGTAACGTGTGTGTGTTTTTATCTGCTGTCTCCCCCAGCGATTTAGCTCTCCCGAAGGGAAATCTATTCAAATGTCAGTGTCCAAATAGTCTCCTTTCTTTTCTCGCTCTGCTTTTTGCATCTTGACGGGGGTCAGCGGAAGGTCTTCTGAGTGTATGTTTTCTTTTTCTGAATGTGAAGTGTTTTGGATGAGGCAGATGACTCCAGTGAGAAGGCACTGTTCCTCATGACTTGTTTTTGATCCTGGAGTGGAGCAGAGATCTGATGTTTACCGCAGGCTGGCCGGGAAGCTGCCTCTAATCATAAACCTAGGGTTGAATTGCAGACGCCTGGGAAAGGCTGACATTCTGTCCTCTCAGCATTGCCTGATGTTTTTATACCTCCATGCTCTCACAGTTTACCTGGGAGACTATAGGTTTCATGGCCACCTAGGAGGCCCTGATTCCAGCTCCTTCAAGATCGAGTGCCGTTAATTTCAGCAGACATTTTCAGGCTCCTCTGCCTCCCCAAGGACATGCCCCTGCAAAAGAATCAAAAGGCCTGTGCTCAGGATGACTGAAGCGGTCATCTGCTGTTGGAGAGGATTGTGTTCATGCAGAAACTATGTGCGCATGGCCCGGAGTAGTCCTGGATGGCAGAGAAGGGAAATGTCTCTTGGCATGCTTGACACACATGGAGAATTGTAGCCAACTGAAGAGTTATCCACACTAACGTTCTCCTAATGAGAAGACCCTGCCAACACCACCACCAAACCAAGTTGAGAGAGAAGAACAAAGAGTGAAAGGTGTTCCCCCAGATGTTGGCAAGATGAGCAATATATGAGGGTCCTGAACACTTCAGCCTAAACCACACTACGATTAGGTTTATTTTAAGACTTGCATGTGGACTTGAAGGTTTGCTTCAGTGTCTGCCTATGTCCCTCAAGGGCCTCCACCTCAGTGAGTACCTTTCCATGGTCACTGAGCATCCTTTCAATGACTACCTCTTGCCATAAGAGCTCCCATGGGACCAGAGAGACTGTCTCCTAGTGACTTATATAGATGTCAATATGGCGATGACACCAAAGATGTGGATAAATCACATTTCACTTTGATGGGCTCACCCTCTGACAGATGTTGCTAACATCTTATGTGCACTGGGCCTTGTGCTGGGGATGAGAAGAGGTGTCAGGGCAGAGCAGTGAAAAGCAGCTTGTCCCCTCATCAAATCATAAACTCTAGTTCTATCAAGGCAAAAAGAGAGACCATCGCTTTATTATAAAGAACAGTGAGTCTTAAATTTTGGCAGAATCGGAATCACCTGGGGTGGGGAGAAGAATTGTTCCAACTTGTTGTCTCTACCCCTGGAGTTCCTGATTTGTAGAGCTGGGGGTTGTGGGTGCTGAGAATGTGCATTTCTAACAAAATCCCCAGTGATGTTGAAGCTGCTGGAACAGGAATCACACTGAGAACTACTATTCAGATAAAACACTGAGGCCATCAACAGCAAGTGGTGGGTTCAATGTATCACTAATTGAAGAGGTGGAGCAGCAGTCAATGTAAAGAATGTCACAGGTTCAAAGGCAGGATCCATCAAAGCCGTGGGACCCTTACTCCATCTGAAGGAAGTTCACACTTCCTTCAGAACTCTATAGTTGCCTCCCTTTTGTTAGGCTGCTAATTTGCATTTCAGGTTTCAAACCTAGCATGAAATATCCCCAGTATGTTCTGATTTAAAAGCTATAAATTAAATAATACATACTCTGTGCCAGGTACTTTAATACGTTATTTTATTTAATTATAGCAATTCTGTGTAGTAGTAACAATAATATCTAATATTTAAAAAGCATTGATTCTGTGTCAGGAACTCTTCCAAATGCTTTAGATCAAGGGTCAGCAACTATGACTCATGAACCAAATCTGGCCCACCACTTGCTTTGATAAAGTTTTATTGGAACACAGCTATGCACATTTGTATTGCCTATGAGTACTTTTCTGCCAAAATAGTAGGACTGAATAGTTGTAACAGAGACCATATAATCCATGAAGTCTATGATATTTACTCTTTAGCCCTTTACAGGAAAAATTTGCTTTAGACGTTCTTTAAATCTATTAATCCTAAAAACAATACATTTGTGTGTATTTTTTATTGTGGTAAATATACATAACATTAAATTTACTGTTTTAACCCTTTTTAAATCTACAGTTCAATGGCATAAAATACATTCACACTAATGTGCAGCCATCACCACCATCCCTCTCTAAAACTATTTTCATCTTCCCAAATTGGAATTCCATAATCATTAAACAATAATTCCCTATATACCTCCACACTCCAAATCCATGGCAACCACCATTCTACTTTCTGTCTCTGTAAATCTGGCTACTCTAGGTACCTTATATAAATGTAACCATACAGTATTTTCCTTTTGTGTATGGATTTTTTAACCTAGTATAACATCTTCAAAGTTTATCTGTGTTGTAGCATATGTCATAATTTCATTCCTTTTTAAGGCTGAATAATATTCTATCATATATATGTATATACCATACACACACACACACACACACACACACACACACACACATATGTATATATACACACCACATTTAATTTATCATTTATCTGTTGATGGACACTTGGGTTATTTCCACCTATGATTATTGTGAATAATACTTCCATGAACATAGGTGTACAAATATCTCTTTGAGATCTCGCTTCCCATTTTTTGGATATATAACCAATAGCGGAATTGCTGAATCATTTGGAAATTCTATTTTTAATTTTTTGAGGAACCACCATACTATTTTCCACAGCAGCTGTGGAAAACTATTTTATATTCCCATCAGTAATGCACAAGGGTTTCAACTTCTTCACATCGTCGATAATACTTATTTTCTGTTTTGTTTTGTTTTGTTTTGTTTTGTTTAAATAATAGCTATCCTAATGGGTATGAAGTGATATCTCATCGTGGTTTTAATTTACATTTTCCTAATAAATAGTGATGAGCATCTTTTCAAGGCATATTGGCTATGTGTATATATTCTTTGGAGAAAAGTCTATTCAAGTCTTTGTCCATTTTTTAACTGGGTCAATTGTTTTTCATTATCGTTGAGTTGTAGAAGTTCTTTATATATTCCAAATATCAAGTCCTTATCAGATATATGGTTTGGCAATAATTTGTCCCATCCCATAGGCTGCCTTTCATTCTGTTGATGTCCTTTGATGTACAGAAGCTTTTAACTTTGATAAAACAATTTGTCTATTTTTTTTTCTTTTGTTGCCTGTGTTTTTGGTGTCATATCCAAGAAATTATTGCCAAATCAAATATGATGAGGACTTTTTTCTGTTTTCTCCTGAGAGTTTTATAGTTTTAGCTTCCACCTTTGGGTATAAGGTAAGGGTCCAACTGTATTCTTTTGCATGCAGATATCCAGGTTTCACAACATCTTTTGCTGAAGAGACTGTCCTTTCCCCACTGAATAATCTTGGGAACTGTGTTGGAAATCATTTGACATTACATGCAAGGGCTTGTTTGGGGCTCTTTATTCTATCCCATTTGTCTTTATGTCTGTCTTTACACTGGTACCATGCTGTTTTGTGTACTATAGCTTTACAGTAAGTTTACAGTAAAATTAAGAAGTGTGAGGCTTTGAACTTTGTTCTTCTTTTTCAAGACTGTTTTGGCTACTTGGGGGTCCCTTGAGATTCCATATGAATTTTAGGATGGATTTTTCTATTTCTGCAAAAATAAATTATTGGAATTTTTATAAGGATTGCATTGAATCTATAGATCACTTTGGGTAGTGTTGACATCTTAACAATATTAAGTCCTCTAATCTATGACAGAGTATGTCTTTCCAATTATTTGTGTTTTATTCAATTTTTTTTTAAGCAACATTTTATAGTTTTCAGTATATAAATCTTTGGCTTCCTCAATTAAGTTTATTTCTAAGTACTTTTATGCTATTATAAATGGACTGTTTTCTCAACTTTCTTTTCAGATTGTTCATTATTAATATATAAAAGTGCAGTTGATTTTTGTGTGTTGGTTTTTGTATCCTGCAACTTTGATGAAGTGCCATTTTAGCCTCATTTTACAGATAGGAAATCTGTAGCAGAGAGCATGTAAGTAATTTGCTTAAGTCACTCAATTAGTAAGTGGGAGAGCTGGAGTTACAACCCAGTATTCTGTTTCCAGAGTCCCTTCTTTTCACCATTACTCTCAATTGCCTATTCTGAAAAAAAATATTTAATATCTGGCCAAGGTCTCAATTATATAAAGTAGTAAATCTAGAATTCAGATTCAGATTTGACTCCAAAGCTTTACTCATAAAGACAATAGCATTCTGACAGCTCTAGGATACCCCAACCACAAATCCAACAATCGAATAGCTGGGTTATTCAGTGAAGGCGAAATTCAAATCCTGGGGTTTTCTTTTTTAAATAAATTGGGTGTATGGAAGCAGCAAATGAATTTAACCCAAGGGTAAATTTGTTGGTACACTAGAGCAGGGTGACCCTGTCCTGATTGTCCCCTCAACAGTCCCAGATGATACAGGTGGTGTAGATGACGTATTTTTGTGACTCTGACTATGGATTCTACAGTTCCTCAAATGGTTAGGTTTTGAGTTGAATTTTAAAAGGCAAGAAAGGAACGTAACAACCTGAACAAATTTCCCCTGAATACTCCCAGTGTGCATTTTATAGCCTCTCTCCTCTAAAGAGCCATGTGGAATTGGCTGTTTAATGAGGAATTTCCCACTCTGAGCTATAAGGTAAGGAATCCAAATGTTGCAAAAAGCCCAGGGTGGCTTCCAGCCTTAAGTGCCAAATGAAATGACACCCAGTGGACTCATTTGAAGTGTGGGACTCCCAAGCTGCCCAAGCGGTGGCCATTGTACCTTTCAAAGGAACCTCATGGACGCATCCCAAAGACCTCGGGCACCAATGCCAAAAGGTAGTGAACTTGCACTAAACAAGCCTCCTCATTGGCTGCTGCTGTCAATGTTGTAAAAGACTCTGCCCAATGGCTTCGGGCCTGAGTAAATGTTGGCTTGGCTGACCTGGTCCACTAAGATGAATTGGGCGTGACTAAGGTGCATGGATGCCAACCCTTCCATTAACAGGGAAGGCATGCAGGGGCAGCAGAGAGGGTTAGCAGCATACCAAGGACAAAAACAAAGATTCCTCTCTAAACGGTGAGTACAGAGAAGAGGAGAAGGAAGAGGAGAAGACAAGCCTCGATGTCATTGGGGATAGTCTGCTTTAAAAAATCCGTCCTCTTGATCATAAATGTGACTTGAGTCAAGAGCACTTGATGCCACTAAGCAGATGTGAGCACGTGGACACGTCTATAACATCAAGAACCTCAGTCTCGCCTTCTGTAACACTTTGCTCCTAGTAACTGCAAGGAATGGCCATAAGGATCAAATGACAAGATACAGGAGAAAAGGAAAAGTAAAACTGAAATGCCTTATAAGAATCTAAGGCACAGGAGAGGGGGTAGCTGGAGAAGGGAGCAGGATTTAAAGGAGGCTTTGGCTTCAGTACAATGCCTTAATTTCATTTGGGGGTGACATATTCATATATAATCTCTGTATTTTTTGAAGGCATGTATACATGTGATATGTGTACATATCAATATATTTATAAAGAGTTGCAGCTCAATTAGATACCAACACACAACTCTGCTCATTTCCCCATTCACGGATTCAAACCCACTTTATGGGGCCAATTCTTTCCCACCTCTTGGAAAAAGTCTAGAGATTGGGCCCATAAATTTTCTGGTCTATTTGAAACTGACAAATGTCCTCTTATTTATAGTTTCAGAATTTATGTCATTTTGACAAATAGTGTACAGTTTCACAGAATAGTCAAAATTCCACTTAAAGCTTCACCCCTCCCCAGCTCAGGCTGCCTCTGTTTGGGATCTCTAATAGGAGAAGAAGCATGTAGGTCCTTCTTTATTTGTGTCCCACTCATCTCTTCCTGCTCCAGTTGCTAGATTTCTGACTTCTTCGGGCCTGGGTGGTAGTAAGGAGAAATAAAAGGCTGGAAAATTTTTGCCGGATCAACATTAGTGTCACCTGACATTGGTGGTCTCTGGCCAAGGCAGATGTTTAAAGCCAGCTCTTTTGGGGGGAGTCCGTTTGTTTGGTGTTTCTTCCATCACAGGAAAACTCTCCTCTCCAGTTTCTTTATGTAGGCCACAGTCTCCCAGCTGGCTGCTCCACACTTTTCCCTGGGTCCTTGGTATGGTTCATCCCATGTAGCTTCTCTCTGTTGGAGTCCCAACATCCCTGGTGGACTGGAACCCTTTTGTATGTCCTGTATGTGGTCTAAAGAGAGCAAACTCTGGGAGTGTGGGCTGGGCTCAGAGCCGTTTCTTTCCCTGTGCCTACCAGAGCAGCAGCCCTCCATAGCCACGTTTTGTCCAGGTCTCCATGTCTCAAACATCTTCAGTCAATCTATGCAAACGCTTGTGTGCGTAAGCTTGAAATCTCGCTCATGTGCCATGGGATTAAAAGAAAGTACCCCCCACCTACCATGGTGGGGATCGAGGATAAAGTGAGAATCATAGCGTGCGCACAAACTCTAAAACAGTTTTTCCCTATTTCCACCTCTCAGCTTCTTCAACTTTTCAATTGAGCTTTTCAATTCTCTAACCTTTTTATTCTCTCCAACCAGAGATTAAAGGTTACAAAACCCACTTTCACCTACCTAGTCTTACATAGATGTTTCAGTAAATTTTTTAAAGTACTAATGATATTAAAATGCAGTGGTCCCAAGACAACAGGCATTAAATAATATTGAGTCCTTTGCTAAATGAGACAGAGAAGGTTTTCTTATAACATCCTGTGGTAGTGTGGATGAAAAGGGGGCCACTAGCTAAACCTGACAAGCTTGGGGGAGGCGAGCATGGCAGGTCTTACAAACTCAGAGAGCAGCAGTAAGACCTCCAGGATGGTCTGAACATAAAAATCCCTAACTAAAAGTGCAACCTAGGACTGTAGCTTCCTTGACAAAGGTCAATCTTTATCTTAAGTGAGCCTGGCTATTGTCTTTTTGCATCCAAGATAACATACCCTTGGAGTGTCAGAGTATTCTCCTTTCCCAGACCCCTCCAGGCACAACCTCCCACCAGAGCACTAGACCACAGATACCTTCATTGTTATCTTGTTCCCCAAATACCATCTCTATGTGCTGTAAATGTTCATCATTAACTATATTGTATCCACCAGTGTAAAAGAAGTATGTGTCTCTCCATTCTACTTTTTATTCAATCCCAGAGACTTCCCCGCTTTGTTTTTCCGGCCTCTCTAATCTACAACCGATGAATTTCATGTAACCCCCTACATCTCCTCCTTTGATTCTAATGTATAAAATAAACTGTAAAACTGCCATTCTCCAGAGCATTTTCTCAATCCGTTGAGATTTTGCTTCCCAGCAATTGTGGTCAGTTTGGCTCAAAAAAAAAAAAAAAAAAAAAACCTCTTATAAGACTTTTTCTTAGGCTGGACAGTCTTTCATCGACAGTAGAAAAAAAGATTCGAAGCACATATGCTACGTGTTAATAGTAGTTCCTTTCAAGGGCTGGAACTATGGGTAATTTTTTTCATTGTACTTTTTAAAACGGAAAGTAAGATATTATTCTTAGTAAAAGAGAAAATTCTAGAAGAGGGGAGAATATATAAGAGAACAAAAAGAAAGAGAGGACGAGAGAGGCAGGACAAGAAGGCAGGAAAAGAGGGTAAAAGGAGAAAGAGAACAAAGCCAGGGCATAAAATAGATGACAAAAACAGAGATCATTATTTTCTTTAAAAGTATGCTTTCAAAGTGATGTCCTCTTTTGCATGGTAAATGCATACGTTAACTTAGACCTAGTATTGCTAACATCCACCTTTTTGCAAAGGGTAAAAGGTATGCTAGAACCAGCTATTAATCGTGTTTGGGTGAACAGGCTGATTCATTTTTGCATGAATCCTGGTGCTAAGCCAAGCTCTGTTGATGGAAAGGACCTGAGAATCAGGATCATTCTGATGTGGCATTTGTATTTTCCACAGGCCATAATGAAGTTGATATGGAGAAGTTGATAGCAGTTACATTGACAAGACTGCAAAGACCCCCTGCAAGCTCTGTAAATAATATTAATTTAACAGCATTCATTTGAACAATATGCTAATCTTAGAAAGTCTTCTCATAAAAGGCCCTAGCATCAACTTCTTACTATAGCTTGGAAAATTAAGAAAACTACGATCTTTCCTTTAATTTTCAGACTTTTATTTGTTACTATTTGAGGTAAGATAGTAGGTGTCAGGCCTATGCACAACGGGGTGCCATTGGAAGTGTTATAAGCAGAGGAGCTGTGAGTGGCGTGTTCTTTGTCTACCTCCAGATGTAAACTCCATCCTTCACCATCCTGCTCTGTACCTCTACAGGAGGGTGACCTCTACAAAGTTCATCCCCTAGGCCTTCTTGCTGTCTACATTTGAGCTGGGTTCAGTCAGTGGAAGGTACGTTACTCATTCATTGATTTTGCTGAAGGCCACAGCTCCTGGCAGGTAGCCCTTTTCTCCAGCCATAGGTCTTGCCAGGATCCGGCAACTGTTCCTTCTACTTACTCCTTCACATCATACTGGCTGCAGAAGAAAAGGGGTTAAAGAAGAGCAAGAGTAGATTTCGAGAGATTAAGTGAGGACTATTCTATGTCCAAGAGGGAGATGGTAATGATTTGGTCTAGGACGTGTAGCGTAGAGAAGTAGGTAGGTTTTGAAAACGTCAAAGAGTTATACTCTGTTCAACCCGTGGTTATAGATTGGATGTGAGGGTGATGGACAAGACTCCTAAATTGTAGCTCTGAGATCTAATGAATGATGGACCATTTGCAGTGATAAGATACACTTGGATTCAATAATCTCTCTCATGGAATAACTTTGTGAGTTACTCCTTTGGGGGTGCAAATTTTCTTTGTGCCATTCACTATGAGACTCCAAAGGAAGCATCGCCCAGGACCTCAGGGAAGGAGAGCATTTTGTGGCTTTTTGTAGTTGAAAGGGTCATTTCCATATCATGCATTTGAGTAGAGAGTTCTTTTCTAAAATTCTAATTTGCATCTGTTTTTCTTACAACACCTAATGAAGACAGATTAGGCAAAGCAACTTACTTCTTCTAGCTCTCTAAGTACCGGAAAAATTGAATGTTAGATTTATAATTACTGTGTTTTGTTTGAGAGAGAAAGAAAAACCTCATACGCAAAGAACATTTTCATAAATCATGTCTATGATTAAAAAAATATGGTCCGAATAGACACAACTGTGCTTTACCCTGCATCTGTTTCACATACACAAATGTGTCAGGTTTACATAAACCACACTGATACAGATGAAAAATAAGGGAAGAACAAGATAAAAATAGCTCTTATGGTATCAGTAACATCTTTTATTATTATAATATATGATACCGTTGCCATCCATCATAATCTTATATTTCATTGGCTAGTGACCTCAAGCCCCATGAAAGAAGAGCTAGCCAACATTCAGGAATTGATTCCTTCGGCTGTTTTTTTTTTTTTTTTTTTTTAATCTCCAATATCATATGTTTGGATTTCTGGTGACAATTTCAAAGATTGTGAAATGAAACAATCTCATCCCCTAAGTGTTGTTCACGTCCTGATTTTAGATGTGTTCCTTTAACACCCTACTCTCTCAGGGCAAAAGTGCTGAAGGAAAACTGACAATCTGCCCTTTTCTGATGCTACTATAGATAGATCATCATAAATGTAACCATTCAACCAGCCACTAGTAGCTTCCCAGGCCTGAAGGATAACACTGCTGATTTGTACTTTTAGCAACCTCGTCTCCTACTGTCCCTGAATAGTAGAGCAGATATGCAGCTGGAAAACTCAACTCATTTTTTTCCCTAAACTAAAACATTTAGCTTTTGTACTACAATTATAAAAATTACTGAGGTCTCAAGGGAGGATTTTTTTTTAAATTCATGTAAACTTAACCTTAAAGTAGAGCAGAGTTTCTCATTCATTGACTAAAGCTGACTTTTTTCTCACATACTTGTGTTATTTAAATTTCTCTTAATGCTTTAGCTTTACTTTTTGTACCCTCATCAACCCTAACCTTGGGGTCCATTGAACAATAAGCAGATATTTTATTGTTCTGCCATGGGCAATTCTATTTAAGGATAAGGAATTGTTCTATGATGCAAACATTTACTCCATATATAATATTTTATTTTTAATCTTGAGGTTGCTTAAAATTCTACTTTCCCTGAAATATCCCATTTTAAAGCATTTGGTATTTCATACATATGAATCAGAAGATTATTATTTTCATTCTTCAAGAGTGACTTAAACATGTATAGATAGTCCTTGGTGATCTCTCTCTGTTTTAGGCATTACATTTATTTGTTTGAGTTTTGTGTTTGTCAGTTGCCCATTGCTGGTTGGTTCCATTACCTCTGACCTTATCATGTCTATGAAGGTCCAGTCTAGTAAGAAATAGGGACAATTCCATGGCAAAATCCATGGGAAAATTAAAAAGAAGTGTCCTTCTGGAGAACGCTCGTTCCTACTCCTGCCATCCCATATCCTCATGGAATGCTCGCATCCCTTCTAAAAACTGACTCAAAAGATAGGTGCTGCAAAGAAAAATCCCTCTTGACCTAGCTGCCCCTAGCTTTCTATCAGAGCTTAAGTGCTCCTTCCTCATAGAGCATTTGTAAATTACAAATTCTCCAGGGGGCCAGACAACAAGTTCTTAAGACTAGGGGCTCTGTGCTTATCTTCTTTAAGGCATGACTGAATAAATATCTGGTGGTTAACTGGTACAGTTTTTATCTTGATTTTCTCCTTTTTGATATCTGTTTATTCATAGAAATGTGAATAATAAATACAAATAAAAAATGAAAAATTAACACTCTGAATTCCATCACCCGCTGCGTTATTAACATATTGGTATATTTCATTCCTGTCTTTTTTCAATGCATAAACTGCTTTTGTTGTGTTATTTTAACATAGCTCTGATTATACTTCGTGTACTATCTTATATCCTCAATTCTCTTATCAGGAACATTTTCACACAATACAATATAACAAAATAATTTTTTTCCTCTCTACCATGATATATCTGTAAATATTTAATTACAAATTGACTAATTTGAGTTCAGAGCTACAGTATCTGGTTCTGTAATACCAAGGAGAGGTCTCAGCTCACGATGCAGCAAGACAGGCCAATGGATTAAGGAGTTAAACCAATTTCTTCCGTCTTTCTCCTCCTTGTATCACCTACCAGCAACTCAATGCTCCCCTGGAAAAACAGAGAAGTCTTCAGTCTCAGAACACAGTGAGTTTTTTCAGTTCCCCCAATATACAATACCTTTAATTCCCTAGTTTCCAGGCTTTTGCACATTCTGTTCCCTCTGTTAGAAATAGTCTTCTCCCTCCTGACCCTCCCACCTATACCCCAGCCCCAAAAGAACTTGACAATTTCCTGCTTAACTTCGGGCCTCGAATAAATTAGTACTCTCTTTAAAATGGAAATGGGTTCTTGTCCATGTACTTTCTTGCACCAGGCATTGCTCACATCAGCACCTTGCATACTAATTATAACAGATGATATTCTAGTCTTCTCTGTAAGGTTGGGACATCTAAGAAGACAAGGACTATGGGGTTTTCTTTGTCCACCTTTGGATTTTTAGCATAGTGCTTCTACATGATTGGCATTCAATAAAGTTGCTAAATGAATCAATAAATGAAAATGCACAAATAAAACAATAGAGTGAAATTGAAAGATTTTTCAAAGTCTTCTTGTCTCTCCAAGATGGCAATAGCCAGTGTAACCTAAGATATTTTCCCAGTGATTTGACTTGAATGTCGTCTACCCCTTCCCTCTTTTTCTGGACACAGCACCCCAAATTGCTATTTATGAAATTATTATTTCCCCACTTTCAGGCCCTGTGGATTAAATAAGGCTGACTCCATCCCTCACTTGCATGAGTAGAAAAAAGACCCAAGAGAGTGAGCCCTGAGAATTTTGCTGGGATTTTGAGGCAAGGGGGTTTGTCTTTCTGTTGGTGTTCCTGAGTTGGTAGAATAAGGCCCAGAGTGGTTGATATCCATCTTGCTTCCATGTGGGAAGAGCCTACCTGAGAATGCAGACAACACTAAGGAAGGCAGAGCCAAAAGGTAGAGAGACACAGATTCATAATGGCTCTGTATGAGCATGTTAATCCAAGTTTAGCAATACCACCCTCAAACTTGAACTTTTCAGTTACTTTCATAACTTTCAATGATAAAACCCCAATTTGTTTAGCTCTGTTGTCTTGGATTTTTATTGCTTGGGACCATCTGTCACATCTCTTTATTCCCTTTATGCAGCATGTGGGTGAGGGTCAGGAACAGAACCCTGATCAAGAGGTCCTTCCTAGACTCCTCTCTAGCCATTGCTCCTTCTCTGTAAAGCCAGGTGGAAATTAACCACTTGGCATCTAGACCCATGAGATCCACTCCCCAAGAAGTTTCACCATCAGATGGCCTCTCCCTTCATGACGTCGAGGCCTCAGAGATATGGACTCACCCAGAAGAAAAGGGCTATCTTCTCTCAGAACTCATGACTATGTATCAGGATAATGATCTTTGACTTGCTAGGAGGAAACGTTTACAGGCAGCCCCTTTGAAATCACAAAATCTACTTTGCCAGACATTCCTGGTCAGGGAGGGAACCCGAGAATCTCTTTCCTACAGGCCTTTCACATTCCTTCAGTTCTGAAATATAATGCTTACAAAATTTTAATTTCATCCCCAAATTCCTAAATGCCTGTGATACAAATCCACTAGGCTGATTCTTCATGGCCAGTTCTGGCCCCTCCATAGGAGCTTAGGCACCTCCAGATAAGGTTGCTGCCTTCGTTAAAACCATGGTTGTTGTGCTTGGATGGGAAGCTCTGGGAAAAGATTATAAAACTCAGTAAGGAAATAACCACACCCTTAATTCCGTAGACCCATAATGATCCGTTTGGCAGAAGGACACCTACATGAGGAATCAGAAAAGGAAAATTTTCCAGTAGTCTGCTAAACCTGTGAAAACCTAGCTCAATCCAAAAGGTAAATATAGCGATATACTTTTGTGTACACAGAGAAAGAGAGACAGAGAGACAGAGAGAGAGAGAGAGAGAGAGAGCGAGAGAGAGAGAGAGAGAGAGAGAAAGAGAGAATCCTTTACGCAAAGAGCAGAAAATGCCAAAATAAGCTTTTCCAGTCTGGTTATTTTTACAGAAGTTCTTATAGAGATGAGCAATTAAATCTCAATTAGTTAAACTCATCAGGAGTTAACTTTACTAAAAAGAAGGGAAGGCCTTATGATACATGGTTGGTTGTTACTCCTGGGCGTTGCATCTAACAGAGAAGCAAGAAAGGCCTCGAAATGAAGTCAGAGCTTGGATCCTACCCACTTAAAGGAAATACAAACATTAGATTCTTAACTCCTCATAATTCATTAATGTCCAATTAATGATTTATGCCACAGAATGTCTTGAGCTTCTATAAGATTATTGGCAAAGTTAATGCTCACCACTGGAGACACCCAGTATTCATAATGATCTCTTAAAAACCTATAAGATAACTTTAATCAGGTAAAGGAATGTCATGTACTGAATATGTGTGTTCCCAAAAATTCAGATGTTGACTCTCAGTGGCCCTATTTGGAGATGGGAGCTCTAAGAAAGTAATTAAGGTTAAATGAGGTCGTAAGGGTAGGTCCCTTATCTGATAGGATCAGTGTCCTTAGAAGAGGAGCCACCAGAGCAGGAGTGCTCGCTCGCTCGCTCTCTCTCTCTCTCTCTCTCTCTCTTTCTCAGTCCTCCTGTATGCATGCACAGCAGCACCTTGATCATGGACTTCTAATATCTAGAACTGTGAGAAAATAAATTTAGTTGTTTAAGCCACCCAGTCCAGTATGTTGCTATGGCAGCCTAAGCAAACTAACACAAGGAGGGAACACATAAGTAAAATCACTAATAACTTCGCACTTAAGTCCCTCCTCCAGTGACGCTCGCTGGGGTCATATGTAAAACCAAACCATACCACCTCTATTCCCAGGAGCTCATGGCATGGCAGTACTGCCCAGTGTTAGGAGCCCAGTCCTTGGAATGAGCAAATATAGATTTGAATCCCAACTGCACCTGTGTGGTGTTTAGAAATCACTTAACTCCCCCGAGCCTTGGCTTTCTTACTGGCAGGACAGTGGTGTTGGTAATAACAGTCCCTGTCCATTAGGATTATTGATAGTGTTAAATGAGAGAATGCCTATGAAATGCCAGCATGATCGTTCAGCTTCAAAATGACGGCTTTGCTGAGAAGCACCTTCTTGTAACTGATGCCTCAGTGGACACCGGGGAGAATCAGTTTGCCTCCGCCACCTGGTGTTCTCTCCCACGTTTAGTAATGGTGACATTTCCAGGCAGAAGATCTGGTGGCATTTTCATTGGGTTGGAATGGAATATACCTCGACATGGTTTCTTTGGAGATGACAAGCCAGAAATAAAAAGAGACATTGTAAGGAAGACAGGGAGGCCGCTCTCAATGGACTATAAACTCAGTGAGGAAAGGGATCTGATCTGTTCCTAGGACAGGTGACTAACATAGTGCCTATCACAAACAGGGGCTGGATCAAGATTTGTTGAGCAAGAGCGGAAAAGAACAAGCAAGTGATTACCAACCAAATGCCAGTTGGCAAGTCCCGGTCAGGGCCACATTGTGAGTAGTCGTGGCAATGGCATCAGTGAAAAAGGCAAAGTTAAATGTCACCTTGCGTCAGCATCACAGGTTGACATTGATGGCAATGAGTTACCTTGTCAGTTAGAGCCCGACTCTTTATCCTGACTGGGTATATAAATAAAGCAACAAGGACTTTAATAAATAAACTCACTGCAGGTCTCAAAACTGACCACAAACTAGAATTAATTGTCATTCACTGCATGTTTTCATTTGTAATCATTTCCACTGGCGAATGTATAAATAAAGGAGAACAAATATCTGGCACCCAACCTTTTTCTGAGCACATAGCAGATAATTCTAATCAATCTCAATACTATTTTTTTTTCCTCGGCTCAGTTTCAGATTATTTCTCAGCATGGCATTCCAGAGAGCCACTGACAATCAACTGGAGTTGGCCCTCAGGGTGGATCCATTTTGTCTCTCTGCTCTACATGGGTTTCCTTTTACATCATGCTAGCAGTCATTGGTTATTTTTTCCTCCCCAGCATTCACTCTTTCTTCTTATGATAACATTCTAATTTTCATTTGAGGATCCACTTCTCTTCTACTCTTAATTTATTGGCAGCTAGGGACACTGACTCAAACCCTGGATCCAAAGTAGAGTGCATGACCAGTTGACTCACTCCACACTCCAATCCCCTGGCCACAGAGATTGGTTGGGGGTTTTCTAAGTCAAACCCCACAGAACCAGCTTTCTTGGACTTTTGTTGAGCAGGTGGGAAAGCTGACTCTTATTCTCAACTTGTTATAGACATGTGAGGTTACAGTAGCCAGGCAAACAATGGGGAGACTAAGAATAAAACCAATATGGTAGTAGGCAGATCAGAGAGATGGGAAGAAGTTAATTCCTAGTGATATAATTTAATCCCTTGGATCCAAACATACCTTAAGTCAGATACTCCTGAACTTAATGTTGATAAGTAAAAATTCCTTTTTCTTTCTTTTCTTTTTTTTTTACTTAAACTGGTCTGAGTTGGGTATTTTGCTACTAGCAACCAAGAGAATAAGGCTTAAAGCAACACCTATTCCTCCAACTCCTCAATGTAATGGATCTCAGGAAAAGACCCTCCAGGCCTACCACTGCCAACCTTGCCTTGACCTGGCTGAGGAAACATACAGGGCTACCATTTGTCCTTTGGAACTGAGGACAGCACCAGCTAATGTGACAAAAGTCTTAGCATCACAGAGGTGGATAGGGCCATAAATGGTCTGGAGAGCAGCTGGGCATCTGAGGCCTGGACTTTATCTTCATCCTCCTTGCCATGTGAATGTCCCCAGTCCTGGGATGCTTGACATTATCCAGAAAGATCATTTCAAAATCTGCCAGCTCTGATTATTCAAAATTCTTCAGTGACTAAATTTTTCAGGGAAAGGGGTGGAAAGCTAAGCATGAACTCTACATTCTGAACCACACCCTTCAGCAAGCTTTGTTTGCCTACTTATTTGTTCACTCATTCATTTCTTCATACATTCAGTAAATATTTTTCAGTGTCAGGCACTGGTCCAGGTATTTGGGAGATATGACAGAACAAAATAGATAAAGCCCCTGACTCATGGAGCCTATATTCAAGAGACAGAAGAAAGGTAATCAACAATGAACATAACGATAATAAATTATGTGGAACATTAGAAGGTGACAAGTACCAGACAAGTACCATGAGAAAAAATAAAGCAGATTAAGAGTCATCAAGGGCTCAGTTTTGCTACTGTAAACAGGGTGTTTGAGGTAAGGTTACCTGGCAATGGGACATTGGACTCTAACTTGAAGGAGGCAAGGAGTGACCCATGCAGAAAGTTAGGGGTCTTGTGACCAATTTATTAAAATTATTTCCCAAGTTCATGAATGTCTGAACAACTTACTCTATTTTTAAATGCCAGTAGTTGTTGATAGTTTGAGCTGTATCCATACACGGACCAGTTCAACTGAATTTCTTTCATTTTTTTTTGTTTGTTTTAAGTTCTTAGGGTGGCAAAGACGGGAGAGCTGTCAGATTTTGGCAGCAAGAGGTTGAGGAGTAGTGCTGGTGGGAGGCGAGCCGACCTCACAGTTTGCCTGAGCACCACCCTGCTGGGGTGTCGATGCCATAAATGTCTAGGAAACTGAGTCAGTGCTAAAGGACTCTGACAAATGAGTGAGTTGCAACAACACCAGATGGAAACATTTTTAAAACTGTAGCTGGAGATGTTGCCTCTGTCAGGGCCAGAGACCAATTGATAGGCTGACCATGGAGTCCCAGGCCTGGGGAGCGGCCACGGGGGGGGTGGCCTCCTTGGCCTTGAGTTGCCCCAGAGTGGAGGTTATGTGAATCAGCCACCCTTTCCGTGTGTTTTGGGCTTTCTCTTTTCTGATCTGTCCTCCCACTAGCCCTCCTACTTTGAGATTTATGTGCTGGTGTCACGCTTGCCCTAGATCCTTTGAGGAAAGCATAAAATAAATCCCAAGGATTTGTAAGGGAGGGACCAATCATTGGTTACTGCGAAGAAAGTCAGAGGCAGCTGCACAGCCTCCACTGGTTCAAGGTGCATCATGAGACTGAAGCCCAAATCTCTTCCCTGCCAAAGCCGCTGGGCCACCTGCCTGAGCCTAGTTCCAGAAGCGGCTATTCAGTGCTTCCCAGTGAGAGGCTAACTAAAGCTCTTCACGCCTCCCTCCCAAGTGAGGCACTCGATGTGTTCTGTAAAAGCACAGACAGAGCTATGAGGCAAGGAGGGGGTGGAGGTAGGAACTGTCAGTGGTCGGGGCTAATCTCTGGCCTCCAAGAACTGAGGTTAAAATCAGCCCCCCTTCTTACCTGTGTGAATTTGGACAAGTTCCTAACTTCTGCATTTCCCCCTTTGTGAATGGGTAATGCTAGTACCAATTTATCTACACACAGAGAAAACTAAACAATCTAAAGTTTACAAAGTCCTTTGTGCCATTCTTGGCATATAAATGGCACTAAAAGTGTCAACTGCCAACATTATAGTTGATAGTGATAAAACAACACACACACACACGAAACACAGCGCAACACACACACTACTGCCTAGAACTTGTAGACTCTGCCTATCTCCAAAAGATTTTCTCAAAAGCAGTCCCCCAGGAAATATGATGAATAAAATCCTCCATTTTATTACTTTATCCTTACTCTATGACTTCACTGGGGTGAACTGACTTGCACAACCAGTGCTGTGATCAGGCAGCTAACTTGACTCTTTATGGAGAATATAAACCATGCACACTGGCACCAGCCCAAAGCCAGGGAGAAGTCAGGCTGTGAAAACAAAAACTTTTAAAGGCTCTTGTTCTTCAAATTATGACCTGTTCTTCTCTAAGGATAGATAGGTTCTTTAACCAGTGGGAGGCATCTGATCCATCAAGAGATAAATCATATAAGACCAAGCTTGGCACTGTTGGGACAAAAGGCACACAAACACACAGAAGCATTCACACAGACACAGACATGCATACATACGGACATACAGACACAAACATATATACACACACATACACACATACACTAACAACTAACAACTGTAAATACTTGACAATTCTCACTTTAATCTAAACCACCATTTTGACTAGGGAATTATTATTCTCATTTTACACATGAGGAAACTGTAACTCAAGGAAATTAAACAACTATACCATGTGCCCCAGCTGGAAATATCTAGGATTTGAACTTAGCTCTGCCTGTTTCTCAGGCTCAGGTTCTTTTTGGTGCATGACACGGTCTCTCTATAAATATTTAGCACAGGTTATGCCTGACTACCTGTCAAGATCCACCAGTAGTTGTTAGTACAGGCCTGGTTTGCAGTCTAGCTTCAGATGGAAGGTAAAGGAAGAACTTTGGGTTGGAGCACTGATTCTCCACAGGTGGTGATTTTACCCTTGGTGATCTCTGCAGACATTTCTGTTTGTCACAGCTAAGGCAGGGGATACTACTGGCATCTAGTGAGTAGAAGCCAGAGATAGTGTTGAATATCCTGCAATGCTAAGGGCAGAGAATTATTCCATCTCAAATGTCATTACTCCTGAGGTTGAGAACCTGAGAGATATAGAACGATCCCATCCTACCTACAGGTTGGGTCTAGAGCTCTCCTATGCAAACTAGCTGGGATCAACCTACAGTTTTTCTTCTGTCAACAATTAAATGTTCACTTTGTTCACAGAGCTTTGGCATTCTTCATCAATTTTAAGATCCATAAAATTTCCATATAATTTGTTAAGAACAATCTTCCAAGTAATTAATAACTTTTCCTTTCTCTTATTTTAGGTAAAATTAGAGTCTTTTGGGGAATGTGTAGATCCTAAGGGTTATCATGGTTTATGTTCACCCCAAAGCCTCTTGACTTACTGCCAGGAAGAGCATTTCAAAACCAACCAAGAATAATAACACTAAGGGAACATAAACTAGCTCTTGCTACTCAAAATGTACCCTTCATTTTTTAATTTGTTTGAATCATTTTTTTCCAATTAATTTACAATCATGGGACACACCCAAAAGAGGCTGTGTTCATCTCACAACCAGAACAATGTCTAAGCAGCCCCACCAAGTCTGTAGATCATCAAAGGCTAATACTATTATAGATAAAAGTTAAGCAATTGTATTATCAGAGTTCTCTAGAGAAACATAACAAAAAAGAGATAGAGATAGATGATAGATTAGATAGATAGATAGATAGATAGATAGATGATAGATAGATAGATAGATAGATAGATAGATAGATAGATGATAGATAGATAGATGATAGATAATAGGTAGATAAGAGGAGATTTATTATAGGAATTGGCTCATATGATTATGGAGGCTGAGAAATTCCAGGATCTGCTCTCTGCCCACTGGAAAACCAGGAAGCCTAGTAGGATAATTCAATTCAAAACCCAAAGCCCAAGAATCAGGGGGCTGATGATATAAATTCCAGTCTGAGTCTGAAGGCCAGAAAACTAAAAGTACATATCTCCAATGGCAGGAGAAAATAGGTATTCCAGCTAAAAGTAAGAGGCAAATATGTCTTTTCTCTACCTATTCATTCTATGAGGACTTCAATTAATTGGATGATACTCACCTGCACTGGTGAGGGGATTTTTATTCAGTCTACCCATTCAAATACTAATCTCTTTCAGTAACACCCTCACAGTCACAGCCAGAAATAATGTTGTACCAGCCATCTGGGTATCCCTTGCCCAATTGACACATAAAATTAACTATTACAGCAATTAACCTTGACAAAATTTCTAATAACTGGGGTCACGTTGTGCCTTGATTAAAATCCAGGGATGGCTTGATCAAAACATACCAAGACTCTGTAAGTCTTGGTTTGAATGAGCTATGAAACTGAGAAGACTGGAGGAGAAATGGCTACAGGCATGGCAGGATCCAAGTGCTTAGAAAGTATCGCCAGGATCTGCCCTGCTCCTTCTGTGTTGGTTCCATTATCACAAAGACTTTACCCTCGTGGTATTAAAATAGCTAATATAGCTTCTGTCTACATCCTTGTGGGTTCTAGACCAGTGGGAAAGAGGATATGCTTCTTTTCTGACATTTCCAACAAAAGTTTCAGTGCTTTTCTGACTAAATCATAGGGTTATTCTAATCACTGAAGCCACAGGAACATGATAATACATTTGGTGAAGGCTGCATCACTGCTGTTGGAGGGGGTGGTTGGGAAAGGAAGGTGGATCATGCCAGCCAAAATCACAGTGACCATTTAAGAGCAAAGTCAAGCACATAACAGGAGTCCTCATTGGGAGTGAAAAGATAAGCTTAGCCTTGACTTGTTGAGTGACTCTGGGCAGGGCACCTGTCTTCTCAAAAGACCTCCAAAGTTCTATGTAACTCACAATGTTTTCATCTATAGATGCCTTCAACAGTTGCTTCAAAATGTCTACTCCAAGCCAGCTTTCAGTTAGATACCAAATACTCCAGCAAACACAGCAAACGAAGAAAAATGGGACAGGGTCAGCAGAACTTTACTGCTGCTTTATGTCTTTTCTGGCAGTTACAAAACAAACCAGCAAATCACTTAGGATAATCTACTTGGTTTACAAATTTCATGGTAGTATAAACCGCTCATTTGAGTAGGTTCAGATTAATACCCTTTAACGCCAAAAGGGTACTGTGCCAAGGAGTGCAGCCTGAAGAAGTCTTCTAAAATTTGACAAAGATGGATAGGAAGAAAGAACAGAGACTAGCATGCCTACTGGGCCAGACAGGCTTGTCTTTTCCCTAGGGAGGAAAATCATTTTCTAGTGGTCAAATTGGGTTGAGTGTAGAACCGTTATCAGTATTATGATAAAATTATATTCTTTGCTGAAAGCATGAAGCCTGTAATTGTTGATTTCATCCTCCAATGTGGCCAATTACGGGTACATATATTGGTAGTAACTCAGTTGGACTCTTGGCATTACCTACCAAGGAGTTGGCTAGAAATACTCGAGTGTCTATGATCCATTGAGCTTATAATTGTATTACCAAGCAGAGTCTCTACTTCTCTCAGTAAACCTATTGTCTCTAGATCTAAAACTGGAAAGACCTGATCTTCATCTAAAGAATGACATTGCTTTTTATGGTAAGACCTATGATTTCTACCAATGGAGGCAAATTACTCAACAATTAAAGGTGGCGCTATGTGACCACCTTTGAAACAGGCTTGGAGATGAAGAGAGAATTAATAAAATGGAAGACAGGAGAGTATTCGGAATATAGTCCAAAGATAAACAGATGAATAATAAGCACAAGAAATTAAGAGACATAGAAGATGGAACAACAAGGTATAACCCAAACCTAATTCAAGTTCTGGAAGGTGATAAAAGACAGAATACGGAAAAAGTTCTATCAGAAAGTTAATGTCAGCAATTTTCAGGTTTAGTATTTACCATAGATGCATCATAGTGAAATGGCCGAAAAGCAAAGAAAACTAAACAATCTTAAAAGCAGGCAATGATAAAACACAGATTGCCTATAAACAGTCTTTAGAATGAGTGTTGACTTCTCACCCACAAGAGCGCTCAGAGGAGTGGGATACCTTCAGTTACCATCAATCTAGAGATCAATACCTTATGAAACTCTCTTTCAATAATGATGTAAAATAAAGACAAAAACAGACAGACAAACAAACAAACAAAATTGAGAGCCAAGACTATTTATCCAGAAAATAGTAACCTATAAATTGACCTTAAAATTTAAAAATTAAAAGATGTGTTAGTAGAAATGCTATTCCAGATGAAAATCTGATGTAAATAGGAAGAGTAAGTAAAGACATTGATAAATATGTGGGCTAATCCAATGATTGTATAAAGTGATAATAAAAAATAATACCAAATGGAATGGGGCAATGCAAAAATAATAGCTTAAAAAAAATACTAGCCCATAATAGCAATAGAATTCCTGCTGAAACAAAATAATAAATAATAATAGTCAGAGAAGGGTAACCTGGGAGTGAAATTATGCTAAACTTGTGGATTTTTCAGAAAGATAGAAAATATGTAATAAATTTGAACTTAAGCTAAGTTCAAATTTGTAATAAATTTGAACTTAAGTTAAACTAAGTATGCTTATTAAAATTGCTAGTGTAACTACAAAAAAAATAAGCATAGAACATACATCCACCAGAGAAGTAAGAGAGAAAAAATGGAATAAGAAGACAAAATCCAAAAGAAGGCAAAAGAAGGGAAGAAAGAATTAAAAGTAGGACAAAACCAAAGCACGAGATAGAAGAAATCAATATAAATGCATCAGCATTCACAATAAATATAAATGAATTAATGTCTGTAGATAAAAGATAAAAACTGCCAGGCAGAGCTAGAATTTTAAAAGTTCAATTATATACTGTATATTAAAACAAAGAGTAGCAGACCTGCAAGAACTGGATAAATCCACAAATATAACAGAAATTGTTTTAACACACCTCTCTCAATAATTGACAGATCAAGCAAACCAAGAAATCATTAAACACTGAAAAAGACAATTAACAATTATGATTTAATGGGTTATATTGAATATTGAGACCGGCAATTAGAGAATATACTCTTTTCAAGCATAAAAAGTGCGCATGTAGTATGCCATAAAGCAGCCTTAGAAAGTTCAGAAACTTAATGTCATCTGTGCTACATTCTCTGACCAATAGTCACTTACATGAGAAAATGTGTATGGGGAGGGAATATAAACAGAAAAACTGTATATATTTGGAAATTTAAAAAACAAATAACTCATATGTCAGAAAAAATAATAATGGAAATCAGAAAATACAATTAAACATGTAGGAAGCATCTAAAACAGTATTACAGGGGATTATATTTTTCAATGCTCCATTAGAAAATAAAAAAGTCTCCAAACTAACTAAATATTCAACAGACAGATATAAGAAGGACTAGATCAGTATAAAAAACTTAGAAAATAGAAGAAAAGCAAAAATAAAGATAAATGCAAACTTAATAAAATAAAAACTAAATACACAAATGTGAAGATCAGTAAACCCAGAAGTTGCTTATTTAAAAAGACTACTAAATAGGAAATCATTTTCAATATTAATCAATAACAGATAATATGCAAATAAATAATATTAGGAGTGAAAGAAAAGACATTACTGCAGATGCTGTAGAGATCAATAGTTAATATCCGGTTATTATGGATAGCTTTATGACAATAAGCTTAGATATTTTCATAGAATGGATAAATTCCTAGAGAAACATAATCTATTAAAACTGACTTAGGAAAGAAGAGAAAGTGGAAATAATCCTATAACTGTTTTTAAAATTATACCAAAAGCTTAAAATGTTACACAAAGAAAACATTGAATCCAGATGGCTTTATAGCTATGTTCTACCAAACAGACAGGAACAGATAATTCCAAATTTACACAGTTGGTTCCAGAGAATTATTTTTATTAGGTCAACTTGACCTTGATTCCAAATAAGACAAGGATAGTATAACAGGCCAAGTTCACTCATGAGTATAAATGAAAAAAAATGTAAATAAAATATTAGGAAACCAAACTCAGAAATAACATGAAAACAATAAAATATCATTACCAATTCTGGTTTGGTTAAGAAATGTAACTTCGATTTAATATAGCAAATAGGTTAATGCAATTCATCATATTAACAAATTAGAAAATAATTCACACATAATTTCCCCCGCAAATGCAAAAAAAGGTGTTCTATAAAACTCAACCCAATGAAGTAAACATATAACAAAACTATCACAAATAAGATCCTTAATGACAAAAGCTGAAAGTATTCATCTATAAATATTTTTAGAAATCAATGTAAGAGAATAAATTTATTACTTCAGTAAGAGAAGCATTTTTAAATAAGACATAATAATATAATAATAAACTACATAAGAAAGGATTAAAATTTTTGACAATTTTTAAATTAAGAACTTTTTCATAAAAAACAACAAACCAGGAAAACATTTTTGCAATCCACAACCAATAGAGGATTAGTATCAAAGATAAGAGATTTCTATAAATTAGTGATAAAAAGTCATAACTCAGTAGAAAAAAAATCACAAACAGGCATTGAATAGGGAGGAAATAAACAGACCACACATATTTTAAAAGTTGATCAATCTCAATTAGTAATTAGATAAATGTAAATTAAAACTACATTGAGATATCATTTCGGATTGGGAATAATTAAAAAGTTTGACAGTACTTGATATAGGCAAGAGCGTGGAGCTATGGAGATTCTTATTACATTGTTAATGGAATGTGGATTGGAACAGACACTCTGAAAAATATTTTGGCATAGAACTCAGTAAAGATGACAATGCTCAAGCACCAAGACCTAGCAATTCTAATCACTGGTGGGAAACTCTTGCAAGAGATGCTCCCTCAGAAAACTCTTACAAATGTGTGCCAGGGAGCACATACAAAAGTAATATGGCAAGATTCCTCATAAAAGTGAAAAACAAAAGACAATCCAAATGTCCATACATAGTAGAATGGATAGATACATTGTGGTACATTTCTACAATGGATAGCATGTAACAGTTATTAGGGCTACACTACAGCCTGATGTATTAATAGATGAATCTCAAAAACAATAAGTGAAAGAGAAAGTTACAAAAGACTGTAAGCAACATAATCCATTTACATCAAGTTTGAGTTTAGGAAAATTAATGGATTCATTATTTAGAGATTTGTAAATAGTGGCACAACCATAAAGGAAAACAAGGAAATGAGAAATGAGAAATTCTGAATATTGGTTACAATAGATAATTCTGAATATTGGTTACAATAGGAGATACAATCAGGAAAATATTAAGAGAAAGCTTGGATGGTAGTGGAAATAGTGTTTGTCTGTGTGTGTGTGCGC
>NW_011888976.1:3177479-3204391 GCF_000151845.1 Pteropus vampyrus | reverse complement strand
TCCATACATAGTAGAATGGATAGATACATTGTGGTACATTTCTACAATGGATAGCATGTAACAGTTATTAGGGCTACACTACAGCCTGATGTATTAATAGATGAATCTCAAAAACAATAAGTGAAAGAGAAAGTTACAAAAGACTGTAAGCAACATAATCCATTTACATCAAGTTTGAGTTTAGGAAAATTAATGGATTCATTATTTAGAGATTTGTAAATAGTGGCACAACCATAAAGGAAAACAAGGAAATGAGAAATGAGAAATTCTGAATATTGGTTACAATAGATAATTCTGAATATTGGTTACAATAGGAGATACAATCAGGAAAATATTAAGAGAAAGCTTGGATGGTAGTGGAAATAGTGTTTGTCTGTGTGTGTGTGCGCATGTGCACACACACACACACACACACATGCTTATTTTATTTAATGTGGGTAGTTGGTACTTGGGGTTCATATCATTATTCTTCTTTACACTATGCTAACACATTTTACAAAATTTTGTATATATGGTATATTTTACAATTAAAAGAGCATTTAATAAGATTAGTCTTTTTTTTCAACTTTAAAAAAAGACTCTAAAAAGAAGCAGGATATTTTTAAATGTGTGTTTTAAATGTCTTACATCAACCCACAGTACTGTGTCCTTAAAGGAAGATTGTAATTCCCAATGAAGTTAAGAAAAGGATATTTGCTATATAGTAAAGAATGGTAAATAATAGTAGTGATATCACTATCCTTACATTATATAAGTAAAAGTATTAGAAAGAAATAGCATAGCAATTATCTTTTTGCAAGTTACAAGTTGTTTTTCTTTAAAAAAAAAAAACTGGAAAATCCAAGCGCATCAGTTAAAAAAAAAAGTAATAGAGGCAGAAAGAAAATTGAATGACAGAACTGAATAAATATACAAGAATAAATAAGCTTTTATGCAATATCTTATTTTTAAAAACCTGAGTAGTTCTGGGTTTCCTGTCAAGATGGTGGAGTAGGTAAACAGAGTAGGTAAACATCACCTCCTCCCACAACTACCTCAGAATTACAGCTAAACTAGAGAACAGTCATCACTGAAAATCACCTGAAGTCTAGCCAAACAGAAGTTCTACAACTAATATATACTTAACAAGTCACTTCAAGATTGGTAGGAGGGGCAGAGAGGCCAAACAAGCTGGTTTCACACCTGCATATGGCAGTTAAAAATTGAGAGGGAGAGACCGGCCAAGATGGCATAGAAGGTAGACACTGTATTTGCCTCATCTCGTGATCATATCAAAATTATAACTAAACTATAAAGCAGCCATAACTGGGGGCTGCCTGACGTCTGGCCGAACAGAAGTTGTACAACTGGGGACATATATAAAAAGAGGCTGGTAGGAGAAGTAGAGATGCAAAACAGCCAATCTCACAACAGCATGTGATGGTGGAGAATCAGGAGGGTTGTCTTGACTGCAGAGCCTCCTTTCCCACCCTGAAGAGTGAAGGGTCCTGGCCACAGACTGTGCTCTCCAGACCAGGGTTCCAATGCTGGGAGGAGAAGTCCCCACAATTTCTGGCTGTGAAAAACCAGCAGAGATTGTGGCTAAGTGAGATGGAAAGTTGCAGGAGTCACAGACATTCCTCTTAAAGGTCCCATGACCAGCCTCACTCACTGACGGACTCACTTGCTCTGAGTTCCAGCACTACGGCAGCTGCTCGAGGAGTGCCAGGGACACGTGAGGAGGAAGTGAGTTGTCAGGCTTCAGGGCAAGGGCTGGAGGTTAGTCTTTTTCCCGGACAGAAGTGCTGTCAGTATCCATTGTTCCTTTGTTGAACCCTCCATCCTCCCAACATGCAGAAGCAGGCAGCCACCATACCCAAGTCTCCAGCAACTCGGATAATACAGGTCGCTCTGCCCAGGTGACTCCCTGGGAGTTGGAAGACGCCACCTCTTCCAACTTATGGGCCCACCTAAGCTGCCTCCAGTGGTTGCATTCCATGCAATGGCCAGGTTCCATTCATGCTGCGGACTTTCCTGAAAGCTCTCAAAGGCTCACAAAACCCAAAGAAGCAGCATCTGTCCTCAGCATGCCCTGTATCTCTTGCTGAGCTGCACTAAGCCTGGCACTAGCTGCAGCCAGCCTGTTTCTGACTTGGCCTCTTGAGGTACCTACAGGCTCAGCACAAGTGGCAGCCATTTGCAGATTGCTTGGTGACTCTTACCAAGTGACTCCAGAAGTGCATAGGCAATAGCTGAACTTTGCCTGCAGCTGGGGCCCTCCCAGGAGGCCACTGGGGTGGCACACCCAGTGGCCTGCTGCAACTAGCAAGGAGCCAGAGCACCACCCTGGCCTGTATCTGAGGAGGACACATCCAAAGGCCAGACTGGACAAGCACCAGAGGCCTGCTAAAGTGGATCCTGCTCCATAGGGTCAGCCCCTCATGGCCAATTCTCACAAGCAATCAGCCCAAGGGTTAATTCCTTCCACTGAAGTGCAAACAAGTAACCAAGGTTCAACTACATCAGGAGGGCACACACAACTCAATAAGGGACACATCTTGGGAACTTTGCTCAGGGGACCAGGGAAGACTGTGCCACTGGTCCCCACAGTATACCTATTACATAAATCCACTCTACTAAGACCAAGACACTTAGGAACCTTACCTAATACATAGAAGCAGACACAGAGAGGCAGCCAAAATGGAGAGACAAAGAAATATGTCCCACATGAAAGAATAGGACAAAGCTCCAGAAAAAGAACTAAACAAAGTAGAGACAAGCAATCTACCAGATGCTGAGTTCGAAGCACTGGTTATAAGAGTGCTCAATGATCTCAGTGAGAACTTCAACAAAGAGATAGGAAACATAAAAATGGAGATTGAAAACATAATTTAAAAAGTCAGAAATGAAGAATGTAATAACTGAAATAAAGAATACTTTAGAGAGAATCGACAGTGGATTACATGAAGCAGAGGACTGAATCAGAGATATGGAAGAAAAAGTAGCATGACATACCCAAACAGAACAGTGAAAAAAAAAAAAAAATCCAAAAACATGAGGCTAGTTCACAGGGCCTTTGTAACAACATTAAGCATACCAACATTCACATCATAGGAGCATCAGAAGAAGAGAGAGCAAGAAACTGAAAACCTATTTGAAGAAATCATGATGGAAAACTTCTCTAATCTGGTGAAGAAATAGACGTATAAGCCCAAGAAGTGCAGAGAGTCGCAAACAAGATGAACCCAAAGAGGCCTACACCAAGGCACATCGTAATAAAAATGCTCAAGGTTGAAGACAATGAGAGAGACTCTTAAAAGCAGCAGAAGAAAAACAGTTACTTACAAGGAAGCTGTCATAAAACTGTCAGCTGATTTCTCAATAGACACTTTGCAGGCCAGAAAGAATTGATATGAATTATTCAAAGTGATTAAAAGTAAGAACCTACAACCAAGATTACTTTACCTAGCAAAGCTATCACTTAGAATTGAAGGACGGACAAAGATCTTTCCAGACAACAAAATGCTAAAGGAGTTCATCACCATGAAACTAGTATTACAAGAAATGTTGAAGTAGAAAAAAATTAAAAATATTAATAATAAAAAGGCAATAACTATATATCTATCAATAATTACTTTAAATGTTAATGAATTAAATGATCCAATTAAAAGACATAGGGGCTGAATAGATAAGAAAACAAGACCCTTATATGTCCTGCCTATAAGAGACTCACTTCAGATTGAAAGACACACGCAGATCAAAAGTAAAGGGATAGAAAAAATATTTCATGAAAATGAAAATGGAAAAAAAAAAAACCAGACAAATAGATTTTAAAATAAAGGCTACAACGAGAGACAAAGAAGGATCCAGTAATCCCACTTTCGGGTATTTATTCAAAGAAACCCAAAATACTACTTCGAAGGAACATGTGCACTCATATGTTCACTGCAGCATTATTTGCAATAGCCAACATATGGGGTAACCTGTGTGTCCATAAATGAATGAACAGAAAAAGAAGAGGTGGTACATATATACAGTGGAATATTACTCAGACATAAAATAGAATGAAATCTCGCCATCTGCAACAGCATGGAGGGCATTGTGCTGAGTGGAGTAAGTCAGACAGAGAAAGACAATTGCCATATTATTTTATTTATATGTGGAATCTAAAGAACAAAATAAATGAATGAACAAACAGAAACAAACTCAGATACAGAGAACATTTTGATGGTTGCCAGATGGGAAGAGGGTTGGGGGATGAATATAAACAGGGAAGAGATTAAAAAATTGGTAGTTACATAATAGTCATGAGGATGTAAAGTATAGCATGAGGAATACAGTCAATAATATTGTAGTAACTATGCATGGTGTCAAATGGGTACTAGATTTATCAGGGTGATCACTTTGTAAGTTATATAAATGTCTAATCACTATGTCTTAAACCTGAAAATAATATAATATCGTATGTCAACTATAATTGAAAAATAAAAATTATTTTTTTAAAAAACAAAAATATCAGATTTAAAAATAAGTTAAAAACATGATACCTAGAAATAAAAACAACAAGACCTATTCAGGATCTACTTTTAAAAAACTATAAAATTATACTGAGTTACAAAATAAAGATAAATAAAGAGATATGCCGTAGATACCCTTGGATAGAAAGACTTAATATTATAGCATTTTTCTTCAAAACTAGCATATAAAATAAATGCCATCTCATTGCCTTGGAACTTGATAAAATTGTTTTAAAATTAGTCTGAAGAATACGCAGTGAGAATTGCAAGAAAAAATATTTTTTTTAAAAAAAGAGTAAAGCTATAGCAGAGAATTTCCAAACTTAATCTTAATCTAGATATTAAGATACATACATTTATTCATATACAAGTATATTAAACCAGGATGTTCACTGGAGTACTTTGATATGATAAAAGAATAGGAACAATCTAAATGTCTATTGACATAAGCCTATTTAATAAATTATGCAACAGTAGTACATTGAACTATCACGTAAGCATTAAAAACTTAAATAAAAGTTAATACATTAAAGCACTCAGTATAAAAAAAAGTTAATCCACATCTAGATACTTCCCATTAAATCTACAGGACACCAAAGACAATGAGAGCACCTTAAAAGCAGGTAGGCAGAAGGCTATATTATGAACTAAGAGATTTTACTTTAACTGGCAAAAAACTTCTCCGAAACAACAGCGCAGGTCAAAAGAAACTTGAGTAATATACCAAAAATAGTGAGCAAAAATAAATAGTAAGCCTAGAATTTTCCCCTCAGCTAAATTACTATTCAAGAGTGAGAGCAAAGGATAAAATAAATATAGTTTCACAAAGTCTACAAGAATTCACCACTTAAAGTCCCTTGCTGAAAGAACTATCAAAGAATAGATCACAGAGAGAAGGGAGCTGAACCTCTTACGAGAAAGTAGATGAGAGAAACAATAGTGAGCAAATTGGGAAAAATCTAAAGCAAGAATTAGATGTATAAATAATAATTACTAATTTTTTAGGATCAAGAGGGTCAGACAAAAACATAAGATTACAATAATATATAATTAATGGGTGTAATGAGAGTTAAAACATGACATATACTTTGCTTTTAAGTTAAGCAACCATGTTAAAAATATTTTATTGACTCTTTAAAAATATATAAGAGAAATACACAACATGCAAACCAGTGAAGGTATAAAAGAAAAATTATAAAGTAAAAGAAATCAAGCAATTCAATAAAGGGAGGAAAGGAGAAAAAAACATTAAGAATAAACAAGGTAAAGAAAATACCCAAACATACATAACTTTTGCTCTGTTTATGGTGTAGGAAGATATGCTGGAGCATTTCTCTCATGTTAACAATAAGAAAACAGCAGACAAATTGTAAAATCGTACTATTCTGAGGAGCTAATTCCTTGAAAAACCGAATGAAAAAGAGAAAAGAGGACTTCATGAGTGAGTAGACCCTCAGCTTCAGTTTGGGAACAGATAGGCAGGAGTGGGCTTTGAAATAAACAGAGATAATTTGTACAGATAAAAGAAATCAACCAAACCTTCGATAAAAGCATGGACTGGCAGGACTGAATCTAAATGCAAAAACAAATGACTCATCTCAACAATTCTCACCCCTCTTCTATAGCCTCAAATTTCTCCAAGAAAGCATCAATACAGGAGGGACAAGAAAAGAGGGTTCGAGGGTCCTATTGGAGTTGAATTCAAAGATAAAACAAAAATATTTGAAAGTATAGCCCAATCTCCTCCTAGCTCAAAAATGATTGAAATCAAAAAGGGAGTGGTTGATATAATAAGACTGACACTTTGTGGCTGTGCTCTTTTTCTCCCAAAGTCAAATCCAATTATGAGAAAAACATTAAACAAATTCCAAATGAGGGATATTCTACAAAATGCCTGGCCAGTACTCCTCAGAATTGTCACGGTCATAGCAACAAAGAAAGTCTAAGAAACCACCATAGACCAAAGGAGACTAGGAGACATGCTGACTAAGTGCAATGTGGTATCTTGGATGGGATCCTGGAACTCAAAAGGAACATGAGTGGAAAAACTGGTGACATCTGAACAAAGCTGGAGTTTAGTTAATAGTAATGTACCAATGCTGGTTTCTTAGCTGTGACAAAGGTATAATGGTAATGTGAGATGTTATTAAATGGGAAAACTGGGTGAGGGATGAACAGGAGATCTGTGTGCTATTCTTCCAATGTTCTGTAAATTTAAACCTATTATAAAATAAAAATTTTTAAAAAAATTTACAAATTGCAGAACATTTATGAATAATGTTGACATACTGAAAACAAAAAAATGCAGCTCACAAAAAATTTTAAAAGTACCTAACTATACGGAGAGACTTGACTGAAAGTTTTAATATTGTAAAGATGTCATTTCTCCCCCAAATACATTAATTGAGTCAAGATAATCACAATCTAAATCCAAGTACTCTTTTTGTAGAAATTGAGAGGCTGATTCTAAAACTTAAAAGGATAGCCCAAACATCTTTAATAAAGAGGAATAGAGTTGAAGAGCTTATATTGCCTGATTTCAAGACTTATTAGTAAGAAAAAGTAATCAAGACAGTGTGATAATGGCATAGGTATAGACTTAGAAATAGAACAGAAATAGACACATATATGCAGACAACTGATTTACAACAAAGGAGCCAAAGAATAACTTGCTAAAGATGGTCTTTCCAACAAATGGTGCTGAAATCACTGGATACATTTATTTAAAAAGAAAAAAAGAGCATCAACCCCTACATCATACCATGAACAAAATTTAATTCAAAAAGGCTCATAGACCTAAATGTAAGAGCTAAAACTATAAAACTTAATTAGGAAACAGTTTTTGCAAGTGTGGGTTAGGTAAAGATTTCTGGTTGGATCAAAAAAGTATGAATCATGGGAAAAACTGATAAAATGAAGTTCATAAAAATTAAAAACATATGCTCTTTAAAAGTTATCGGTAAGAAAAGTAAAAGATACACTACATACTGGGGGAAAATATTCACAACATATATATCTATCAACGTATTTATATCCAAAAACATACAGAGAACACATAAAATTCAATAATAAGATTAACAATCCAATAAAAAAAGGGATAAAAACTTTAAATGCATAACTCACAAAAGTAGATATACAAATGGCCAATTAGGATATAAATCAATATCTTTAGTTATTAAAGACATTCAAATTGAAACCACAATGAGATACCACTATCTACTCCAGAATGGCTAAAATTTTAAAAATTGACAATACCCACTCTTCTATTCACTCAATAAATTATGGAATTTCTATTAGGTACCAGATATGAGGGGTTATTAACCCTCCTTCTGCTTCACCTGAAGTAAAGACTAAACTGAAATGCTGAAAGAAATTAACACACTAGCACTAGTGAACATTAAAAGTAGGCAAACTTTCCCTCAAGACTCTTTATTTCCACTTGTCTAAAAGTTATAATCACATAATCACTACTTGTTTTAGAACATAGCACTTTATTGATATTGGCCAAAAAACAAACATAATAAATATCCAAATATACAGTATTTGTGATATAAATGGTGACTTGTACAGTGCACCACCTGAGCTATATGATAGCTCTATGAAAAAAATCATACAGTTCTAATGAAAAAGCACTGACATGCATGGTGGTTCCACATTTGACCTGTGTGACTTCGGAGTTCTGAACTGACCTAAGCTAATCATGCTGAAGTCATTTTGTGGGGTAGATAACTGCCATTGATTAAATGTGAGGGTTTGCCCTACCCTACTACCTTTCAGCTAAAAACAAGTTTCAGCCTAAGTCTGTCCCACTGGAAGTCCTTTTATAAACAAGCTATAATTGGCAAGGATATACAAAACAGTTCACTGACCTGTGCTATAAAGCTGATGAGATCTCAGCTCTGTGACTTCTCAGGCATGCTGACCATAGCTTTCATGAAAGGTTGATTCACAGTAGATATTCCAATAGTATAGTCACATTTGTGTTGCCCATATAGTCAGCCTTGTATATAAAGAGATCTGTGCACTACTGGCTGAGCACAGTCTCACTTAAAGTCGTGGCTTAGGATCCAGCCCCAGTGAACAGGCTTCAGGTAGATTTTTACAACCCGTTTAATGTGAGGATAAGAAGTTGTCCCTAGTATATTTTAACCAATCCACATATGTTGACTACAGTAGTTATATCAGTGAGAGCCCATTTCTAAAGCCCATCATGAATGGACATGCTGCTCATTTCACCAAGGGATTTCTTATGCAAATCCCCAGAGCCCATAGTATGGACAGGGGAGCTAAAGAGAGCCAAATGGGCTTTCTGATTAGAATGTTGACTCACTAACCTAACCGTGGGGTATGACTTCCTGATTAGGCAATTGGCTGCCTGATGTCACAGCTAACAGTGCATTCTTAACACCTACTGCCTAACACATATCCGCACCATGAGAACATCACAAAACCTGCCCTGCCTGTTTTCTCATTCAGTCCATCTTATTAAACATTTGTTCATCCCTCCTGTGATAGAGACTAGAGATTCATTCTGCCCTAAGAAGCTTGAAAGTCTAGATCTTAGAAGGCAAATAAATATCATTTCCTATGGGCAACACACTGATAGGAGCTAAGCGGAGCACTGTCTCAAGAAGAATTCAAGCTCAGCATGCAAAGAAATTTAGGATTGACCAATAGTATCTACCATGGCATGAAACGGAAAATGGTCATACATATTTATGTGCTATTCCCACACTAGTATTCAAACTAATAAAGTAGATCAATTAATTGTAAAAGTACACTGAAAAGAATCTTAAAACACTATGCCAATTTGAGGCATCATTACTGCCAGAAGTATCACATGCCCATCTTCAGGGATGAAAGCACATGAGAGATGAAAAGAGAGAAATAAAAGTGCTGACAAGCTTTACTTATGACAATTTCCTGTGAAGAAAGTTCAGCGCATACCAAACTATGCCAACCATGGCTTCCATTTAGCTTCTCTGAGGAACCAAGGAAAGTTCCAGTGGGCAAGAGCTAAGCACATGCTAAGCACAGCACACCCATTCTGCAGTTAAACCATTAGCATTTGGATTGGTTGCCAGTGATCTGAATCAAATCTTAGTGGCACAAGCCACCCTACATAACTGCAAACCTTTACTGAGAACAAGAACAGTGTTTTATAGATGAATGGCCAGTACCATCAGCCCTGCTCTAACACAGCACATACATTCCTAAAAATCACCGTGCTATGCAAAATTATGCAATAAAAACCACAGGACATGTGGGGAAAAAAAGGTGTTGGAGCACAACACTCAAAATCTTCATCAGTGACACATTTTTTTAAAAGATAGTAACCTCATAAAAATGGTAACACATTTTTACACATGTTAAATGGTTGAGAAATGTGTAGTACTACAATAAATATGGCAGTTTATCTTGAAAAAAAACCTGACATTTCCTTATGGAAGTGGGTGTTTGAAGGGTTGCCGCTTGTGAGCTTTATTGTGCAGTGGTGGAAAAAGGTTATCTGAAATTGGATGGAAAGTTGTAATACCACGTGTGGATGGTGTGGTTTATAACATCCCTGGAGACCTGAAGCGGATGGTGGGTGTTTGAGGTGTGTGCATTTTGTGTACTCCTCCATGTCTTCATTCAGCTGGGAGCAGTTTCCAGAGTTCACAAAGTGTCCTGGACAAAATTCAGCATACCCAGACATAAAATTTGTGCTATGCTCAAAGTTTTCCCTAATATATCAATCTCATTGGAACAAGTGTGAATTTATAAAACAAGCATCATAGCACAACTGACTCTATAAGTCTAGCTTACAGCGCAAAAGAACTAATTAATAATAGTTATCATTTATTGAGAACTTAATATACAAATTTTCTTAGTCAAGCACCACAACCAACTCATAAAAAATGGTTACTATTTACAAATGAGGAAACCTGGGGCTCAGAAATTAAAATATTTGCCTCAAATTATTCATGCTATAAATGGGAAAGACAAAATTCGAACCAAGTTGGCAGGAATGCCACGTCTACACTCTTCACACTGTATCTATTGCCTCCCCAAGAGATTATTACATATAAGGAATAATTTCTCCACTCACTGATTCATTTAGTGATTCTGTGTGTCTACTTTTTATACCTTAGCATACTAGCTACCATAAAACTGAGCTCTCCATCTCAAATGGCAGAAAGAAAGATCAAATACTTCCCTATACTAGGAACTAGGAATTGGGGTTAGGTTACTACCTAACACTCCCAGAGGATGCTGATTCGGCTCAGCATGTGACCGATGCAACATTTCCCAAGGACACCACTGCAATTGGACATAGATCACCAAGAGCACCACAAAGCCATGGGGGAAACTTAGTCAAACCATGCGGGACTCATCTCCAACAGCGGCACCATGTGGTATAAAAAGGTAACTGCAGACGGGACTATGCAGGGCAAAAACTAGCTCTTAGAGAAAACTTTCAAAGTTTAGCCTGGCTCTGGGTTAACATGTTGGATGCTCCCAACAACACAATCCTGTGTGTCAAGATACTCAGCTCAAAATCACATGATTAATAACATTAATGTGGCTTTATCAAGTGAAATTGCTGGTAATCAAAAGGGTTGCCATCAAGTAGCGTTTTATAGAATCTACAAGACAGGCTCAGGTTGACAGGTATATTTGGAAGGCAGGTCTGCCTTTGTATCTTGGCTGCATGTCTTCATAACTGTGTCACCTTAGGCAAATTATTTAGCCTCTCCAACCCTCATTGCCTCATCTAAGATAACCAGGTGAACTTAACAGGGTGGTGTGATGATTAAATGAAACAATAAATGTAAAACTCTTGTCATGTCAAGTGCTTAATAGATGATAGCTTTTGCTTCAGCCATATTCATTATTGTCATCATTATCACATCTTCAGCCAATAGGGCTACAGTGAAAAAGGAATCTCAACCCATCTTGCATGGGATGGATGTCAGAACTTCCCATGCAATAAGGAACTGGATAAAGCCTTTCCAAGGAGGAGGAAGAAGAAACTGGATAAGCCTTACGAGGAAGAGGAAATAGGAGAATTTTCATTGGTATAAAAATACTGGTTTAAAAATGCAGTCCCATTATTTTCATTAGTGCTTGCCTTCTGAAAACTCCCACTTTACTTCCTCAACTTTGAGGAAACTGAGTGCCACCAAAACACAGAGAGCCAATTCCAAAATGACTCAAGGAACCAAGGGAATCAGAGTAAATAAGTTAGCTGCAGTCTTGAAAAAACTTTAAAGCAGCAATTATGGCCTGTTCAGTCATATCCTGTCCCTTGTATTATAAAAAGCAAAGTACTCTTAGGGGACAAAGGGGTTATGGTTTGCAGTGAAGTAAATCCAGTATTACTCATTTGGCTAAGACAACTGTTCCCAATTGTGCATTTTTAAATGTAAAAGGGTACAGAGAATTAAACTCAGTATCTCCAAGGTATATAACGGATTTCCCAATTTTCTGGTTGTTGTAAATCAGGTATCAAATTCAAGAGATAAACCTAGACATAAAAAGATCTCCTCTGGTAAAGAACATTGTCCTCTATAGGAATCCTGCATTACTCGGCTACTGTCAGTGGTGGTTTCCATTTTGCATTTGGAGATCTATCTTCCCTCTACATAGGTTAAACAACTGTTATCTTACACATGGCCAATTATACCTCATTCTCCTGCCCAGAGTGATGGCTCAGGGATAGGAACAAGATTCAATTAAAGTCAGTGAGACCCAATCAGACCTTAGTCAGCATTGTGAGGAGAGGAACCAGAGTCTTCTCCCCTCTCCGCTGAAGCCAGAACGGATGGAGACAATGCTTCTGCAGCTATTTTGCCACTAGAAGAGGCAATCCTTTCTGAGAATTGACCCCTGTCAGAGAACAAGGGGTGAGATAGAGGAGAAAAGGTTTTTTTCTGTGGCATTTTTAGAATACGTAGATCTATCCATGCCTATGGCCATACATTCTCATGGATCACACTTACAAGTGCCATTAAATTTACTTCTTGCTTTCACCCAAACCTTGATGCCTACCTGTCCCCACAATCTAGTAGAGTTTACCATCTGGAATGCCTTTATTATTCCTCCCAATCTTTCTAAAATCTAAATGTGCTTCAAGACCAAGATTCCTCTCTCGGCAGTCTTCCATTACCACTCCAGTCCTGGCCACTGCTCCCTCCTCTGGGCTGCCAAGCACTGGCTATTGGACACATTGGCCAACAAAGTGACATACTAGAGGGCATGCTGAATACTCACCTTTTATCCTCCATTTTGTTGTAAGCATGTCAAGGCCCATGAAGCTCTCACAGAGCTCAGTTCAGTTTTTCATATAAAGGTGGTCTCAGAAGAGTTGATAAAACTAATAAAATTGATAAAAATTAGTTTCTGGATCCCAGAGAATAATATTTAATAAAAGACGTATTTTCTTATGATACCAATTGAAAATATCAGAGCACTCCACTTCTATAATAATAGTCCACATCCTTTATAGTTTGTAACAAGACTGCTACCATAGAAATGCCAACTGTAATAGATAGATAATATTTTTGAGTGATTATTGTACGTAAGTCCTTTGCATAATATTTTATTTTATCTTCACCACAAACTCATGAGCTTATCCCATTATTAATCCTACTTGATAACTGAGAAAACCGAGGCTCACAGACATGAAATGACTTGTGTGAGGTCACAGGTGAACAACCAGGCTCTGAGCCCTGGCAGTTTGGCTCGAAGGCACTTGCAAACATGACGCTGAACTAGATTGAAAAATTCCAGCCTTTCTACTAACATGAGCTGTGATTGCATCCTGAGAAGTCATGGTCGACGTGTCTCACTAAATGCTTTTCATGTAAATAGCTTGAAATTGCTAAGAATGATACCACAATAAATTTTATTGGTTAGATAAGATTATCTTTCAAATTCTTCAAAATTACAGAGATTTAGGCTAATTTTAAAACAATTTCTATTAAATGGCTGCATTAATAAGTGCAATGATGACTCTAATGTAAATGGCCACTTTACTAATGTAATATCCATCACTTTTACAAGCACTGCACAGGAAGCATATTAAATCCATGGTCCAAGAGATAAAGAAGAGAAACCTCTTTTATAACACAATCATCTTTTTAAATACAACCAAATAGATATCGATAAAATTGAGTTTAATGCTCTCCGTAAGGATATATCCTGAGGTCGCGCACAGGAACTGAAGAACCCCGTTAACAGACTGATGGGATGAAATCTGTACTTGTTGAGTAACAGCCGTCACTGAGGCAGTTCTGTAAGCTGATGCACCCCTGCCAGTGTGGACTACTCAGCACGCTTGCCTTGTCATGGTTAGAGCCCCTGAAGCTAACAGCTCTGAGTCTGTGGTTTAGATTTGGAATTCCTCATCTCCAAGCTTAGCCCAGGGGAACTGCATATATAAACACTTGGCTTCAGAGATTCCAACTATGATTGCCCAGGAGAACATGCTTTTTTGTTTTGTTTTCACCATTTCCTTTACCACCACCCACCACCCCGCTAAAATCTACTTCATGGTTTCTACTGGTGTGCCAGTATCTATATGCCCTGGAATGAGTGCAAGATGAAAGGTGTGAAATTGCTATATGCATGTCTGGTCTCAGCTTTACACCCAACATTGTATAAAGAAGAAGGGAGAGATCATCAAAGTGAGGATGAGTCTAACATTTGGATGTATATTTCATAAACACTGGTATCTAGAGGCAAGCCTTCATTTAGTGTTTATTCAGTATCTACCAAAGAAATCATCATCTGTCCAAAATTGAGGGTAATGATGATTATTTTTTATTTTTGCCTTACATGCTTCCTTTAGGACCTTACTCCTGTGTCATATATAACCTGGTGATATAGAGAACGTGTTCAATATTCAGCAAAGATGAGGCAGCTCCAGTGATAGCCCACTATCTTCTGGCTCTCAGTGTATTCAGCACCTCATCCCTTGCCCATCCACCCTCTGTGCTATCAGAATCATCTCTCTGGTGGAAAGACTTCTTCAATGAAGAGAATGGAAAATCTTGAATTTCCAAGAAATGGAGATAGCCAACCAGATTACTCCTTGGTCCATGGATTGGAAAAAAAGTGGAACTCTTGGGCAGATAGGACAGGGGAGTGACCTAGGTGATTATCAGAGCTATACCCAACAGTCTAAGATTCAGTTCCTATATATATGTCTACTATAAGAATTCTGTCACTGGTTCACCCAAAAGTTCCACAGATAATTCCCAAAATTGTCCCTAAATACTTTCCCGCACATTGTTCTCTCTTATGTCATCTTCAAAGGTATATTCTTAAATATCATTTCATAGAAATAGACAAAAACACACAAACTTCACATTTGTAGAGAAAACAAGCATATTTATAAAAATGTTAAGAGGGCCTAGCTCTAGGTTAAAAATTATAGATGATCTTCTTTCCTTTTATGGTGATTTAAAATTTTTTTTCCATTAAATTATGTTTCACATTTGTAATTTTAAAGATAGTTATTTACTTAAGGCATGTATTAATAACAATGATGAAGAAATTTAATTTATAAGTTAGGATCTATATAGCAATACAATTAATCAGACCTTGACTAACAATGGCACTGCTTAACTTTAAAAGACACACGCACTCACACACACACACACACACATACACATCAGTTCATGGAATGTATGGAAAAGCTGACCAACTAGGTTTCAGATAGGTCAGGGATTAGAGGCTTTTGGGGATCCAGAGAGCAGAAACCTGAATTACATGTTTATTTTTGTAACACAGGTAAAGAGGTGAAGCCTCATCCATTTGACTCTAAACCCCACACTCTTAGCTACTGTACTTACAACCCACCAAAACCGCCCCATCGTTGCCCTGTTATCGATGTTACATATACATCATTTAGGTTTGAATGTCAAAGATAATGGGAGTGATCAAGTAGAACACCATCACCCTACCACGTCTCATTAAATGGCTACCAACTGAAGGCATGGATACTACCATTCAATATGGTAAAGGTTAAACACAGTCACATTCAGAGAAGCATATTGGAAAGGCACAATGCAATAGTCTCAGGAATAAGACCAGATTTCATCTCCACTCTGTTATCAGAAAGAGAAGTGAGGCCAATATCCATGGAAACTGTAAACACAGTTCTCCACATGTTTCTCCCTCCGGGTCTGGCTTGTTTCATGGAGAGACAATCTGTTTCTAACCCATTTACATTTAATTTACTTAAATGTTTTGGGACAGACTTATTTGAGTCTGAAAAAAAGGCATTATGGGTCTATTTTAAATTTATAAAAACGTCTATTTCCTTTGAACAAAGAAGTTCAATTTGCCTCAAGTAATTTGACCAAAACCTCAAAAAAAGTAGAATTGCTTCTAACTTTAGAACCAAAGATGCCTAAGGCTACTCTAAACTCCATAAACTCTCTTCTCTCAGGTATCTTAAACATGCTAAGGCCATCTAACCACAACGAGGATCATCTGGACCCCTCAAATATTGACCATCAAACAAACAGAGGAAATAGCATGATCTAAAATGAGGAGTTAAAGCTAGAAGACAGGAGAATTGGCCATTAACCGGCTGTGGGCCCCCACTGATCCATTTCCCCTCTCTGGGTTTTAGAATTCCCTTCTTTTAAATAGAAATGGTGTTTATGTTCTTAGTTATGTTCTTGGTCCACAGGGAGTCCAAGAATCAAGAGAGAAAATATATGTAAAGGCTTACCCTTTACATATACTATATATACTTAAAATTTAAACTCTTATCATTACTACCAACTCTACATAAAGAAAGTAGAGGTAATCTAATTAGTACAGCCAGTGGCCTAACCAAAACTGAAAAGACGGATTTTCCCAGTTCATTGCAAAGATTGGCCATGCCAAATAGATTTGCTCAAAGATCTCAGTTTACAGATGTCAGCAAACCCCGACTCTAAGGGTGTAGTTGATGTGCCCATCACTATGGCAATGGGTTGACAGGAGAACATGCACTTGTGTGTTCAAGAGTCTAAAATAGTCACAGCATAAATTGTGAACAAATTATCCAAATAAATCTGACTCCTGCCTCTCAAGCCCAGTAATAAATATCTATGTTAGGCAGAGCTTACACAAAACCTTTCCTTGAATTCATTCATGATGTAATTTTTTATTGCAGGCTCAAATAGAGAAGGTTAATGACAGAGCAAATGTGAAGGGAAAGAAACTAATTTGGGTGAAACATTAACTTATTCAACTTTCAGACCACAGAAGAAATTACGACAGTTAATTTCACCTCTTTGTACGGAGTAATACACAGAAATGTAATGGTTTCAAAATGAACTAGCAAATGAAGAATTAAGTCTTCCAAATACTCAGAAACAATTTGTTCATTTTATTAAAAATGTATAGCAACATATATTATTCATTAACTCCAACAACATATTTTCCTGTTGGGTGAACCATATTGTGAGAATCGGATTTGTTTTCCAATGTATTCCATGGGACAAGGCCAAAACGCAAGCTTACAGGCAGGAGATTTCATATCCACAGCACATTTTCTCCCATGCCCCTGCTAGTGGAAAGCAGCTCCCCAAAGAAGGAAGGAATGTCTGCTCCTAGGGATCACTAAGGACAACAGTAATGCCAAAGGGGATTTTTATTAGTAAGATCGTCCCTCACCATATTTCTGAAGTTTTATACTTTTCAACTGATTTGGAACTGGGACCAACTGGTGAGGGCAGAGCAGTCTGTGATATTTTATTCTAAGGAGCTGGAATGTGAATGAGCAAAGATAAACCAGTAGTTTATTCCTCCAATAGTCTCAGATAGGTGAAGGAAAATGTCTCCGCTTCCAGCCGATACTCTAAATCAGGCTCAGCAAGCTTTTTCTTTGAAGGTTGTATAATGAGTATTTTAGAATTTATGGACCAAGATGCAAATAAAGGATGCTATATAGTTACCTCATAAAAAATTTTAAAAGAAACCATTTGAAATATAAAATAAAAAATTCTTAATTTGCAGGCTATACAAAAACAGGCAGCAGACCAGATTTGGCCCATGGGCCATAGTTTGCCAACCTCAAAATGAAAGTCAATAGGCAAGTTTTGAAATCTAACCCTTTGAGGCAATTTGATGTGATAGGATAATGTTTTGAAATAGTGTGTTCTTCTTTTTCTTTCCTCCCCCACCGATCCTTTGGCCTTTTCTTCAAATAAGACCTCCCTGAGTTCATTGCCTCAGGACAAGATAAGTCAACAAAGAAAGAATCTCTTCCAGGTTTTTTTAAATTTTTTTTTAAAAAACTTCTATAAAACTTTTAAAAGACATGTTCCCTGTGTGGGAAGATGGGATAAGAAAGGACTCCTGAATAACAATGCATATGGGAGGGGAGGTGATGAATCTGCATTGTCAAAGTTTCCCTCCTAAGACTCAAGTAAAGACCCAGCAGGTGGATGCTAGGGATGGGAGCAAGCCTGAACCTGGATTCATGGGTATGTGGATATAAGTGCATTGTTAGAAAGGGGACCCAGAGTCAGTTCTCTCACCCTATCCCAGGCTGAGTGCCAGCAGAGAGAGAAGAGACCTCAAATCCCCCTGGCTGATATATAGGAGCTGAGAATTAATAAATCCTAGGCCCCAAATGCTGAGTGGAGGCCCAGAAAAAAATGACAGAATCATAGAGAAGAGGTGGGCTGGACAAATCAAGCCTAGGACAACCTCACCAAATACCCTCCATCTGAGAAGGACACAAAAACAGCAGAAAGACCCAACATCCCTAGAGAATACCCAGGACACAGGGCCAGTGGCTGAAGGAGAGTGAGTTGGATGTAAAGGAACCTTGAAAAAGTTAATAGGGAATAACTAGGCAGCAAGTCAGAGGATCCAGACCAATGATAAGATTAGATGAGAGACATGGAATTGGGCACCAGCAGACCAGCAGAAGGGTAATGACTGAAGACCAGAGGATGGGTAACACCAGTAGATGCCAGCACAGAGAGTCATGACCAAAGAGAGACATATAGGACTACCCATGCCTTGGCCCTCTGCTGCCTCCCAGAATTTGAGACAGCTCCAAAGGAAAAAGCTGATGCTATGTTGCTGCCACCAGGAAGAAATAGCTTGATTCAGAAACAGAGTGTTTTTAATGGTTGTTTATTGCTTTACATCTTACATACCTGAGACCAAGGAGTGAGATTTCTAACCACTGGTAAAAAAAAAAAAAAAAAAAAAAAGAAGAAGAAAAGCAATGATCTGGTATGAGATCCAGCTCTGCTACTAACCATGTCTTTGTTAAACTATGACTCCACTGAGCCCAGGTTTTCCGATGAGTTAAAGAGAGAATTATCTAGATAATAGATGGAAAATAGGTTTCTTAATTGTGAGCCACATTCAGTGAATCAATATCTATTAACTAGTATATTGAGTTGAAGACGGTTCCAAGGTCACATTTGGGTTCCTCAAGAAAGGATGCCACCATCAACTACTGATGCTTCCCACGACATAGAGGGAAAAGGAAAAGATGTTGGCAGACATATATGTTTTTCCTTCTCCTGGGCAGATACATGATTTCTGAGGTCCCTTTTCATTCAGAAAGTCAGCAGTTTTTCAAAGTACCAGACACCCAGGAATTGTTCCAGAAACTTTTATTGAGAAAAATTTTCACCAAGAATTCAGCTCTCCTCAGCAAAGACTGGTAGTGAATAGATGAAGGTACTGGTTCTGGTGTGGGGAAGACCAAGCAGACCTGTAGATATGCTTCTCCATGTCAAAGCTCATTCCAGAATGGGTGAGCTCTGAACATGGAGTCTACTCCTTCCAAGCAGTGGGTCTCTGGTCTCTCTGGGCCTCCCTGGGCATCACTGTGCTTATTTGCCATTAGCCCTGCAAAGTGTCAGGAAGATCAAATAAGACAGTGAATGGAGAATGCACACAGCACACAGCAGGCACTCAATAGTTGCCCATTCCCTACTTCAGGGCCTGGGAACTGCATTTGCCAACACATGGCAGTCTACAGGGAAATTCTTTCTCTCTGGATTGTAAAAATTGCTTGTCCTTAGAATAATTACTTTCCAGGCTTTCAAAGTACAAGAAGTTCAAAATAATATATATATATTATTTTAAGTTGGTTTCTGACACTCATATCAGAATTGCATAGGGAGTTTTCTAGGAAAACAGCCTGGCCCTGTCGTAGACTTAACGAATCAGAATCTGTGAGGGTGGGGCCTAGAAGATTGTATTCCCACAATTCTGACACCCACTAGCATTCAAGATCACCAGTTTAGCAGGCACTTATTACCTCTCCATATACCCCAAACCACAAGGCTTATCTCCTTCACCTCCTCAAGGAGGCCTTCCTTGAACACCTTATTTAACACAGCCGCCCTACCCGCACCCAGTCCTCCCTATTTCCCTCCCTCATGACACTTTCGTTATGCTGTTCGCATGTTTTACTTGTCTTTTCCTACCCCACCCAATCCTGAATGTCAACTCCACAGGGCTGGGCCTCATTGTTTTATTCACTGCCACAGCCCAGAGCCTAGACCAGTGCAAAGTGGACACGCAGTAAATACTAGTAGAGTGGTCTTTGCTGCAACCTATGCTCTTATTTGACCTCGGAGGGCCCCAAAAGGGAAGGTCAGAGAGACAAGAGGTAGTTTGTGAAGGGTTGCATAATGACACGGTTGAAAAAAAAAGCTAGTCTAGAAATTTTAAGTACTGAGTCCCAGTGATCTTTTAAGATAAGTGGGAAGCAGATAATCCCCTCAAAGTTTCCTCCAACTTTGACAATTTTCAGAACTAAATAGCTAACCTATGGCTTTGGTTTTCAGCTGCTTAGTTGGGCAGGGTGTGAGACGTGGCTTAAATCCAAGAGCAGAGGGAAGGCCAGTGATTCTGCCTTTCCAGTCATTCATAGTGTCTTCAGTATCTGCTTGCTCCTCAAATCCAAGCTCAGTTCCCATTGCATTGGTTTGCCCACTCCCTGGCCCATACCCTTGACAGCCAAGACCAAGCTGGGCACCATCCTTGTCTGCCTCCCAAAAACTGAGGGTGTGGTTCCAAGCATCTGGAAATGAGGGGGGAGGCTGTTATTTAACAAAAGAGACACATCATTATTTTCTTATACCAGGATCACATTTCATTTAGCTGACTTGGCTCCACATTTAAATAGCATCCCTCAGGCAAATAATACAATTAAGCAAATGGAGAGGAGATTTAGTAACAATAAATTCCACAGAATTGGTCATTCTTTTGCATGCAGTTTTAAAAGGAGCTGAGCATTTAGAAGGATCAATCACCCTGAATCTCTTGGGCTCAAACATTATATAGAAACTACTAGTAAAAACTGATGGGGACTTAAAGCATACACACACACATACCACTCACACACAAATACAGACTCATGAGTTAGGCCTAGACACGCTTTCTTTCTTTCTTTTTTCCTTTTTTTTTTTTACAACTTAATAACTAAAAGACAATTATAGAAATAGTTTTAGAATACATATAAAAGAACTCGAGACAAAATGGAAAATAAACTACAGAAATTAAATCTATCTGAGGGCCAGTCAGGGAGGGAGAATAGGCCACACTAACAGAGCTCTGTTTTAGAGCAGATAAAAGATTGAAGTGGGAACTAAAGAGACCTGAATCATGATATCAGTCCTATCATGCATCACCTGTGTAATTTTAGGCAAGACAATGACTTTTGTGTGTTTCTATTTCTCTCTATATAAAACAAGTTCTTTGAACATCACCACCATTTTTACCATCTCCAAGCACTATCTGAACCACTGTTTACTTACTAACTTTGTTTGAGTCAACTTTTCTTTATTTGAATATGGTTACATACTGAGGAGGGAAACAAGTATTTATTATATTTGTATCTTGCTACAACTTTTACACTTCTCATTATATAGACAGTCTCAAACTTATGATAGTCCAACTAACAGTTTTTCACTCTACAATGGTGCGAAAGCAATACACATTCAGTAGAAACCAGCTACACTAAACTCAGTTTGGTGTGTTAGGTATATTAAAAGCATTTTTAACTTATGATATTTTCAACTTATTATGAGTTTATCAGGACATAACTTCATCGTAAGTAAAGGAGCATTTGTAAATACATTTACTTAGAAAGGAAATTATTTTACTACTATAAAAGGAAAGCTAGAATCACTGGTCTTAACATAGAAAGTATCGACAAAAATAAATACAATGGACTCCTGCTTTTAGCCATGACAGACTAGTTTGCTTCAGACCAATGCCCTTGCCAAGAATAACTTTAAAATCTGGATAAAGTATATAAAATATAAAAACAAAGAACTTCTGTTTGAAGACATTGGGGAGATAGGACCAGAAGAGCCAAGAGCCAAGAGAGAAAAAATCACATTGAAATGAATTCAGTATTTAAAACACTATTTTCCTTATAGGCATTTGCCAATCTGTAAATTTCATTGGACCCAGAGGCTCAGAAGTCAATAATCAGTCTCATAATAACAAAAACTGAAGTTGGAATCCACCAAAGAGAGGGGACCTGGTAAACACTTCATACTTCCATGTAGGACCATGAAAGGGCTACACATTAGAAGTAGGAGTGAAGCAAAAATTGCTTAATCTTACAAACACTAAAACCAAATTTCAGGCCAGTTCAACCGCAGATGAAACAAGATGATAAACCAGTACTCAAAACACCTGACAGAAGAAAAAAAAAAAAGTAATTCCTCTGGAAGAAGATAATATAATCCAGAGCTTCAAACTGGCTCTACAATTTATCATACATTATGTCCAGCATTTACCCAAAACTACCAGGCATGCCAGAAGACATAACCAAATAACTAAAAACCTAGAAAAAAAATTAGACCCACATATGAACCAGATATTGGCATTATCAGACACACTTCAAAATGTCTATGATTAATAAATTCAAGAAAGTGGATGATGACATGGAGAATTTCACAACAACTATAATCTTTACCAAATGTAAAATGAAACTTTAGAATTGAAATAAATATGCAATAACCAAAAATAACACACAATAGATGAGGTTAATGGCAGATTAGATGATGCAGAAAAGAGGATCTTAAACTGGAATATAGGTCAGCAGAAAATATACAGACAACCTGAGTGAATTCATATTCAACAGAAACACACTAAAAGAAATACTAAAGAGAATTCTTCAGGCAAGAAGAAAATGAGGTAAAATAAAAGCAGAGAAATGCAGAAAAGAATGAAGACATTGGAAAGCATAAATATATGAGTACAACCAAATAAAAACTGACTGCACAAAATACTAATAATAATTTATTATGCCATGTAAAATATATGTAGAAATAAAATAGATGCCACAATAACACAAGAAGGTGGAAGAGAACAGATAGGATACGAAAGCATCCTATATGTCCATGTATAAAGGAATAGCATTCAGGTACAAAAAGGAAATCTTGCCATTTGCAACAACATAGATAGACCTTAAGGGTATTATGCTAAGTGAAACAAGTCAGACAGAGAAAGACAAATACAAAGGCAGCTAAGTTCAGTATTGAAAGCTCTGTTTTCCTGCAGGCACTTGCTGATCTCTAAACCCCATAGGACTCAGAGGCTCAGTCAACAGTCAGTCTCCTGTGGAATCTTAAAAACAAAAACAAAAACAAAAAAACCCCACCAGATTGGTGAACAGATATGTGTTTACCAGAGGCTAGGGGTAGATGGAGTTGGCAAGATGGATGAAATGGGTCAAAAGGTGCAAATTTATCAAATAAATAAGTCATGGGGATATGATGTACAGCATGATCACTGTAGTTAATACTCTGTTGCACATTGAAAGTTGCTTAAGAGAGTAAATCTTAAAAGTTCTCATCACAAGAAAAAAATAACTATTATAGTGATAGATGTTAACTAGACTTATTGTGGCAATCATTGCAATACATATAAATATCGAATCATTAAGTTGTACATCTTAGACTAATATAATGTTATATGTCAATCATACTTTAATTTTTTAAAAAAGAGTGTGAAGAGAGTTAAATAGAGTTAATGTGTAATGAAAGCTTTATGTTGTCCAGGAAGTAGGAAGAGGATCAGGTTATGTGATACTGTAATAAATTAAGGATGTATGTTTAACCACTAAAAGAAAAACAAAAAAGAATTTTATTTAACAAGCTAATAAGAGGTGGGGGGGGGAGAATAATAAATTCATTAATTCAAAAGAAGGCACAAAGAGAGAAAAATTAAATAGAAAAGTTATAAAAATTGAAGAAAATTGTAAATTAGATTTAATTACTAAATACTCTAATTCAAAGACAAAAGTTCAAATTGGATTAGTAAAAACTGGATGCTCTTACACCTTTGCCATAAGGTACAGAAAAGTTGGAAATGAGAAGATGAAAACATATATACCATGCAAACACTGAACAAAAGAAAACAAGTATAGCTAAACTAATAACATCCCAAGTAGACTGTTATCAGAGTTAGAGAGGAATATTTAATAACAATGAGAGAGTTAATTCTTTGAGAAGATGAAACAATTCTAAATGTATACACTTAATAACAAAGCCTCAAAAAATCTAAAACAAACATTTACAGAAATAAAAGGTATAGTAGTCAAATTTACAATCAGTTTGACACATTTCCTTAATAACTGATATAACATGCAGACAAAATTTTAGTAAGAATATAGAAGATATGAACAATATAACTAACAAATATGATTCCTACACACACACACACGCACAACTCAATAACTATAGAAAACAAATTTTTTCAATTCACATGGAACATTTATAAACTTCACCTTTTGTTGGGCCATAAAGCATATCCAAACAAATACCAAAGAATTGAAATCTTAGAGTGTGTTAGTTTTCTCTTGCTGCTGTAACAAATTACCATAAACTTAGTGGCTTAAAACAACACAAAGTTATGATCTTATAGTTTTGTAGGTTAAAAGTCTGACAAAGAGAAAATAAATAAAATAATTCCATTTATAATAACATTGAAAAGAATTAAATGCTTAGGAAAATATTTAACCAAGGAGTAGAAAACTTGTACACTGAACACTACAAAGTATTTTTGAAAGAAATTAAAGAAGACCTAAATAAATGGAAAGACATCTATGTCCATGGATTAAAAGATTTAATATTGTTAAAATTGCAATGCTCTTCAAATTGATCTACAAATTCAGTACAAGCGTTATGAAAATTCCAACTTCCTCTTTTGCAGAAACGAATGATCTGATTCTAAAATTCATATGAAAATACAAGAGACACCAAATAGCCAAAACAATCTTGAAGAACAAGAACGAAGTTGAAGGACTCACATTTACTAATTTCAAAACTTAAAACAAAACTACACTCATCCAAATAATGTAGCATTGGCATTAGGATAAACACATGGACCAATGGAATGAAATTGAAAGTACAGAAATAAACCCATACATATATGATCAATTAATTTTCAACAGCAGCATCAAGACCATTCAGTGGAGGAAAGAATAGTCTTTCAACTAATGATGCTGGGACAACAGAATATCCACAAGCAAAAGAATAAATTTGAGATTTTCATCAAAGATGGCGGAGTAGGTAAATTCAGTGCTCACCTCCTCTCAAGACCACATCAAAATTATAACTAAACTAAAGACAATCATCATTGAGAACTACCTAAAGTTCAGCTGAACAGAAGTCTTACAACTAAAGACATACAGGAGAAGCCACCTTAAGACCGGTACGAGGGGCAGAGATGCGGAACAGGCTGGTTCCACAATCATACGTGATAGTTAAAAATCAGGATGGGTACCTTGCCTACAGAAGTTTCCCCAAGGAGCGAGGGGTCCTGGCCCCACATCAGGATCCCCAACCCAGGGTTCTAGTGCCACGAAGAGAAGTCCCCACAATTTCTGGCTTTAAAAACCTAAGGGGATGGGGTGACTGAGATGGAGAGTGGCTAGAGTGCTTCTTAAAGGACTGGCACATGGACTTACTAACTGATGGATCCACTTACTGTGAGCTCCAGAGCTGGGCAGCAGCTTGAAAGGCACTAGGGACGTACAAGGAGGAATTGAATTGTCTGGCTTCAGGGCAAGGGCTGGAGAGGCAGCTTCCTCCCAGATAGAAGTTCTGGCAGAATCTATTATTTCTTTGTTGAGCTCTTTCTCACCAAGCATGTAGACACAGGCGGCCGCCATATCTGAGTCTCCATCAACCTGGCTAATGCTCATCGCCCTGCCCTGGTGAGTTCCTGAGATTCTGTCCCACCCAAATAGCTGGCCCACCCAAGCCCCTTCCAGTGGCTTTTCCATATAAATGGCCTGTCTTGGCTTATGCTGCAGACTTTTATAAAATCTCTCAAAGATTCACAAACTCCAAACAAGCAGCATCTGGCCTTGGTGTGCCCCATACCTCTTGCTGAGCAGCCCAAGCCCAGCCCTAGCAGCAACCAGTCTTGGTTGCAGCTTGGTCTCTCAAAGCACCTCCTAGCCCAGCACAGGTGGTGGTCATTTCTTAGTGATTCATGCCAGGTAGCCCAGGGCAGAGTACAGGCTGTGGCTGAACTTGGCCTGTAGCGGGGCCCCTCTCAGGAGGCCCCAGAGCCAGCACACTGAGCTGGAGCACCATCCAGGGCTGCATCTGAGGAAAACACACCCAAAGGGCAGACTGGACAGTCACCGGAGCCTTGCTAAAGCAAATCCACCTTCGTAGGGTCAGCTCCTTCACTGTAGTCACCAAGCAGCCCTCACAACCAATCAGCCTGAGGGTCAATCTCTCCCACTAATGTGCAGATAGCAAGCAAGGCTCAACTATGACAGGAGGGCACATACAACCCACATGAGAAACACTCTTGGAGCACCCAGCTCAGATGAACAGGGAGACTCTGCTACTGGGGCCAACAGGACACCTACTACGAAAGCCACTCTACTAAGTCTACTACTGGGAGACATCGCAGCCCTACCTAATACATAGAAACAAACACAGGGAGGCAGCCAAAATAGGGAGACAAAGAAACACATCAAAAATGGAAAAAAAAACAAAAAACAACAAAAAAAAACAGAACAAAGCTCCAGAAAAAGAACTAAACAAAATGAAGACAAGCAATCTATCAGATTCAGAGTTAAAAACACTGGTTATAAAGATGCTCAATGAACTTAGGGGAAGAGTAGATGAACTCAGTGAGAACTTTAACATAAAGATAGAAAACATAAAAATGGAGATAGGAAACATAAAAAAGAACCAGTCAGAAATGAAGATTCAATCACTGAAATAAAGAATACATTAGAGGGAATTAACAGTAGATTAGATGAAGCAGAGAGTCGATTCAATGATTTGGAAGATAAGGTATCAGAAAACACCCAATCAGAAGAGCAACAACAACAAAAAGAATCCAAAAATATGAAGATAGTTTTAGGGGCCTCTGGGACAACACCAAGAGTACCAACATTCACATCCTAGG